>NC_073348.2:20630000-21230000 GCF_027580225.2 Misgurnus anguillicaudatus
AAAAAAAGAAAAAAAAATTATAAACCAATACCTAAAATGACACGAATTGGAAAATTGCGTCCATGAACATGAATAAATAAATAAAATATTTCATGACAATACCACGAAATGACTTGAGATGTTTCTTAGAGATCCGGCATTCACGGGCCAACTTGTCCATGACCTTCTGTCTACTAACTGGCGTGCTTCAATCAATCCCATCATAAACCACCCAGATTATCACGGATTTAAATCTTTGAGATTTGAAAATCAGTGAACAGTATTAGCAATATGTTAAGAAGAATTATTTTATGCGACCTTATCCATGTACAGTATTATAGATCTTACGTAACGCCTATACAATCTTCAAACAGCTCAAGGCTGCTCAAACAATCCGGCTTTGCTTTGTCTAGCCAACAACCGGTTTGTTTAGCATCATGGTGTCCTTTCGCTTTTTTAGTCTAAACGTCTTTTATGTGGCCTTCAGGTGACATTTTCTGAAGAGGATTTGCCCAGAGACCCGGGAAAATATATTTTGGGATACTACAGTAACAACATGAACAGCTTCGCAGGAGTGACTGAACCATTTCAGGTCCCTACTGCACTCACAACGAAATGCAAATATGTGTTTTGTTTGCATGAGCAGCATTGTATCTCAGACCGAGTTACTTCCAAGGGCATAATGACTCAGTCAGCGCACCCTAGCATTGCCATTGTCAACACTGATTTATTTGTATTTGAAGGCAGACAGGCTCAGATAATAAACAACAAGATTGAATTGCATTGCATGCATACCAGACAAGGTGAAACCACATTATTTAAAGTATTCACTAATGCATGTATAACACTAGTAGTCATTAATCAGAGATAGATGTGCAAAAACATTTATTAGTCTTAGTGGCGTTTCCTATTAGAACTTTAATTTACAATATGAGAACTGTGACCTGCCAGCTTTCAAGCCTGTCTGTTATTGTCAACAGGTGCACCTGCCCATGTCCACGCCCCCTGCACCAGCATATCGCTCGCGCTCGGACAGCTCTGATGTCAGCTCTGAGGATGACAGCACGCTGGTCCTGTTGGCCCCCGTCTCTCGTAGTCCCAGTCCTGGAAATCAAGGCGGCAAACGTCACCACCATAAGCATCATCGCAGCCGCAGCCCCGCCGTACCGGCGCTCTCCGCCTCGCCTCTTCCCTCCCTCCAGTCCCTCAGCCTCTGCCCGCGACCCCGCGACGGCCACGTGCAAACCTCTTCCGGCAATGCCAAAAAAGAGCGCTTGGTTTTTTCAGACACACTGACATCACCCTCACTAAGCCCCCTTAGTCCACGGACCCCCTTGTCTCCCGGGTGCGGCATCAGCGCCCCGGAAGCCCTGGTAGCAGCCATTTTAGGAGAACACATGTCTGCACAGATAGGCAAAGCTGGGGATACGGCACTATGACATGGCTGTCATTCGCCTACTATTTATTTATAGACTTTATTTAGCTTGCTGTAATGCACGTCTGTTTCAAAGGAATTGCATTGAAGAACGTCCATTTCTGTGTGCAAAGGTCCTGTTAGGGAATCTTTTCAATTGTCAAAGGCTCAGCAGGAGTTTGTCATGCGTTGTCATGCTTTACACAAGTTTCCTTGTTTTTCAGTGTTTGCGTCGCCCATAGAGATTTATTTGGCTGATAATGCTTTATTAATGATAGATTGTAAATTTGTGGCAGTATAACTACACATAAAGCATTCTTTTGATCTAAAAAGCCTTTTATAGTGCAGGACAACCTGACTTAAGGTAAAACTGTGCTGTTAGAATCAAAGCAAACAATGATGTCAGCATTTATCTTAGCCTTTACTATCAACCAGCAATCGTGGCCACTGGCCGATAAAACGTCCGGTCCAAAAGTCTGAGACATAAGTGGATATTAGTGATTAAAAATTTAGACTAGATTAGGATTTTGATACATTGTGATACTCCAGCCATATATCAAAATTACCTCATGATTTACTCATCCTGAAGCAATACGAGATATACATGTCCATCATCTTTCAGACGAACATATTTGGAGTTATTTTAGTTAATGTTTTTGCTCTTCCAAGCTTTTAACAGTAGAAAACAGGAATCAGGGAACAACTTCTGACTTTGTAGCCCAAAAACGTGCATCATTATTCATAGAGAAAATACACACAGCTTTAAGAGGTTAAAGGCGGAGTGCAAATTTTTTGAAAGCCAATGTTGATATTTGAAATCACCTAAACTAACACGCCCCTACCCCAATAGAATCTGGACCTTCTTTTGATAGACCCGCCCCACACATACGCAACCCCGGCAAGGATGTCGGTTAGTAGACACGCCCCTTACTGCTGATTGGCTACAAGTGTGTTTTGGTAGTCGGCCCGACTCCACTGTGCACTCCGCCTTTAATATAGGTGATGCAATTTTGTAGGAAAAATATCCAAATTTTAAATTTAATAAACTAACTAGCTTCCGGTAACGATGCCATCTTCGACTCACGCAATATACGAGCATTGGTTGCCATACGTCTTATTCAGTCCGCCACCATGTTGATTCCAAACCGAGACTGTGAGGGATCAACGATAAATGTTCAGAGCGTGTGCTTTAAACCTATTGTTTTTATCAGGATGCTGGTCATTCAGCCACCAAAACACAGAAAATACATCATTTTACAAATTTCAACAGGACCTCAGAAAACATGTATTGTTAAAATTAGAAGCGACATGTAAAATTCTGTGTAAAAATGCTGTATTTTTGGTGTTTTGATGGCTTAATGACCAGAATTCCGGTACAAAACGCACGCTATGTTGTGCCTCAACGAGTTAATTGAACGAAAGTTCATGAACTCGTTCATATTTTGGGCGAATGTGAACTGAACGTACTGTATTACTGCCTGATGAACGTTACTGTGAACTTGTTCATTCTGGTGTTTGTGAACGGCACGCTCTCTCAGTTTAACGTCGTTTAAAAGGGTGCCAGATTTCTATAGAGTCTTCCATAGATATATACACTAGATGTCGTCTTGGGGTTCTAAGCATGCCTCAAAACCGCCGCCATCTTAGAACAGGGGTCTTGTTATAGGAAGTAGCTAGGTAAAGCTGCTATCTCCGCCTGTACTTCGAATTCATGGACGATGCCAGACTTTTGTGCTGCGTATAGATGTTAGGCCTACTAGCACTATGTATTATAGTTAGAAAAAGTTGATTTTCAGAATATCAAAACTTTATTTTTTTTTCTGGACTTAATGCTAACCAAAAGAAAACCAATAAAATCGCATTCACGATGATTTATGGTGATTTTATTTCCGTTACACCATTGCCTACAATGACGCTGATGCGGAGTTCCCCTGTTTCAAGATGGCGGCTCCATTTGACGCATTCGGTCCAATGAACTGCCGTAGCCAAGGCGACATCTAGTGTACATATCTATGAGAGTCTTCCAGGCGAAAACCCGACTAAAACACACTGTAAACAGGCCTTAAGGTGTAGCGGGAAAAAACACCCAATCTGACAACACCAGCCACCAGTGTTTCACGGCTACATGCGTCATCAAAACAAAAAAGCAGCATGGAGGTGACACACTGACTCTGGACGCTGCTGAAATCCCTGCCGCGCCACTCACATAGTTTAACATTAAATAACATCATATTTGTCCCAAATCGTTAACGATTAACGTAGGCTGCTAACGCATATTCTGGATCTTGAAATAGACTCTGACTAAGCTCACGCTATTTAACGTGCACGTGCGGTGTGCGATACCTGCGAGTTGTCCTACACTGACGCCACGCAGGGCCCGGTGTGCGACCCCCTTGAAGCACCCCCCTACTGAAAAATCCAGCTAAGACCAGCATAAGCTGGTGAGCTGGTTTTAGCTGGTCCCCAGCTTGGTTTTAGCTGGTTTTGCTGGTGTAGGAAGCTGGTTTTGCTGGTGTAGCAAGCTGGTCTAGGTGTGTTTTGGTCGCATTTTAAGCTGGTCTAGCTGGACTTAGCTGGTCATGCTGGAATACCAGCTGGCCCACCAGCATGACCAGCTTTGTCAGGCTGGGAGGACCAGCTTAAACCACCTTAAACCAGCTAAAGCCAGCTACCAGCTTATGCTGGTTTTAGCTGGATTTTTCAGTAGGGCCAGCTAGCCTTTCTCCAAAGATTTATTTAAAATCTTAAAAAGTCTTGTGAAATGTCCTCTTTTGGACAAGTTTGAATTGCTTGAGGGTGAGTAAATCATGGAATAATTTGAAATTTGGCTTTAAAACATGATTCTGCACTATTTCATACGATAATATAAGCCATGTTTGTGACCACACCTTTAACTTCTTTATACAATATTTCTTTGTGTCTGTTAAAACAAGCAAGCTGCTCTTAAAAAAATTATGCTGAATCATTATGGATCATCATGTTTAGCGCTTGTCAGATTTCATTCCAGCTTCTGCTCAATAATAGTTGTGTGTTTAACAACAATGTACAATGGCTTTGAATTCAGCAATACAATTTATTGAAAGCCAACATTATGTATTTGAAATTAACATCTATTTTACATTCATTTAAAATTCACTACACAAAATTTGCACTATGCATTGACAAAATTGGATGAAATGAGCAATTTTCAGCCAATCAGATGCATTCATCAGACGTTGTCTTAGTAACTGTTTTAAGGGCACACGTAAGTGGCGTGTGCACGTGCTGTAAGACCACCATCCAAGGTTTTAGCATAGATTATTCATTAACCACCCATGCATTCGAAGCATTTTCCGGTCAAGCCTTTCCTGAAACAGCAAACCTTTGACAGAGGCGGCTGACTAAAATCATCCAATCAGACGAGCTGTGGTCATTTATGGCATTTCGTGATGATTGATTTGTTTGAACTGAATGAAGTTGGTGTGCGTGAACGTAAAATAAAGCATACATTTCAATGACATGTTTAGATTTTACACTTGTAATGTTGTTATTTTGAGCTCTTTGAAGGTTACAGGAAAATGATAATAGAACGTTCCACACCTAGAGGCAACAAACAAGTTATGTAAAGCTACCGAATCATTACAGACGTTAAGAAGCTACGTGAATGTACCATAAGAGTTGTGTAATACCTGTATATTGTAAGGTTCTGACACGTTCATGAGAGACGAATTGCGAAATTAAAATGAATATAGAAAACATCTCCTTTACGCAACTGTATCACCTGGCTGTAACACGTGTACAGAAGAGTTGTTTGTCCGCCACCTCAGCAGGTGTGAGTTTACTTCACTTTACATTGCATAATATTGCACCACTCCAAATAAACACACAGCTCAATCATCTCAAAGGTCCTGCATTGGATTTTCGTAGTGATAAAATCCATTGTTTTGGATAAATCACAATAAATAAATTAAATTGACAAAACAAAAACATTAATATAAAGTATGAACATGTATTCTACTAATGTTTATGTTTTGTTATTTTAATTTATTGTGATTTTTTTTGTACTAAACATATTTTGTACTAGTACAGTGCACATTGTAGGCATATACAAAAATGCAGACAAGGGTTAACCCAAAGAAAATCAGGTCCAAGACATTAAGGGAAAATAGATATTTTTAGTATAACATACTTAAAGAAAATGATGTGCTACTAAGGGGCAGTTCACATTTTGTGTCTTTTGCGCGCATGTTATTTTAAATGTAGAAAATACTTTAAAGTTGCCATGAAAATTACATTTAAAAACGTGTAATTTGTTTTGGAATATTGTGGTATGTTTTTACAAATTATTTTTTTTTAATAATGTATGTGCCCTCATAATTTTTAATCAAAAACGCAAATCTCCTCCCCTTCAAAAAACCACCTCTCTTTACTTTCGCTCATATGGTATGGTAGGTGGGCGGGTTCGGGAGAAGATCGCAGCGATTAGCAATTAGCAAGATGACCCAACTTCAAACAATCCAATCAGATCTCAATCCAGCCCTGCCTTATTTCATTAAGAAGCCGTTACACACACTAAAAAAATTCATTCACTTTACAGAATTTTTTAAAGGTAAGTGGTTGCAAACAATTTATTTAAGGTACATTCAAACAAAAAAAACTTTACAAAAAACTTTTGTTTAAATGTAGCTTAAATAAATTGATTGCAACCACTTACCTTAAAAAAAATGTGTACATTTAATGAATCATTTTGATTTATGGCGTAATAAAGCGTGTTAGGAAAATGCACAGTCACGGTTTTAAGGCCAATTCACACTTAATTGTTGCTGCATTGAAAAAAATATTTTTTTCAATTTACTCAATTTTTTAAGGTAAGTGGTCGCAATTAATTTATTTAAGCTACATTTAAACAAACAAACAAAAAATGTGAAAAACAAACCAAAAAACTTTTGTTTAAATGTAGCTTAAACATTTTTTGTGACCACTTACCTTAAAAAAATTGAGTAAATTTAATGCATCATTTTTTTCAGTGCATTCGGGTATACGGCGTAATAAAGCGTGTTAGAAAGACAGAGGAAAGTGCACAGTCACGGTTTTAAGGCCAATTCACACTAAATTTGTTGCTGCACTGAAAAAATGTATTTATTCAATTTACTCAATTTTTAAGGTAAGTGGTCATTAATTTATTTAAGCTACATTTAAACATAAATTGTTTGCGTCCACTTACCTTAAAAAATTGAGTAAATTTAATGCAGCATTTTTTTCAGTGTGTTTGTTCGAGTTTGTTGGGTCAGTGTGAAATCCCTCACTGTAAAAAATACTTTGCTGCCTTAAAAATTTTTGTTGAATCAACTCGGATTTACAAGTCATTTCAACTTACTATTATTTATCTTGACTAGAGATAACTACAGGTGAGTTGTTATAACTTATAAAATTAAGTTAACTTTTCTCAACTCTATTTTATAAGTTGTGACAACTCATCTCTGTTGACATGACTTGTAAATCTGAGTTGATTTAACAAAAAATTTTAAGGCAGTAAAGTATTTTTTACAGTGCAGTTGGCAGTTTGCGTTGTTGAAGTTGGTTGGTCTTGGATCAGTGTGTATTGGCCTACTGGCTTTTAGATGCGAAATGTAAACCGCCCTAAATATGACAACATAAGTGTTCAGCTGGGAAAATAGTCATACAGATGGTTAAAGTCAACGGGGAATGCATCCATCTGCTGAGATTTAACATGATCAAGGGTGAACAAATTGTTTAAAATGTAACCTTGGAGCCATGAAGGCCATTTTTAATTGTTTCGAATTCAAAAAAAATAAAGGCATCTTTTATCTACCGAGAATGAGGGAGTCAGAGGACCTTGCCAGTGCATCAAAATACAGCACCTTGCTAGTAGAGTGAGAAAAGCTGCAAACTCAGTACAATGAAATGGCAATGGATGCTTCCGTTTAAAGCCAAAACTCCAAACAAACCAAAGTTTTCATTTTATTTAATGCCAGAATTTCATGGCACATGAGATAAAGCGAAAGCAAAGCCTTCTACTGCAAGACCAAAATCTACTTCACTGTGAATTCAATGAGGTCTTTGTTAACAAAGCTACAAAAATATTGTATCATAAGATTTTACTTTGTGGAACATCGTGTGACTCTCCAAAAACCTGTTAAGAATATGAATATGAGTCATGTTGTAGCTTAAAATCAGTCAATAAATTTAAATTACACATTAAAAGTAGCTTATTTTAGGATTATAAAATAATTTCTTTTCACAACAATAGGCATACTTTACATTATCATTATTCAAAAAAATTTATCTCTAAATGCTGTATTGTCATTTTGGTATAAAATTTGTCTTATACTAATGAGAATCTAATCGCGAGAATAATGATAATTACAAAATAACCTGATAGTAAAACAACCTGATTTAATCACACATCTGTGATAAATAAAGAAAAGTAATATACACTTTATGCTATGATATTTGTAATTTAGAGCACTCTAAAAATGGCTGGGTTATTATTAATCAATGGGTAAATATTGGACAGACAGAACACGTGCTGGGTTAAAAATTGACCCAATGCTGGTTTATTTTAACCCAACTGCTGGGTTATTACATCATGGTTGCATAACAACAACCCAACATTGGGTCATTTTTAACCCAGCACGGGGTAATTTTTAACCCAGCACATGTTCTGTCCAATATTTACTCATTATGAGTCAAAAATAACCCAGACATTTTTAGAGTGAGGCTATAGTATGGCATTCCAGTTAGTATATAACCTTTTGTGATTGTGCCACTGCAAGCGGTTATCTGGTTATACTATTTTATTGAATTATGTAACATGAGGGTTTGATTGAAGGAAATGAGACGTTCCCATGAACTACGGCCAAACTTTATGAAGTATTGTTTGCATACCAGGCATGTCTTGACATCGGTTGTGTAATTAGATAAAATACATAACAGCTTATAGAACAGAAGCCAATGTTTGGGGAATCACCCTTCGTGTCCCTAAAAAAACCCTAGTTCACACATGTAAATACAAGCAAAGACCTTTATTCATCATGACTGGCCAACTTCCAATGCAAAACGAAACAGAAAGGATGTTGTTGGCTTATACAAAAGCTCAAAAAGAAACCAAATGTAAACCTTTCTGCATGGGCTAACAAACATTACGTTTTTTTTTATTATGTAGATTTTATATAGAAAACAGTTAATCATAAAAAATGACTTTAGGTGGGTTTTTACAGCACTGAAAAAATGATTCATTCAATTTACTCAATTTTTTTAAGGTAAGTGGTCACCATCAATTTATTTAAGCTACGTTTAAACAAAAAAATTTGAAAAACAAAACAAAAAACTTAACTTAAATAAATTGATTGCGGCCACTTACCTTAAAAAATTAAGTAAAATAAATGAATATTTTTTTCAGTGAGGCAGGGTCACAAATGGTTCTATTTTTAGTTTTCTTTAATCACATTTTTAAAAATTGTCACAAAATTCATTGTTATTAAGAATTTTTAGATAAAAGAACCGAAAAGTTATGACATACAGTAGTGTCCAAAAGTCTTAGGTCATCGTGACACCATTAAATTTGTCATTCTAGTAATGGTATAATGACCATATATGATTATTTCCCAGTGTCTTTATTAGAATACAAGAAAATACTGGAAATTTGTACAGAAAAACGGGACATGACGTCCTGCTTTGGAGCTCTGTTTTTTATTAAACAAGATAAGGGCTCAGGGAAATACAATAAAGTCATGATGTTACCAAACTATCTATATACTATCTGCAATACCGTCAAAAGTGCAGCTTTGGGGTGTATTTTATTGAGCTGAAAAGGTGGGCTTGTGATGTTTAGATCATCTGCTGGTCCATTTATAATTTTTAGGCAAGATTATCAAATATGAACTTCCCAGTCATGAGTTTAGATAAGGAGAGTGGACTCGCTGACCGCCCGAGTTAAACTCTAAAGCCTCCGTCTATTGCACCTCCTGGCACTTTAAGAAATTGCAGATTAGATGGGATAACAGAGGCACATGCGGTGTACAAAAAGACATAAAGCTTGTGACGGATTATTGTCATGTTTAACGGTCATGCACACAATGATAGTGTCGCATGTTTATGATTCATGCATTGGTGGCCTACAACTTGGTGACCTAAAACACCAAAAGTGAAACATCTCATAGACTTGCATTGTTTTCACAGCAGGCTAATGATATTTTACATGCTTTAACGCAATGGCTAAGCTTAATTCTTACACAAACTTCTTGACAGTATTTCGTATATGTGAAAATGTCACATCTCATTGAGGCCTTTTTAATGATTTGCCCACACAAATAGCTTAACCACATAGAAAAGTATAAAGTAGCGAGATAAACCAAGCAGCTCTGTCCACAAACATTAATTTACTTGTTTTAAAAACATTGTGATGCAACAATAAATGCGTTGCTTTATCAGTACAAAGGGCAACTTTCAAGGATGACGTACATTCCTGTTATAGGTTACACATTGGCAAAGGACAAAGTGCACCTAACTGTCACATTTTACATAGCTTATATGCAATGCATAATCTTATTAAATAGGATTCTCTGATATAGCAGATTATTTTAGGTACAGAAATATTAACATACAAAAATATAAGAGGCATTTGTTCAAGTAACAATTTTATTTGGAGTAACCAAAATGACACCAAATAAACTATTAATATTTTGCTAATATTTGTGCATAAATCAGAAAATTAGGTTTCAGACTCCAAACAGAAATGATTGCTAATGAATAAAATAGCCTATTTAGGTCATATATTAATTAAACTACGTATTTTTCCTTTAAATCTCAGTTTTATTTTCAAATAAATGTTTGTATATGCTTATTCAATGTCCTAACATGAAAAACATGTCAAAACATATGGTTTTGTGAAGGTTATTTCCTAGAATCATGATGCGGTGGTACTCTTTTGTCTGCAGGCTGTTGCGGGGCCTCAAGTTGCATCTGATTGGCCGGGGGAAAGATGGACGGGGGCGCGCCCGAGTGACGTTCCGATTTGGAACGAAGTGGGAGGGATATAAACTTCCTCACCGGCTCGCGTGAACATTTGAGGTCAAGTCTACATTGTGCGTCCACGACTGATCATCGACAGAAACATCCCTTTAAAACCGGCGTTTGGACAGCAAACAGACTCTGAAAACGCAATAGCAGGCAGAGCGACACATTTAGACGGGCGCAATAATAAATTAAACATGAACGGTCAAATGAACGGTTTCCACAACTCCCTCATCGATGAAGACTGCTTTTTGTTCACGTCGGAGTCCGTCGGTGAAGGACACCCCGGTATGTATCACAACATTGTTAGATATTTACATTTCAAGCACGGTTTTATGCTCATAAGGTCGAGCAGGAGGTGAAAACAGTGCATTGCGCACACGAGGCTGTACGGCTAGCACGTGCTAATAATAACATTTAATTATCGGCACGTTAAAACATTTACGATGTAACTTAACGGATGTAACGTTAAATAATAAAACTGTTGCGTACAGGTTAAGTGCGATTTCTTTGTGGCAATATAAGACTAGTGTGATATGTACGCTTGCTGAGCGGCGCAGCGCGTTGTGTCGCAGGATATAAGGCCCAACGCTAATCTAGCTAAATTAGGCCGTAAACCATATAAAGGGCGTACTCGGCATTTCTTTATTTTGAGTGTTTAAGTGTATATAGATGTGAAAATAGATTAAATGTACCCACAATTGGTTGTTAATTGTAAGCGAGTCTATTTGGTGGGTGTGCGCTCGCATGGTTGCCATATTGTCGGCGGGATTTGCGGCGCCGCTTGTGTTCAGTGCAATGCGGACCCACTGCGTGGTGTTCTGCCTACTTGCTCGATTTCATCAGTTTCACGGGACACATTCATTTTTGAACCATTTTCAGTGACGATAGATGTTACCCAAATAAAAACGATTCCTTAAAAGTATTATTGTTTGTGAATTTAGCACTGAACTTTGACACCCCTACACGTGGTTTGACTGAACTTTCTTCTCCCTCAACTACCCGCGTTTATTGCGTCAGACCGAAACCCACTGTGCATGCGCACTGTAACGGGGGCGCATAGCAACTGTATAGTTTGAGCTCACGCGCTGCTCCGTTTCTAAACAATTAAGTTTAAATGAAAGAAACTGATGAACAAACGACGAGGGGGGGTACAATTCTAAAAAAATTGGATGAAATAAAAATTATTTAAAGTAAATTTTCCAAATAACGTTGTGAAGAGGAAAGCAATCTCAGCCTAACCTTAAGATTAATTCTAGAAATTATCATAAAAATGTATCATCAAAACCACGCTGCAACGGGACATGACGTCATGCTTTGGAGCTCTGTTTTTATTAAACAAGATAAGAGCTCATGGAAACAATAAAGTAGTCATATTACCGTACTATCGGCAGTACTGTCAGTAGTGTGGTGATTGAGATAAAGATTTCTGGACATAGTCTATTTATGATCAATTTTTAGGCTAGATTATCAAATATGAACTTTGCAAGCTGCCTGCGTTAACAGTTTAACTGAATAACCGTTAATGTTGTTGCTGTCTGAGTACTGCAATGAGAAGTTTGTATGCAACTTAACCTTGTGATTTCAATGCAGTTGCCAAACATTTACGTAATCTCAACTGCTTTTGGCTCAGACACTGCCCCATGTGCCTGATTGCTTGGGAAGCAGTTTAACGTTTGTTTATTGAAGTGTGTGTGTGTGTTGCCCCCACACTAGTAGTGGTTTGATATTTCGTTCGGCATCAGTGTACCTTTTTAATGAGCTCAGCACACTGTAAATCCAAGTACAGTATTGATGGTGTGGGGGGAGAGGTTTACAGTCCCACAGCCATTGGCTTACCTCGGCCCTAAATATAGCCTTATACTGTAGTGACTGCAGCGTGATCACAGCTATGGGTATTCCTGTTGTCACTTGAGAGACTGAACTGCAGTGACACATGCGTTTCACCTGTTGTATAGCAGTAATGAGTACTGCAACGTGAAACTGTAGCAGGAATTTACTTAGAAGTTTCCATGTAAAGTTGTCAGGGTCATAATTTCAATAGCATCAAATTGCACAAGCATTTAAGCTATACATATTTATTATTATTATTGTGGATAACCTTAAAATGCATGTGATGATTGATTTATGTAGAGTTTAGAGAGTTGATCATATGCTTTTTCATTCCAGATAAGATTTGTGACCAGATCAGTGACGCCGTGTTGGACGCCCACCTCAAACAGGATCCTGATGCCAAAGTAGCATGTGGTGAGTGTCAAATTCTGCTTTCCTGTGGACTTGCACCCTTCGTTTTTATCATCTTCCTGAACCCGTATCAATTTCTCCTTGCAGAGACGGTTGCCAAGACTGGAATGATCTTATTGGCTGGTGAGATCACCTCCCATGCTTCAGTTGACTATCAGAAGGTTGTCAGAGATACCATCAAGCACATTGGGTACGACGACTCTTCCAAAGGTAAATATAAGTAGTAATAAATAAAGAGCTCTGATGCAAAAACCTTATAAAGCCTGGAGTTTTTTGCAAAGCCTTGCAAAGTATCAGATGCTCATATTGAACATTAAGGTCAGAATTTATGACCGATACTACTAGTTAAAAATATTTAAAACGCTGGGTGCCTGCAGACATTTTGCCACTTTTCAATCCTTAATTTGTGAATGTCCTGTAAATGACGCAAATCGGTGCTGACCTGATGATCTGGTGAAGTAATTATTTGTTGGAGAAATTATTTGTACTGCATATTTGTCCGTGCTTGAGTGTGGTCCTTATTTTTCAACTTTTAAAAGTTCAAGCTCTCACCCCACCAATATGTTTGAATAAATAAAAAGTTTGGCAAGATTTGTTCAGTTTTAATTAATATTTAGATGTTGCTCAAGACCTTTGAAGTTTAACACATTCGCGTGTTATGTGATGCTTTGTGCTAGCATGTATAATTGTTTAATAATACATATTTATGGCAGCAATGGACTTATTTGACCATGCTCCAGCCAATTAAAACTCCTGTTTTAGTTGTGATATGTCTTTCAAAGCAAGAAAGCTTTAATGAGAATAAAGCACAATGGACAATATACAATGAGACAATGGCTGAAGCAACACAAAGCAAGTCTGCTATATAGTTACTCGGATCAGAAGAGACTGAAATTACTGGAACAAAGTTACCCTCCAAGAAGCAAGTATTATGTGTCATGTGCACTTTTAAATGGTACAGTTTTTGCAAAAATATGTGATTTTGGAAATATTCAAAGGCTTTAGCAACCCCTAGATATTGTAGGAGCAATTCAAAATTTTGCACAGTGTGTTTTTATTGATATCCTAACACATTTAGGGGGTGATGCGGCTTTCACATAGGAAATGCGCTGCGCTCGCCGCTTGGTTCAGCGCTGCCAAGCGATTTGTGCTCTGCTGGCCAGACCAAAGTAGGTGGGGTTTTCAATAAATTACTTCAGTGTTTATATTGGGGTTAAATAATGGATGAGGACTACAGAGACTGATGTTGCCCGTATCACACCTGACATGCCAACTTGAATTTCTATGTGTTTCCATGACACTGCTTTCCTTCAGATGTCTCTGTAGGAGCTCCGGGAATTCCGAGTATAAGCTTTTTGTCCATTTTGTTTGAATGCCCTGTTTCTATTGGCCGCGCGGGTAATCGTCACAGAGCGCATCGCAAAAGTTAAACTATTTTAAACTTTGACCTTGGCAAGAGCGCAAGCCATTGAAATGAATGGGTGTCATTGCACAGCGCACATCGTGTGAAAACATGTGTGAAACATGTGAAAGCCGCATAAGAGTTGAAAGAAATTGACCCATTATAAGGACCACTAGGGCTGGGTATTGATTCAGATGTTCCAGATCGATTAAATTTCGATTCAAGCTATCAAATCGATTCGATTCTCGATTCAATTTCCGATTCCGGATCTCGGGTCGGTTTTTATATTCAGTTCTCAATTCAACTCAATGAATTAGATACAAATAGATTTAATACAAATACTATATTAATAAAAAAGAACAGTGAACATAAGTTTACAAGTGGGTAATTAATAAAAAGAAATTAAAAGCCACAACACTATCGTCGTCTTGCTAGCGAAATCTTAAATGCCTCCATACCTCTTACTTTTTATGTGAAGGTGGCATCAACGTCGGTGAAGCACCCAAAACCTCAATTTTAAGGACTAAATGAAAGAATGACAGGCTCACCTCTTGCTCCTTGGTAACATTGCGCAAGGCAAAAAAGAGGGTGACATCTAGTGAAGAAGACTAGTAATTTAATTAATGTTAATCTTACGTTCAATGTTTGCAGAAAAAAATATGGGGGAAAAAATCGACCACGTTTTAAACGATTAATCGACAAATCTATTTTTTTGCACATTAGTGGCCAGACCTTCACCGATTGCCTCTGCTTTGGACCCTGACCATAAACATCTCCCTTTTTGCACAAAGAACGAAGACACAAAAGCAAAACAGTTTGAATTGTATCCCTGCTTTAGTAATGGCCACTGTGGTGGATAAAAAGAGACAATCTGCCCTCTTTGGATATCAATCCTCTGGACGATGGTTTTCCAACCCTCTCCCTGGAGGGCACCTGTCCTGCAAAGTTCAGCTCCAACCCCAAGTAAACACGCCTGAACCTGCTAATCCAGTTGTTCAGGTCTACCTAAAACTGAGGGACGGGTGTGTTTGAGTAGGGGTGGAGCTTAAATATGCAGGACAGGTGTCCTCCAGGATACCCATGCTCTGGACTGACCGTGTGCTCTTTGTTAATGTAATGTTGGGTGAAAACTATTGGTGGATCTGTTGCTGCTGTTTGCACGTTTAAATCAAAATAAAACATTGTATTGTTTTCACAGACAACCATCAACTATATTTTTACTCGATGGCAATATAATATTAAAACCTTATCATCAGTTAATGTTGGGTTAACAAGCTGCCGTTGTTGGATGGGAAAATTAAGTGAAAATAACATCCCTACTCTCAACGGATTCTACAAACAAACCAGTATTTCTGAATGACCTGCGGGCGAGATTAAGTGGATTTGAAGCCAAAGTATCTGATGAATGTATAATATGTGCCGAGAGCCTCGGAGGTGGCGTTTAGCAGCATTTCCATCTGAGCAATTAATTGTAAAATTGTGTGTTTTATACCACCAATGCTTTGAAATGTTCCACGAGTGTCTTAATTAAAATAACCACCAGAGCCATCTTTGTTGTAACCGTGAAATTATTGACTTCGGTCCTTTGAATAGTTTGCTTCGGCATGCTGCATTATGACTGGGTATGCATGTCATTTTGTTTTTTATTGCTTTGTTGTGCAAGTGTCAACGTATTTATTCAGTCTTTGCTTTATTTAAGGGTTTGACTACAAGACCTGCAATGTGCTTGTGGCTCTTGAGCAGCAGTCACCTGATATTGCTCAGGGGGTTCACCTTGACCGCAGTGAGGAAGATGTTGGAGCCGGAGACCAGGTACGAAACCTGGGTTATGTCTAGATTTGTGTTTCTGTTGTTGCATAGGCAAGAAATTTGAGATTCTTACTGTGTTATGTTTTTAGGGGCTGATGTTTGGTTATGCTACTGATGAGACTGAAGAGTGCATGCCGCTGACCATTGTTCTGGCACACAAGCTGAACGCCAAAATGGCTGAGCTTCGCCGTAATGGCACCCTGCCTTGGCTGCGCCCTGACTCTAAGACCCAGGTGAGAAACCGCTCCAACTCAATAAAAATATGCAGTACTTTGTACCAAGTTTAGATGTAAATAACATCCATTGTCTTCTCTAGGTGACCGTCCAGTACAGACAGGACCGTGGGGCCGTGCTTCCAGTACGTGTGCACACAATCGTGGTGTCTGTTCAGCACGATGATGTGGTCTGCCTGGATGAGATGCGTGATGCTCTGAAGGAGAAGGTGGTGAAGGCTGTTGTGCCCAGCGTCTATCTGGATGATGACACAATCTATCATCTTCAGCCCAGTGGACGCTTTGTCATCGGAGGCCCACAGGTTTGTATCTCATTGAGTGGTTAAATAATAAATCGATTTAATGTTACTTCACCTGTGTTTACTCTTATCATACTTTTTTTTTTTAGGGAGATGCAGGTTTGACCGGCCGCAAGATCATTGTGGACACTTACGGAGGTTGGGGTGCCCATGGAGGCGGGGCTTTCTCTGGGAAGGATTACACCAAAGTCGACCGCTCCGCTGCGTATGCCGCCCGCTGGGTAGCAAAGTCTCTGGTCAAGGCTGGACTGTGCAAACGCGTGCTGGTCCAGGTGAGATATTTAACAGTTGTGAAGTTATTTCTTGCTGGTAAGATTTAAGTCATTAAAGTTAAAAACCATTCTTCACAGGTGTCCTATGCCATTGGAGTGGCCCATCCCCTGTCCATTTCCATTTTCCACTATGGCACCTCCCAGAGGACCGAGAAGGAGTTGCTGGACATCGTAAAGAAGAACTTTGACCTTCGCCCTGGTGTGATCGTCAGGTAAAAAGTGTACTCTGAGGCAGCCAATAGCTGCCTTGAGATAGTGAGCCTAGGGCTCAGTTGGTCCTCATGTGTTTCCACAATTTGATCTCTGACAGTTAAAGGGATAGTGTGCCTCATTTATTCACCCTGATGTTGTTACAAACCTGTATTAATTTCTTTTTTCTGATGAACACAAATGAAGATATTTTGAGGAATGTTTGTAACCAAACCGATCATTGACTTCCATAGTAGGAAAATAAAGAATACTATGAAAGTCAATGGGGCCTCTGAAAGGTTTAGTTACTTTGTGTTCATCTGAACAAAGAAATGTATACAGATTTGTAACAACATGAGAGTGGGCAAATGGCAGAATTTGTATTTTTGGGTAAACAATGTCTTTAACATTAATGCAGTTAATTGTGTATGACAAAACGTCACACTTTTTATGTATGCAATCGTCTGACTTTGTCTCCTGTATGATTCCAGAGATCTGGACCTGAAGAAGCCAATCTATCAGCGCACCGCAGCTTATGGCCACTTTGGCCGCGATTCCTTCCCCTGGGAAGTTCCCAAAAAGCTTAAATACTAAATCTGTAACCCCCCCTTCCTTTTCCTGGGCAGCAGGTGTGCATTACAGAGAAACCTGCTTAAGCCCACGGAAGGGGGGAGATGTACCAAAATCCCTCAATCCTAACCTCACACCCATTCCCAAAGGTAAATGTCCTCTCCCTTCATTGATGACGCTCTCCTTGTACAACTTGACCTTCAACCCTGTTTCTTTTGCTGTGTTGTTTTTTATTATTATTTAGAAAGATCTGTGGATAATGGTGGCTTGCGTAGGTTTTGTTTGCTTTTTAAAGTTGATTGCGAATGCCCTTTTCTCCACCCACCTTTCTTCGGTCCTTCCTACCTTACCTTACTTGCTTGAAAGAATCAAGTGATGGCACAAATAAGGGTCAAAGGTTGTCGTGATGCTATGCATTGCTGGCTGAAGCACTAACTATAACTCCGCAACATCGTGTTTTACCGACTAAACAAACCAACGCTTACCATTTTCCAGGTTGGCCGCTTTGATAACGTAGAAACCGTCATGAATGGGATCAAGACCTCTCGTGAAATGTAGGCTGAATGTCAAACCTTGTTTTCGGTTGGGTTTAACACGAACTCGGTTACTTTAAATACTGCAGGGATTGGATTGAGAAATAATTTTAAGGAGACTTTTACCCAAAAATGTGTACTGTCGTGGTGGCCGCGTCCAAGACCCTGCACGCCATGTTTGTTTTTCTGACGTGTTACAGAGAAGTCAGAAGCTGCTAACAACCACCGTGGTTTTGCAGGACTCTTGACGTTACCATTTCACAACCTCCACCCAAACTACTATATTTTCAATGGTGATTCCACATAAGACCTTCTGATAGCTGTAATGTGAGATTCTACTAGACCACGGTGGGGGCAAAGCACTCCCCCTCTGTGCACCGCGATAGCGGGCGTAGCTACAGAGAAGCCCTGCTCCCTCGCTGTCACATAGGGGCTGCCTCCACCTCTTAAATTGCTCCATACTTGAAAAACGAAACCTAGTGTTTGCTCGGTGGTCCTCTTGAGCCCTGGCGTTGGTACAGAAAAGCCTGGAACCTCAAGGCGACCACCTTTATTCTATTTTGTACATGAAAGGAATTGTTTTTAAGGAAAACTAATACTTTTTTCAGTTGCGTGCCGCCCGTGTGGCTTCCCTCGGTGTCCTACAGAAAGCTGCGGGCTCTTGCCACAGGGGCCGGCCTTGGTAGCTGTGACCATTGTTACTTTTTTACAAGAGCGGTAGATAAGACTGACCATGCGAACTCACGCACGTTTTACGTTGACGATCCCCAACGTTCCCGCAGGCAGAAGCAAATCTGGCTGGTGTTGTACAGAGAAACCGGCTTCGTTTACATGCTCTCTCTGCTGGGTCGCTTTGGGCTGCAGTCTTTTTTATAATTCATCATCTGTTTTTATTTCATGTTTTGTTTTTTAATTCAAGAGATTTGGTGTATCAGACTGGTTACTGAAAGAGAAGTGCCTTTTTTCTGTTTTTCCCCTTCGTTACTCCTTTCTGTTCTTGCCTTTCCCACTTTTTTGTTCCCCTGCTCTCCTTCCCTCTTGAGTTACCTGTTGTGATGCGTATAAATCCACAGCAAACTCCTTGAAATTCCTTCCTTTCAATGATCCATGATGGTTCTGTCCCTTATATCCGTAAACTGAATAAAATTCTGCCCCTTAAACTGAAGTTTTGTGGTGTTACATGTTTGTGTCTGCTTCATTGGACTCTTAATTTTTGTTTTGTGTGGGTGTTGTACGTAAAATAGGAGAAACGTGATTGTGAAGTATGCTCTCAACTTTCTTTAGACAGTTTTTAATCTTCTCACCATCCAAGTCTATCTGTGAAGTGTCACTTTTTCTTTTAAAACCAATATGGTTTTCAAAACATTTGTATAAATAACTTTGTTCTGGCAGACTATTACAAGTACACTCTAAAAACAAACGGTGCTATATAGCACCAAAAGTGGTTCTTTGCTCGTAATCATGGAGGAGCCGTTTTTGGTGCCGTGTAGCGCCGGTGGGGCACCTGTGTGGAGCCATGTAGTGCTATGTAGAACCAAATGTGGTGCTATATGGCACCTGTATGGTTCTGCACAGGTGCTTCACCGGTGCTGTGTGGCACTGGAAACGGTTCTTCTATGGTTGCGATTCAAATCAACAGTTTTGGTGCTATATAGCACCGTTTGTTTTTTAGAGTGTAAAGCTAAACTTTCTTGTCAGTTCTCATGGTCTCAAAAACCGAAACGGTCAGGTAATTTTTCCCAATCCTGAGAAATTAAAACAGTTATTGTTTTACTGAAGAGTTTAGTGAATATATATAATAATGTAACTCGAGTGTTTAATATGTTCCCTTTTGTTCCTGATGAAGGTCTTTTGACCGAAACGTTGCTGTTTTTTAACTTTTTGAAATAAAGGGAACATAACAGTGTGCAGATCTTTTTTCAATTTTTTATTTGTTTTTTGATTTGGCACCTGGTCAAGACTGTTTTGGATGTGTGTATTCTGATCCTTCTCTATGTACTATTCCTTTAAACGACAACAGACCTCAAGTTTTGAGATGCCCAGCGATCCTGCTTGATCTCCTACGTCTATGAAAAGATGGTGTACAATCTGAATATTTATTGATCTCTCTGTAAGGCAGACAATTACTGGTTACTTCTGACCCTGGTGTTTAAAAATAATGCATAATTTATACAGATTAATTTTTCTTTAGCATTAAAATACTTTATATATACTTTATAGAAGAAGTAGTAAATGCATTGCATTAAATAATTCAAATGTATTGCATTGAAAGTACATGAAAAGAATCCAGTTATGAACAGGCCTTGGACATTATCTGCCGTATTTCTGCTTTAAGGCCATCTTGTTTTAAGAATCCATATGTGTAAAGCACATCTGTCCCACAACTTATTTCATGGTGGAAAGGTCTTCTGGGTTGGGTTTGAAATGGCTAACTCATAGTATATAATCTATACTGCCCTCCAAAGGCTAAGTGCAGTATCTACGCAAACACTGAAACTGAGAAAAATGGCTATAAAGTTTTTTTTACACCAGCCAGTCAAACATGTTACTGCAATTTTGGCACACATGTTTCTCTGAAATGGGACAAGGAGACTTTGTCACAAGACACAACAGATCTCGCAAAGCCCATTTTAACCCTTAACTCAATTTTGACCAAATGCGTAGTTACTGCGCTTTGGCTTTGTAGGGCAGTATAGTCCCTTTATTGTGCAATGCGGTGCAAAATGCTGCATTTTAAGGTGCAAAAAAAAGATCTTGGCAGTCTAGAATATTGAACTGAGGGATCAAGACTGATTAAACACCACAGTTGATATAGCTTATGGCTCTGTCATCATATTGTTACTACCATTTTAAAAAGTACACCTTTGTGCCTAAGTATATGCAATGGAACATATAAGCAGTGTTGGGGAAAGTTACTTTTAAAAGTAATGCATTGCAATATTAAGTTACTCCCCAAAAAAGTTACTTATTACGTAGTTACTTTTCATGGAAAGTAATGCTTGCGTTACTTTTGCGTTACTTTTTCTTTACTTGGCTGAAGCTTGATTTCTTTCAGGCCTTGCATGTGTTTTTTATGATCGCAAAAATTTTAAGCTCTGGCTTGCCATCTCCGTTTCTGACTCAAACTGCGTAATTCTACGTTAATATGTTCAGTTTAATTCAGTACATTATTTTATTTTTAAATTGAATTAATTAAACTAAAAAAGTAACTTGCATTATTTTTTAAAAAAAGTAACTCAAATATTAATGAGTACATTTATAAAGTAATGCGTTACTTGTAATGCGTTACCCCAACACTGCATATAAGGACCTTTTAAAAGGATACTGTCCCAGTTACAGCTTTTTATTCTGACAGTTTAGGTCAATTACATTATGCTGTGGGATATACTGTGTATATATGTATGATAAGCTATTCAGAAATATGATAAATACTTGTGATTTAATGGGTGGCGATTAAATTGACTTGTGATCGTTACTATTTGGAGTACTAACTTGCAGGTTTAGTCAGACATCTAAATCAAGACTTCAGTTGCAGTAGGAAACCTAACCACAAAGGCAATATTATTATGTCAAAACCTGTCACATTCTGTGTTACTAGAAAATAATTTTATGTTTGTTTGTTGGATAGAGGGTATGATTAGTGGAAATTGACAGTCACATAAAAGTAATGCCTGTTGTGATGTTAAATGCCATCTCATTTGCAAGTCGCTTTGAATGAAAGCATCTGAACGTGAATAAATACACTCACCTAAAGGATTATTAGGAACACCTGTTAAATTTCTCATTAATGCAATTATCTAATCAACAAATCACATGGCAGTTGTTTCAATCATAGATATGTATAAAGGCTAGATGGCTCAAGGCGGAGTCAGCTGTGTCGTCACTTGGCGGCCATCTTAGGTCAGTGCTGCCATAGTGCTGCTCCCTGCTGCTGTGGACGGAAGGTGAGTGACATACGCCAACTAAAATGCTCGTAACTTGCTGAATTCTTGACGGATTTACAAACGGTTTATTACAAACCTTATTAACGCTTCATATACTATTTTCTTAATAAACTCCGTGGCTATAATTTTTCACAAGTATGCAGTTAAATAGCCGCATCCCTGACGTTTATGACACACCAAGCCGTTTGAAAATCGGTTGAAAATTGAGCAAAATATAGTTATTTCAGCACTACATGCACAATAGACTTTAATGTTATAACTGGACGAGCGGTCCTGTCCTAAGATGGCGCCGTGTGACGTCGTCGGGTCCCATTGGCTCTCAGCGCCGGTAAGCCATCTAGCCTTTATACATATCTATGGTTTCAATGCATTTAGGGGTGTGGCCCTGGTCAAGACAATCTCATGAACTCCAAACTGAATGTCAGAATGGGAAAGAAAGGTGATAAAGCAATTTTGAATGTGGAATGGTTGTTGGTGCCAGACGGGCCGGTCTGAGTATTTTACAATCTGCTCCGTTACTGGGATTTTCATGCACAACCATTTCTAGGGTTTACAAAGAATGGTATGAAAAGGGAAAAACATTCAGTATGCGGCAGTACTGTCAGCGAAAATGCCTTGTTGATGCTAGAGGTCAGAGGAGAATGGGCCGACTGATTCAAGCTGATAGAAGAGCAACTTTGACTCGTTACAACCGAGGTATGCAGCAAAGCATTTGTGAAGCCACAACACGCACAACCTTGAGGTGGGTGGGTTACAACAGCAGAAGACCCCACCGGGTACCACTCATTTCCACTACAAATAGGAAAAAGAGGCTACAATTTGCACAAGCTCACCAAAATTGGACAGTTGAAGACTGGAAAAATGTTGTCTGGTCTGATGAGTCTCGAATTCTGTTGAGCCATTCAGATGGTAGAGTCAGAATTTGGCGTAAACAGAATGAGAACATGGATCCATAATGTCTTGTTACCACTCTGCAGGCTGGTGATGATGGTGTAATGGTGTGGGGGATGTTTTCTTGGCACACTTTAGGCCCCTTAGTGCCAAATGGGAATTATTTAAATGCCACGGCCTACCAGATCATTGTTTCTGACCATGTCCATCCCTTTATGACCACCATGTACTCATCCTCTGATGGCTACTTCCAGCAGGATAATGCACCATGTCACAAAGCTCAAATCATTTGAAATTGGTTTCTTGAACATGACAATGAGTTCACTGTACTAAAATGGCCCCCACAGTCACCAGATCTCAACCTAATAGAGCATCTTTGTGATTTGGTGAAACGGGAGCTTCGTGCCCTGGATGTGCATACCACAAATCTCCATCAACTGCAAGATGGTATCCTATCAATATGAGCCAACTTTTCTAAAGAATGCTTTCAGCACGTTGTTGAATCAATGCCACGTAGAATTAAGGCAGTTCTGAGGGTGAAATGAGGTCAAACACAGTATTAGTATGCTGTTCCTCATAATCCTTTAGGTGAGTGTATAAACAGAGAGACTGAAAAACAAAAATTAACTATTTTGACATCAAAAGCATGAGAATTGTTTAAATGTCACCCACTTTGAACCCACAATTTCAATTCCCCATTCCAGTTTCATGCAATGTGGTTTTGGACGGGAAGTTTGGCAGTGTTGTTTGACCAACTGATGGCTTGAAGGCAAAATTCCAATGCCACGGTGATAATGAATTACTTCAGGATCTAAAGCCGCCCTTATACGCACAGTTGTTACAAATAAACAAACTATGCATGTTTGAAAGCAGTATATATTTCATTTAAGCAGGGAGGGAATGTGTAATAGTAAAGAAACACATATGTAAGCTATCTTAAAAGATGTGACCAGCTATTTTAAAGAGTCAAAGGTCAAAATTTGTAATCTATATGTGCTGCAGTTATTGCACTGATGCAATAGTTGAAGATCTTTCAAATTCAGGTTAGGAGGTCAAAGGTTTTTTTATTTGCACCTTACATGTACACAAGGAGGGAAAGGCAAACATTTGATCAATAATTGTAATGATTGTAATAATAACTTCAACATGTTGAAAAATATTCAATCAAATGACATATTAAACCATTCGGCCATGATGCTTGATGCCAAACTACAAAATAGTTAGTTACTGTAAACATATATAATTGGTTTCCTGGACAGGGTTTATTTAGTTATATTAAAACATTGTGCATCTTGAGACAAAACACTGATATATGTTAAGATGTGTCTGTGCAAGCTGTTTTTTTAGTTATGGCAGTTCAAACATGCATTTGGGGCCCCATCCAGGAAACTGCCCTGTAATGTTTTATACGTACTACAATATACCATGGTAACCACAATTTTGGACAAATACTGTAAGTGATACTGTAAGTTACTGTTATTATTGCAAAACCATTTCTGTTGATAAGGTATATACAGTATTATTATGTAATGAACGTCCTCCAATCAAAACAAATATTACTATGTTGCCATTACAAAGTACTCATCATTTTCAATATGTTTATTCCCCTCATGCAGTGATATCTAATTGTAATGTAACATGAAACCTGACTTCACATTGACCTCTTTGCAAGCATTTGCGTAGCACTAAAAACTCATAATATATCATGAGATCAATAATGCTTTTTAAGTAATAATTTTTGTTAATATATAAACCGTAAAAAAGCACGAATATATGAAGTTAGTTTTGCTTTTATCTGATTTTCTACTAAGCAAATATAATCATGAAAAATCAAGCAAAGGAGGAAAATTCAGTAGCACTTGGTCCAGCACCAAAGCTTCAACATAATACTCTATGATATGCAGAAAGGATGTTAAAGCTTCACATCTGTTTGAAAATCCTCAGCTTTTACTCTTCCACTGAAAAACAAAAACAACAAAGTAGTCCCAACACTCAAACACTTGCAAATAGGCTGAACTGTAGTGCGTCTATGTTTCTATAGGAGTCAATATTGACCATAAATGTTTACTTACAATTGACACACTGAACATATATGAGTTATTAATATAGATTATTAGGTCACTATTGAATAAGTGGAAAATACATAGATGTAGCCTACTCTGTGAGAGTAAATTACATAAGATTAAGATTATTTATGTATTTGAAATTGATTAACATTTAGCAAACTGTAGGTTCACATTTACCATAGGTATGCTGAAATGGATTTATGCCCACACATTCTTCTGACAAAAGGAAACTGCCTGTAACAGTAACATAAAGAAGCACATTATTAAAACATGGCTTATCATATCTTTCCAAATGTATATATTTATTTAAACATGAGACCTTAGGAAAATTCCTGTTACTAAAAATCCAGCCAAGTTGGTTGAGCTCATTTAAATTGGCAATAGCTGGTAAGCTGGTCAGCTTTTCCAGCCTGACCAGCTAAGTCCAGCTTGGCCATCTTAAAAAGTGACCAACACACTAGACCAGCTTGCTACACCAGCAAAACCAGGTAATATACCAAGCTGGGAGCCAGCTAAAACCAGTTCATGATGTTTTTTTCAGTAGGGACACAGAAAGACAAGAAAAGTCTCTTTGTGTTCAAATAATAGTGTTCTTCAATCACAAATAAAGCACCCAATGATTTTGTGTGACTCAGCATTCAACTTTATGAATTTTGAAGTGAAAATCAGGCTTTTTATATTACTAGTAAACGCATAAGTTCAAAATGTATTACATCTGTATTTATCTGTGAAGATTAACTTGTTGGACAAAACGTGTAAGTGTCAGAAACATGGATTTTATTTTTATTTTTTTATGTTTTGCGATAATCAAAACGTCCATAGGAAAATTTGCTTTATTTGCGAGACAACCGTGTCCCGCTAACTTCCGGTTGGCCTACAAAAATACGTCATCCCTGTGACGTGTCAGTTATGGACTATTTTTCCCTATCATTATTATTTGTTCCCTGTACATTGTTTTGAGCTTCAAAGAATAAAATAAAAAAGCGGAAGTAAGACTTGATTTGCTTCATAAAAGTTGCGTTGATACTTTATTATTTTGCTTTAATATAATTTGTATTATGTGATAACCGTTTTATAATAACGCCCTTGAGCCGTCCCAGCAAACACAGAACGTTCTCCTAACGTTAGTTTTTGGTTATTTCTGGGAACGTTATTTTTAGTTTTTTTTTTTTGCAACCATAAAATAATGTTCCCATAACGTTGCAGGGTGGTTATTTTAAAATAACCTAAAAAATAACTTATACAGAACGTTCTCTAATGGTATTTTTTGGTTATTTTTTCTAACCTAAAAATAACGTTCCCCTAATGTTATTCTAACGTTACCGTAACGTTAGAATAACGTTAGAAAAACGTTAAACTAACCTAAAAATAACGTTCTATTTCCGTAAAGAAAATGTTCCTGGCTAACCAAAAACAAACCTTAAAAAATAACTTTATGGGAACCAAAAACTAAAGTTAGGGGAAAGGACAGCATTTAAAGTTTTAGATTAACCATAGAGTTATTAACTACATCTATTATAAGATCATGAACTGATGTAATAAGGCCAACTGTTGCCAACTTTTTTCAGGAGAGTTATTAAAGGCAGATTGATTTTTTTTCGTTTTATATATATTTTTTAGGGCGGAATGGTTTGTTGCAAAAAAATTGCTAAATGACGTCATTACGTTATATCAACGCAAAACAGCATTTTTATGTAATATACAAAATACACAAAACTGACATACCATCTCAGCAAAAATATTATTTAAAATATGTAAATTTAGATTTGTTTGAGAAATATATATAAATATTAGACTATTTGTAAAAGTAATACAAACACAAGATCTTTTTGATCAGATATTTAAATATTTACAAAATGTTAAATATACACTGTAAAAAAACTTTGCTTCCTTAAAATTTTTTGTTAAATCAACTTAGATTTACAAGTCATGTCAACAGAAATGAGTTGTCACAACTTATTTTATAAGTTATACCAACTCATTTCTAGGCGAGATAAATAATAGTAAGTTAAAATGACTTGTAAATCCGAATTGATTCAACAAAAAATTTTAAGGCAGCAAAGTTTTTTTTTACAGTGTAACGCTGATACCGAATAGCTACACTCTTTTAAAAAAAATCACAGTTAATGTAGTCTATTTTCTTTAATTGTGAAATTAACAAAAGTTAAACAACAATTGAAGCACTGGAGTTCATTTACCTAAATGAAGAAAAGTTATACATGCTCTTTGAGTCACTTTTCAAAACTTTGTAATAGTATCCAATTTTTTTTTAAATTGCTAAATTTGTTGCTAGGTGCTTTTGGGAAAAAAATTGCTAGGGTAGTCTAAAAAGTTGCGAAAACTAGCAACAAAATTGCTAAGTTGGCAACATTGCACTTACCCCACAGTCTATAGCAGTCTGCAAGTCCTTGCAGCGGTAGCTTATACCCAGAGTACATGGGTCACCATGAGTAACCGGCTCACTGTCTCCAATGACACACATATTTGCTTTCTAATAAATCCAAGAAATAGAAAATACCAGACTTATTAATTTGCTGTTCTGTTTATTAGCTAAAAATAAAATCATTTGCCATTTTTATGTAGTCAAGTCATGTGTCTGCTAGTTAAGTATACAACATCGCCATCTGCTGACAGACTGTAATATTGCCTTCAGAGTCTTGCCTTTTAAAGGCAGGGTCCATGATCTCTAAAAGCCAATGTTGACATTTGAAATCACCTTAACAAACACGCCCCTACCCCAATAGAATCTGGACCCTATGTTGATAGACCCGCCCCACACATATGCGACCCAGACAACAATGTCGGTTAGAAACCACCTTACTGCTGCTACAAGTGTGTTTTGGTAGTCGGACCGATTCCCTTTTCCAAAGTCATGCACCCTGCATTAAAACCCCAGAAAGTAAGATAAAAGGAACTGTAATAAGGAACTAGAAACTCACTAGAAACTAGATAAAAGGTAAATATTATTGTTTGTACCTAGTACACCATAGCATTGTGGCAGTGAGCCTTCCACAGACCACCAGCAAATATACATTTTATGTGCATTTTATTACCTTGCATACGTCAAGTGCTTCCTGTTCTTGGCCCAGAAACAGTCCAAGCTGCTTTCCGTAACGCTGTGTGTAGGTCTTGCACTACAGATATAGAAATCATACATATAATTTTACACATAGTGACATGAGTCAATCATTTAGAGAGATGGTTGATGTCTGACCTTTGGCATGGCATTAGGATGCATCTGACACACATAGTCAAGGAAAGAAGCAGTCTGGAGCTTGGTGGCATTTGAGCCCAGATGCATACGGGTCAAAACCGCCAGTGTAAGACAAGAATCACAGTCTGAACGCACAGGATCTTCTGTTATAAAAGATATGGAGACAAACTTTAGGATGCTATAATGCATCAGTTGTTTACCAAAATTCCAAAGCTTTATGTAGATGTGCAATGTATGATTTAAGAATGTTCAATTGGTTCCCACCAATACCTAAAAAGACCCACAAAACCAATTTCAGTTTCCATGAAAACGATTAAAAACACCTATTGTAACTATTATAAATTAGTGAGATTTCTATATATTTATAGGGAGTGCAATAAAAATACTGTTGTGCCTTAACCTGTTATAGGTCTTTCTATTATTCCACAAAGAAGAAGAAGCTTGCATATCAGGTCAGGAGAGGTTTCGTTCAACAGCATTTCGATCAGTGCTTTGGCGTATTTTTCAACGATGTTGTTGCACTGTGACTGAATCGCAGCTGGAAACTCGCTGCACAAACGCTCAAGCAGGGACATTATGGCTTGCTGTATGGTACAAAAACAGATGAGATTTATTGTAGGAGCTTTTAGGACTTTATGACACAAAATGTGTGTATGGCTGTGTTTATAATAAAAATAGCATAGTAACATACTACTCCTACTGTTTCTGCAGTATAGTAGACCTATTTACCATACGCACAGTATGTAAGAAAGCACATTGGTGTGGAATATTGCATACAAAACAAAAAGGATGTGCTTTACATTTCATCCTTAATTTAATGAATTTCAGCATGTTGATCATTTAAAAATTTTTTTAATAAAATATATTTTATATTTCTATATCGTGGATGGTATTCATATGCAATGTAGGTCACATGCACTTTCGTGAAATAATACTTTTTTGTATTTACTTACTTTGTAAATAAATATACTACAGGCTGTACACTTTCATACTATAAATTCATCCTAAAATGAATTATACCTCAGTCCTCTCTTTAGGAAGCATTTCCTCGAGTTTGTTTACGATGTATTTGCACAAAGTGCACTGAATAGACATCTCGTGCTGTTGAAAGGGAAAAGAAACTGTATAACTCACGAAACATCTCAAAACATCAAACTTTCACTTCTTCTAAATATTACCTTCATAGTTGGCATTGTTACGGTTTTTGTGATGTGATCGAGCAACAGCTCTTTCATCTTGCCATTGTCACGACCATCACACAGCTCAAGTAATTTACAAATTTGCTCGGGTTTCTGCAGAAAGATGACAAGTTAGTAAAAAATTTAGAGACTGTTCTCTTCTTTATTGCCCTGCAAGACTCTGGAGTGGACATTTATAGATTCATGTACCACTTAAAGGTACACTGTGGGACTTTAAGTGGCATCTAGTGGTGAGACTGTGAATTGCAATCAACGGCTAAGTCCACAGCGCACCCCTTCCATTCGAAACGCATAGTAAAGCTACAGTGGCTGCCACAGGAAAATACGTCATCGTCTAAAGGGGGTCCACACCAGACGCGCAGGTCAGCGCCACGTCGAGTCGCGTCTCGGAGGTATCGTACTCCGGAAGTGCACATTAAATAGCGCGAGCTTATTCAGATAGCGTCTACTTCAAAATGTTAAATATATGTTAGCAGCCAATGTTAATCATTAATGATTTGGGACAAATATGATGTTATTTAATGTTAAATGTGAGTGGCGCTCTGTGCCACGACAGGGATTTGAGCAATTCCTGAGTCGTAGCTCAGGAATTAGGCGCCATAAAAACGGCTCATTCTAAGGTAATAAAAACAATACAGTTCGTTATGTAAGGTCTTTATACACCCCTGATAATATGGTTATGCATATTATATTACATTTCTGTCAAGAGATGATTCTAAAAGTCCCACATTGCACCTTTAATATGTAATTCAATATGTTCAATGCACATTTATAAATTTGGTAAATTACGTACCATTACACCGGTAAGAAAGCCAATGGCTATAGGAATCACTTTTTGAACCTGAGCATGGCAGGTTTCCCTCATTTGTTGAGGTATCTTATCACAGAAGTATTCAAATGTATCAGTGATTCTTTCCTGGAAAGGATAAACAAAGAATTGTTTTGGTTTAGCCACAACACATATAAAATATATATTAAATATAATTTTCAAGCTCTCATGTATGATTATATACAACAAGTATCTGGACATTAAGGGTTTTTTTCCGGACAAGGCTTTTCCTAGTCCCAGACTAAAATGCATGTTTGAGAGCCTAATTTAAAGGAACACTTGACTTTTTTGAAAATTGGCTCATTTTCCAGCTCCCCTAGAGTTAAACCATTTGAGTTTTACCGTTTTGGAATCCATTCAGCTAATCTCTGGGTCTGGCGGTATCACTTTTAGCCTAGCGTAGCATAATTCATTGAATCCGATTAGACCAATAGCATTGCGCTCAAAATTACCAAAAAGTTTTGATATTTTTCCTATTTAAAACGGGACTCTTCTGTAGTTACATCTTCTGTAGTGTGCTAAAACCGATGGAAAATTAAAAGTTGCGATTTTCTAGGCCGATATGGCTAGGAACTATACTTTAATTCTGGCGTAATAATCAAGGACTATACTGCCGTACCATGGGTGCAGCAGGCGCAATTATATTAAGCAGCGCCTGAAAATAATCCCCAGCTAGGTAACTTTCAATGCGACCGGCACTAAGTTTGTGTAGTTGCAGAGCTGTGTATTTTCTGGCGCTGTGGAATATCATTGCGCCTGCTGCACACATGGTAAGGCAGCAAAGTTTAGATAGGAAAAATATCGAAACTCTTTTCGTTATTTTTGAGCGCGATGCTAATGGTCTAATCAGATTTAATGGATTAAAACTATGCTACAAGTTGTACCGCCAGACCCGGAGATCAGCTGAATGGATTCCAAAACGGTAAAAATCAATTGTTTAACTCTATGGGCGCTGGAAAATGAGCCATTTTTTAAAAAAAGTGGAATGTCCCTTTAAAAACATCTTGCACTGACATATCTTAACATATATCAATGCCATTGTTTTGTCACAAGATGCACACTAGTATTTTTTTTGTAGGGCATGTTGTAAAAATGTAAATGTCCTAATATAACTAAGCCCTAGATCTACAAACATCAGTGCTTTAGGCACACTTTTATCTGTGTCTGTTAGTACACCTTTGTGAACTTAATGAAAAATATACTAAATTAATTCATTTTTAAAGTGATATTAAACAAAATGCACACTATTAAAAGTTCAAATAGTTTACTTCTGCTTCTTAGTACAACTTCCTTATTTCTTTGAAATGTAATTGCTATGTAAAACAGTGGTTTTCAAACTGGGGGCCGGGGCCCCCAGGGGGGCTGCGAGATGGTGCCAGGGCGGCCCCAGTTTTATGACATTTTATTAATTTATCATGAATTCTGTGTAATTAAACCTAAAAAAAGTAGGCTACTAACCAAAAGCACTACTTTTTTGCATAATTGAATTTTTTTTAATTAAAATGTTGAGTTTTAGAACAGTTTTTGTCAGAATTATTTTTTGGGGGGGCCGCGAAGGAATGCACCGAACACAAGGGGGGCCGCACGTTGAAAAAGTTTGGGAACCACTGATTTAGAGCACGAAGAAAATCATGCAAATCTAAGATAAACAAACTTTGACTTATACATTTTGTCTTCCTCAAAAGCTGTGTAAATAGTTGTAAACTGATACATTTTCGGTGCATTGGTTAAATGCTGGTGTCCACCTAAATTAGTTAAAAGACTGTCATCAAGCTAAGAAAGCATAAACAATTATTCATCCTATTATCTGCCTGCATGTGTGGATTTGTCTGTGGAGATTCTTTCCTGGAAGTCTTTATTTGAAAGTAAGTCGATCGTAATTTGAAAAATCTGAATGCAGTCCTGACACACGTCTCCAGTCTATTGAATATAATATATAATATCATATAATTTATGAAAAAGGCACAGCTGTATTTGTTGTATTATGAAGTTTAGTCTTATCAAATGTTTGATCTGATCTAAAAATATGAAAAAAGGGCAAATTCAAAGAAACGAGAAGTGAGAGCGTTGGTACTGTATATTTCAGGTGCAGTGTGAAATGTTTGTGTGAAGGGGGTTGAGGATATGAAAATAACTTTGTGTCTGTTTCAAAGAATATCAGTTAAAAAACTGTGGGGGTTGCATGACAGTATATTTAATATAGGTTTGCATTATGTTTAGCCAGTGAGTTGAGTTCATGAACTAAGGTAATGAAAAGCAAATCGAGATAGAGAGTACAAAATCTGCTTTCATTTTATACAATAAAACGGTGGTGAAATCAGCTGAAATAAAATGTCAAGCATTTGCCATAAAGAAAAGACTCACCTCAGTCTTATCTGTATCTATCTGAACATTCCTCATACTGACTGTGTCAACAGATCGTGGTATGACTGTCGGGAATAAAATCAATGTTAATATACTGTACAAGACCTTTTATTGAACTTTACCAGGAACCTTCTTTGAGCTTCAGTAAATTTCTGACTAGAAACTATGCATACATAAAAACTAAAACCTTTTTTAATGCACAATCTTTTGTAAAATTGCATGTATGCTTGAGTTTAAGTAATAATTATATGAGAAAATATTTGAGTAATTGTAATTTTTGTGTATTGTAAAATCTTTGTTTGGTATTTCTTTAAAATATTTACTTAAATTTAAAATGAAAAATTGTTAAATTAAGTTTTAAAACTTAAACTGTAAAAAATAAAGATAACCATTAATTTAGATAACAATTTATTAGCTTATTATTATTATTTGATCTTTTGTAAATTTTGTAAAGCAAAAGTGTAATTGGTTAACTTGTGTTTTAACATCCAACAGCGTTTATCTTAAAATTATGTATTTATCTACTATATGATCATTTAATATTATATTGTTATTTTTTTGTCAAACAATTGTAAAAATTCCTAATTTCTTCTAGTTTTATATTTTTTATGCACAGGAATTCATGTAAATCTTAAAAGAATAATATTAGTAGTATCATCAACATTTTATTTACCTGAACCCAGAAGGGTGATGAAGAAGAAAAACGTAAGTTTGCTGGCAGTCATGTCTTCAGTCAGTTCAGTTGAAGAACCAAGTTGAAAAGCCAATATGCTCTTAAACTTGTCCCTCAAAGAGGAAATACATCCTTTATATATCTGCATACAACCAGTGATGCCCCAAAGGCACAACCCAAGTGTGATAAACATAGACCATTGTGCAAATAAGGCAGCTTTGCTTTAATAATAATAAAAAAACATTGCTTAATCACAATGTTTGACAAATAACAGATAAAGCCAATTTTTTATGGTCTGTCTAAATCAAGATCACTATGGGGCGGTTTCCTGTACAGGGTTTAGATAAATCCAGGACGAGACCTTACTTATATTAGGACATTTAAGTTTTACAAACAAACCCTACAAAAAACAATACTGATATGCATCTTGAGACAAAACAATGGCACTGATATAAGATATCAGTGCAAGATACTTTTGAATTAAGGCAACCCAAACATGCATTTAGTCTGGGACTATACACTCTAAAAATGGCTGGGTTATTTTTGACCCATAATGGATAAATATTAAACAGAACACATGCACATGGGGTTAAAAATTACCCCGTGCTGGGTTAAAAATGACCAAATGTTGGGTTGTTGTTATGCATCTTAGTTAGGGATAATGAGTCTTACTTGTCAGATTGAAATGAGTTCAGTCTATATTTTGAAAACAGTTATGATCAGTTTTGAAGAAAAAACTTGACTAACTATTAAGTCTAAACAGCTTATAACCGGCCACTGGTTCTAAAAGACCTGTGGAGGATAGAAGAAAACATAAACTGACTAAATCCTTGCTATAGCTTATACAAATATTGTACAGACTTGGGATCAGGACTGGAGTTGGACTTTTCAATGTAGTGACCTGGCTGTACAGACTTGCTTATATATATTTAAATATTTAACACACATTGTTTTTGCTGCCACATTACCAAAAACAAATGGTCATATTTTGAGTTAGATTATACATTATTTTTACCAGATGAATTTGTTTGCATACAGGAAAGAATCTCTAGCCACAACAAACAGTTCATTTTCTGCTTTGTGCAAAACAAAATGAATGAGTGTGAATGTCCGGATTAACAACTTCTATTGTCCTTCATGATAAAGGTGTTTTAAAATAATAGTTTTTATGATTTATTTATAATAAAAAAGTTTAATAAGAAATTATGTCATTATTTCCTTGTCAATTCCTAATACATTTATTTTTTATTTTATGCTTATAAATTCCTTTATTTCTATTGAATTATTGTAGCTAATGGTATGCCAGCCACTCCCTTGTAGTTTTTTGTTGTTGTTAGTTTGTTTGTTTAATTTGTAGTAAAACTATAGTAATTACAAATGTATCTTTGTCTCACCAGTTTGACTGTAACCAACTGTGATATTTAGATGAACTGTGGTAACTTAATAGCCTACAAATGGTAATCGATCCACCAAAAATCGCTGTTAGGCCAACTTCACTTTTTCTACAATAAATCCATGGTTATTTTTTTCCTGAAAATGACTCACGGGACAGCTCGTATTTCACCAAAATCTGTTGATTTTACCCACATCCACGTAACGTTTTATGGCGTGTCGCAGTGTAAATGCATTTTTGTAGTTAGGTCCTCCACCGCTAGATGGCGCCACTGGATCAGTTGTGTTAGGAAGTGAACATTTTGACATTGTAATGTCACTGAAGGAGCGCTGAATGAAAACTGGTTAGGCATGGTGCTATGTTATACTCTTGTTTTTTTTTATAAAGTTGTCATGCAACCATTTTGCATAGATGGCGATATAGTGATGTAATTTAACGTAATAGATACTGTAAAATCTATGTACAGTACATAAACTGTGGTACTATATTTCCAGCATGCACACAAGTGTGGATGAAAGTAAGTAACGTTACATAGAAATATTCTTATACATCTGGTCATACGTTTCTCTCATTGGATTTAACAGCACCTTGATGCAAACTGTAAGAGGACAGGGATTATCATCCACATGTGGAGGGACCGATACAAAGGAGCTCGAGGGCTCACGTTCTGGGTTACTCAGTGGTCTTATGCTACCTCTTCCCCATGTACACGCGGTTGATAACCCCTCCACACAGACAAGCAGCAACTCTTTACCACAACACATAGGCAAGCCGGAGTTTCCTGACACAGGATGGGACAGACTCAAAGAGGTTTTCTGGAGACGGTGAGTATCAGTCATGTTTCTAAAGTCCTTCATTAGAGTTTATTCAGAAATAAACCATTCTGTGAAAATTGATATCTTTAATATTGACTGTTTTTCTGGTTCATCTTGCTTTGATGTGCAGTGAAGGTCAGATGTACTCAGAGGAGATGAGGAGTATAGTGAAGAGTGGCATCGCTGCAGCTATGGTTGGGATGGTCTATGGAGGACTTCCTGGAGCCAGAGATGCCCGAGAGAGATTTATCCAATTTAGCCAGGCTGAAATTTACCAAAACAGAGTGGATGCAGTGGTAAGTATTTTAAACATTGTTTGAAAGGGATTGAATTGATCTTATTTCACATTTTGTTTTGCGTTGTTGTTTTGCGGAATTAATATATAAATCTGTCACCAGCGTTCGGCTCATAATGCAGCTATTCGTGGTTTTGTGCGTTTTGGCTGGAGGTGGAGCTGGAGAGTAGCAGCGTTTGTAACTCTGTTTAAGTGAGTTGAAATACATATAATGCTGGCAATATTAATATAATGTTAATGTTTTTTAAAAGCAAATGTTTTCTCTCTTTCTACAGCACTGTCAGTACTGGACTAACAGTGTACAGAGACAAAAATGCTTTAAGTCATTTTGCTGCCGCAGGTGGTAAGTTGACCATTGTGCCAAATTCCTGATTATTATGGGACATACAGTAGACGGTTAACTACAACATTGTTATTTTAATCTGACAACAAAATTATCATCTATGGAGCAATTACAGTAAGTTTCGCACATGAAGGCACAATGTGAAAACCACCCAAAAAATTGTGGGTCAGGACCATAGACTGTAAAAATATGGACTTTAGTGATGGGAGAAATGAAGCTTTTTGAAGTTTTTCGAAGTGTTCAAAACACCATACACGCTGGCGACACCTGCTGGTCAAGATAGTGTAAAAGTAACAAGATCTGTCCAAACATTTGACACTTTTTACAAAATAATAGCAAGACTTTTTTATAATAATATGTTTTTAAGACAAATAAATTATTTAACTTAAAGGAATAGTCTACTCATTTTCAATATTAAAATATGTTATTACCTTAACTAAGAATTGTTGATACATCCCTCTATCATCTGTGTGCATGCACGTAAGCGCTGGAGCGCGCTGCGACACTTCGTTAGCATTTAGCTTAGCCCCATTCATTCAATGCCACCATCCAGAGACAAAGCCAGAAGTGACCAAACACATCAACGAGTAGTTATACGAGCAAGTTTGGTGGTACAAAATAAAACGTAGCGCTTTTTTAAGCGGATTTAAAAGAGGAACTATATTTTATGACGTAATAGCACTTTTGGGAGTACTTCGACTCGCCAGAAAAGTCCGCTCCCCTTCTCACTCTCATAATGGGAGAGGGAGGGTGTTACTGTGCCGAGTCGAAGTACTCCCAAAAGTGCTATTACGCCATAAAATGTAGCTCCTCTTTAAATCTGCTTAGAAAAGCAATACGTTTTATTTTGTACCACCAAACTTGCTCGTATAACTACTCGTCTTAAATAGGAAAAACGTTGATGTGTTTGGTCACTTCTAACTTTATCTCTAAATGGTACCATTGAATGAATGGGGCTAAGCTAAATGCTAACGAAGAGTCGCAGCGCACTCCAGCGCTTACGTGCACGCACACAGATGATAGAGGGATGTATCAACAATTCTTAGTTAAGGTAATAACATATTTTAATATTGAAAATGAGTAGACTATTCCTTTAAGTCATAAATAAAAGTGTATTCTGTGTTTTTGGTTTTATTTAGGCCAAACAAATAATTAAAAACGTAATCCCCTTTTTATTATGCACATGTTTTTCATTAAATCTGTCTTTAAACAAAAAGTAGACAAAATAATAGTGTTATTAGTCAGAAGGATGAATGTTTTATAAACTTGCATAATAAACCTGACCCGAGTTCACCTAACCATATTAGACACTGTTCATTTGTGATCAACTCCCTCTAGTGGTAAATCATCAGATTTTCGAAACGTTTCAAAACAGTTATGAAGCCTTGTTTGCTAAAATAATGTGACATGGCCAGTTTGATGCAGTGTTTCGAGTGAGTGAATGGCAATTATATCATATGTTTGTGTTTAGCTGTCACAGGAGGAATTTTTCGGCTTAATCTGGGATTAAGAGGACTTGTGTCCGGTACACTCATCGGAGCAGGACTGGGGTAAGAAAAACAGAGAAAGAGATTTGCATTTATATTTATGCATTAGGCAGATGCTTTTATCCAAAGTGACTTACAGTGCATTAAGTACAGTGAGAAAATTAGCATTTGAACACCCTGCTATTTTGCAAGTTCTCCCACTTAGAAATCATGGAAGGGTCTGAAATTGTCTTTATAGGTGCATATCCACTGTGAGAGACATAATCTAAAAAAAAATCCAGAAATCACAATGTATAATTTTTTTTAACTATTTATTTGTATTATAAAGCTGCAAATAAGTATTTGAACACCTGAGAAAATCAATGTTAATATTTGGTCCAGTAGCCTTTGTTTGCAATTACAGAGGTCAAACGTTTCCTGTAGTTTTTCTTAAGATGGGCCTGGACATGTGCTGGTTTAAGCAGGGGAACCTTCCGTGCCATGCATGATTTTAAACCATGACGTCTTAGTGTATTACCAACAGTAACCTTGAAAACGGTGGTTCCAGCTCTTTTCAGGTCATTGACCAGCTCCTCCCGTGTAGTTCTAGGCTGATTTCTCACCTTTCTTAGGATCATTGAGACCCCACGAGGTGAGATCTTGCATGGAGCCTCAGTCAGAGGGAGATTGACAGTCATGTTTAGCTTCTTCCATTTTCTAATGATAGCTCCAACTGTGGACTTTTTTTTACCAAGCTGCTTGGCAGTTTCCCCGTAGCCCTTTCCAGCCTTGTGGAGGTGTACAATTTTGTCTCTAGGGTCTTTGGACAGCTCTTTGGTCTTGGCTATGTTAGTAGTTGGATTCTTACTGATTGTATGGGGTGGACTTTATGCAGCTAACAACCTCAAACAGGTGCAATTTAGGATAATAAAAGTGGAAGTGGACATTTTAAAGGCAGACTAACAGGTCTTTGAGGGTCAGAATTCTAGCTGATAGACAGGTGTTCAAATACTTTTTTGCAGCTGTATCATGCAAATAAATAGTTACAAATTCATACGTTGTGATTTCTGGATTTTTTTTGATTATGTCTCTCACAATGGACATGCACTGACAATTTCAGACCCCTCCATGATTTCTAAGTGGGAGAACTTGCAAAATAGCAGGGTGTTCAAATACTTATTTTCCTCACTGTATGGATTTTTTGTATGGGGTTGAACTCACAACCTTTTGCAGGGCTAATGCAAAGCTCTGCTACTTGAGTTACAGGAAGCTTTATTGTCGAAGAGATGATGTCAGTCAGTCAGCATCAGTGCTGTTACATTAACCCTTTATCTTGGTGTTTAAAAATGCACAGTAGCAACAGTGCTGTTGTACAATATATCAGCACTGTTGACGCGTGATGTTTTCACAGGTTGCCAGCTGGACTGTTCATCATTGGTCTACAGAAGCTCGGGGGCGAGACCATGTGTGAGAAGAGGCATAGAGAAAGAAGAGAGTTACATGAGCTGAGAGTCGCTGAATGGTTTGTTTAACTTGGATTACAGATTTTATGAACAGTTTACCGTTATAACAAACTAAGGTGATGTTTCTATCACAGGGCTGCTCGTCTCAATCTCACAGATGACCTCATCGGAGAAATCAGTGGGAAAAATCAGGAAGCTGAAATTGACCTTAAACGAATTGAGGAACTGCTTGGTCAACCCAGGAATGAGAAAGGAGTAAAGGACACAGACAGCCAATGACATCACATACTTGACAGTATAACGGGTGTGGGGTGGGGGGTATTTAAACCTGAATGACCAACATGTAAATAAAAACCCTTTGCTGAACATTTTTACTGTCATCTGTCCAGGATGCTGTAGTTGTTTAAAAGCTAAAACGCCTAGGCTGGTAGACAGATTTGGTTTTGTGAAACTAAAACCAATCCAATAAAAAACTATGCCAAAATATTTTATAGTTAAATTGAGGTAATATTGTTCAGAACAACTTTATCTACAGTATTGAGATGTATTAAATAGAGCTGGTCAGCATTAGCTTACAATAGGCAACTTTCTGTAGGCTACTGTATCTTTCTGTGTCTGCTTTGCATTTTCTCAACACCTATGCTTATACAAGGATAGGTTTAAAAAGTAAACCTATTTTTTTCCTGATTGTAATGTTTTTAGTAAGACATGTTTGTTAAAACTAGTTATATTTCATAATTAAACTAAGTCCTAGTCCTGGTTTAAAATAATCTCTGTCCGGGAAACCACCCCTATATTATATTATCTATATTGTGGCACTATTTAAGCAATAACAGTGGTAGTTTTTAAGACGCTGTCCATTATATGTGTCTATGTTTTGCTCTGTATGTTGTAGTATACAGTCTTGGCCAAAAGTGTTGGCACCCCTGAAATTTTTCTCACAAAAATTTTTTTGCAATTAACACCTGTTTCACATATACTCCGTTTTTTTTACGTGCCCATGTTTGCTATTCACGTTTATTTCCTTGGTGTGTATTGAAACAACACAAAAAACAGAGGAAAAAAGCAAATTTGACATAATTTCACTACACTTCTTTTCAAAACTCCAAAAATGGGCCGTATAAAATGATTTGCACCCTTTCAAAATTCTGAATAAACAAGTTAGTTTTTAGGCACATGATGCTTCTTTAAACTCACCTGGGTCAAGTAACAGGTGTGGGAAATATAAAAATCACACCTGAAAGCAGATAAAAAGTAGAGAAGTTGACTCAGACTATGTTTACACGTAAGCGGCCATTTTCATAAAAGGACATTTCAGTCTCTCCGGTATCAAAAACAACTTTGTGCACACATGTCTGTTTTCAGAAAAGTGTTAGTTGACACGTACCTGTCTATACTGCCCTACAAAGCCAAAGCGCAGTAACTACGCATTTGTCCAAAATTGAGTTAATGGTTAAAATGGGCTTTGTGAGATCTGTTGTGTCTTGTGACAAAGTCTCCTGGTTCAATTTTGTCCCATTTCAGAAAAACGTGTGTGCCAAAATTGCAGTAACATGTTTGACTGGCTGGTGTAAAGAAACCTTTAAGGGCATTTTTCTCAGTTTCAGTGTTTGCGTAGTTACTGCACTTAGCCTTTGGTGGGCAGTATATGCCGTCAAGAGTATACCAAACCTCTAGGTGGCAGTGTAACAAGAAGCTCAAGCCCACGTAAGCCAATCAGAATCCCGAAAACATCCTCCATTTGCATGTTAACGAAGGGAAATGTCTCAGTTTTTCAAAATAACCATGTACGTGTAAACAGGGCCTCAGTCTTTGCATTGTGTGTCTGTGTGTGCCACACTAAGCATGGAGACCAAAAAGAGGAGAACTGTCTGAGGACTTGAGAACCATTGTGAAAATTGTGGAAAAATATCAACAATTTCAAGGTTACAAGTCCATTTCCGGAGATCTAGATGTTCCTTTGTCCACAGTGCGCAACATGATCAAGTTGTTTTCAACCCATGGCACTGTAGCTAATATCCCTGGACGTGGACAGAAGTTATTCCGAATAAGCTGCAAAGAAATTCAAGCTGTCCTGCAGGCTCAGGGTGCATCAGTGTCAGCGTGAACTATCCATCGATAGACACAGGAGGACCCCACTGCTGACACAGAGACATAAAAGCAAGACTACAGTTTGCCAAAATGTATGTGAGTAATAGGGTTGCCACCCATGTCTGATAAAAAACCTGGACATATTGATGACCCGGCCAATTGGTTTGCTCACAAGCCCCCCCCCCCCCATAGCATAAAATTTCTATAGGCCTATGCAATTATTGGCAATTCTCTAAAACTTTACAATTCTCTTTTTTTCAATTCTTATTTGTTAACATTAGTTAATGTATTAACTAACATGAACTAACCGTGAGCAGTACATTTGTTACTGTATTTGTTAATCTTTGATAACGTTAGTAAATAAAAATACAGCTGTTCATGGTTTATTCATGTTAGTTCACAGTGCATTAACTAATGTTAACAAGATTTAAATAAATGTATTATTAATATTAACAAAGATAAAAAATTGCTTTATGCTATAAGTGCAGTTTATTATTAGTTCATGTGTTAACTAATGAACCTTATTGTAAAGTGTTACCCAATTATTTGTTCATTAATTAAAATATGTAAATCAGGTTTACAATTTATTAAAGCTGCTTATACTATTTATGTAAACTGTTTTTATTTATATTCCATTGCAACTTTAAACAGGTCTAAATAGCAACTAGCAAATATGCACATGAAATTCAACTTGTTGAACTCACCTCAACATGTATTTTACAATCATTTAACCCACCATGGGAAAAGCTGAAGTCACTGTTACAAACTCTACACCATGCAAGATTTTAACTCTTTTAAGACAGGGATACACTTTTGTGTAGTCTGGTGTAAAATGTGTCTTATTTTTCGCTTTTGGGGCACTCTCCCTCTGTCATGGCGCTCCTGTTTCTAAATACACTGATTAGTTTGGTTCGGGAGATGAGATAAAAGCCCGCCCACACTGACAATTGATTGGTTGATGTCCTGAAACAGGCCAATCAGGATGCTCTCTGTCTTACATGCCCTAAATGAGGCAAACACACACACACAGACGCAAGGTCTCCCTCTCTGCCGTGCGCGCGTTAAATTTCATATTCACATAGCTTTTCAAAAACCGGGACATTCAGTGTCCCGGGAGAGTTGATAAATTTCCCGGAACAGGTTATTAAAAAGAAGGACAATCCCGGTAAAACCGGGACAGGTGGCAACCCTAGTGAGTAAGCCAAAATCCTTTGGGGAAAACGTCTTGTCGATAGATGAGACCAAAATAAAGCTTTTTTGTAAAGCACTCTACTCACTCTACTGTTTACCGAAAATGGAATGAGGCCTACAAAGAAAAGAACACAGTACCTACAGTCAAATATGGTGGAGGTTCAAAGATGTTTTTTGGGTTGTTTTGCTGCCTGTGGGACTAGGCGCCTTGACTGTGTGCAAGGCATTATGAAATCTGAGGTTTACCTAAGACGTTTGGGTTGCAATGGAGGGTCCAGTGTCAGAAAGCTGGGTTTGTGTCTGAGATCATGAGTCTTCCAGCAGGACAATGACCCCAAACAAACTTCAAAAAGCACCCAGAAATGGTTGGCAACAAAGCACTGGAGAGTTATGAAGTGGCCAGAAATGAGTTCAGATCTAAATGAACACCTGTGGAGAGATCTTAAAATTGCATGTGTAATTGCAATACTTTTCTGTGAGAAATACTTCATTTTCTGGAAAAAGTTTAGGGGTGCCAACTAGGGCTGTGACGGTTAGGATTTTTTTCTCACCGCGGTGAAGCATCAAAAAATCACGCGGTTATGCGGTTAACCGCACAACAGTAACCCCCCAAAGCCCAAGCGACCCCAAACCAGACACAGAAGCACAGTAAGTTTGCTTTAAGATGGCTCTCACCTCTCGACTGGACTCAGCGTACCGTAAGTACAGGTTTTTGCTCGATTTCTCCTCAGAATATTCACTCGCTCTCCTCTTCTCTCCACAGGTTGTTCCCCACAGGTCTACCGGATACATTGCATGCTCCGTCTCTATGGATCGACAGCTTAAGGGGTTAATAGGCACACAGGCAGCAGTGGCGGACTTACAGCAGTCGGCGCGGCGTGCGATGGGGTAAGTAGTTCCTAGGTGGCGTCGGGGGCGAACCCTCACGACCGCTAGATGGTGGCAGAGGGGTGGAATATTCCAACGTCTCACCGGGCCGAGCGCTACCCTTTCCTCGTTACCGTCAGGCGTTCGAACTCTGGACAGGGGCGCCCCTTTGTAGAGGCCACGGGACGATGGAATTACGTCACCTCTCTCTCTGCAACAACAATGTTTATACAATCGGAAACGTCAATAATAATAGCCCCAAATCGTACTCACACCTCTGCTGTTTCCTCGGCTCTTCACCGCCACTCTTCACATCCGCCCGATGTCTAGACGGGGGAAAGTCGTTTCTGGGCACCGTACTATTTCTGGAGGCCCGAAGCACGCTCACAACGTATGCTGTACTGAACAGAGCTAAAGCCAGCAGCCTCCTTGTCTTCTCTCGACGAAGTGCGTGAAGGCGGGGGTTAATCTGACAAGACACACAGCAATACACCGCAACCCACAGCAATATACAGCACCACGTCAAAAATAAAGGTTTCCACAGCACAAAGACTCACCCACCACTCCAAGTGTACAAAAAAGACGCCCGTCTTCCTTCACTTCGCTTAGTTCAGATTTGGCGATGGAAATATGCGGCCCAGCTAGTGGTGTCGTTGTTGCGTCTGCTTCGGTAAGTATTTCCTCGGCTCACCCACCACGCTCTGTTAGGGGTAGGGCCGTCCTCCTTCTCCTGGAGGGAGTTAACATAAGCCAGGTTAATACACAAGATACTTTCAGCTAGATCTAGGTACTCACAGCGATGCCGTCTTAAATCCCCTTTTTTCACTTCATCTCAATCCGTCATGTGTTCGTTCTCCTCACAACCTTTAAGGTTCGCAATGACTTCACAATCAACAGTTCCAGCCCAAAAGGTCTGGTGCAGTGCTCCTTTAACTATCACAGCTCCATCCTCTTTTCGCCTGTCTTGGCTGCCGCACTCTTTCCTCGCGCTATAAGCGCTCCCGTGGATCAACGGCGCCCTCCGGCTCCTCTAAGGACGGAGCGTGTGATTTGGGTCTGCCCTAGGCAACAATGGAGCTCGTGCCCAAAACAACTCTTCAGTATAACACCAACAACCAGCCGGGTGCAGTGCTCCTTTAACTCTTTCTCACAGCTCCGTCCTCTTTTGCCTCTCTTGGCTGCCGTACTCTCTCCTCTCGCTCTAAGCGCTCTGTGGATCAACGGCGCCCTCCGCCTCCTCCGAGGACGGAGCGTGTGATTTAGATCTGCCCTAGGCAGTAGTGGAGCTCGTGCCCGAAACAACTCTTCAGTGTAACACCAACAACCAGCCGGGTGCAGTGCTCCTTTAACTCTCTCTCACAGCTCCGTCCTCTTTTGCCTCTCTTGGCTGCCGTACTCTCTCCTCTCGCTCTAAGCGCTCTGTGGATCAACGGCGCCCTCCGGCTCCTCCGAGGACGGAGCGTGTGATTTAGATCTGCCCTAGGCAGTAGTGGAGCTCGTGCCCGAAAACAACTCCCTCTTGTGTGCTGCTACAGCTCCATTTATGTGGCCCGTTCTCATCTCTTCCTCTAATCAGAGCTGCTACATAAATTGGCTGCACCTGTGGCTCGTTTCTTCCTGATTTGTGTTGCTTGCATGTTTCAGATCATCAAAGAAATGTTATTAATAATCAAAGATAACACAAGTCCTAATAGTCCTAAACATAATAGTACTACACTTAGTAGCAACAACTACAATCAAGCGTTTGTGATAACTCGCGCTGGTCGATCTCGTGCCTCCCCCGGTACCTTTCTTCTCCGAGGTGCATGAAGAGATTACATGTCCTTGGGCGGCTTCTTTCCCCACCCACAAAAGGCCTTCAGGGAACTACACTAACCTTTTCCACTGGTGGCACTTGCGCTACCAACTTTTTCAGTTACTGGCGCAAAATATGATTTGGTCCCCCTTTTTTTTTTAAGTTATATTAAGGCGCTCTGGTAAATAATGAACAATAATGAAACTGTATTGCATACAGATATGCTTTTTATTTTACTTGCCGTCTTTTAAACCACATGCCGCCTTGTTTTCTTAAACGTTGCAGTCAGTGTTTCCCACAGATCTGAAATTTACTTGGTGGTGGTAACCGGTAAAAAGGGCAATCATTACCCACTGACAAATAATCGTCTACTATACATATGACGAAGAACTAATAATGTGTGACACAACACAATACTTTGATTTATTGAAAATTAATATTAATTTCACATTATATTTCATTAATCTAAACACTCCAAACTTTCTTTGCCATTAACAAAGCTGACACTGTTTGTCAAAGCACCACGAAAACACTTACTGTTTTTGCACTGATATATGAAGCAATTAGACCCCTTTTATCAAACTCAATATAATAAAATACTATGTATATTATATTAATAGACAGTGCAGGTCTATAGATTATAAATGTGACTGATGTTATGACTGATGTTATAATGGTAATAATTTCTATTAAATAGGCACTTTTACTGCTTCTGCTCTATCTTTCTATTTCTCTCTTGCCGATTTAAAAAGCTTAATCCACTTATTATTTCAATAATATTATTCCACTTATTTTATTTTCAAATCTACTTGCTGTCCCGGTGACAAACTTTACATTGCTTTGCTCGTTTAGTGCAATGGGCTTGACATTAGCACTGCTTTTTTGCTACAATCTGTGCAAACTTAATATGGATATGGTTTTAGAAAATATATGGTTTATTAATAATAAGATTATTAAAAACATGTGAGAAAGAAAACGCAGCGCGTGGTCGTAACAAGAACCATCGCCATAGAAACCGAAGGCACGCTAAACTGCACTCGAGCTTTAGCGCGGTAGCCCTCATGGCCGTTTTCCGATCGACTCGGGTTATAAACTCAATATTAATCAGACTTGGTACCCAAAGTAATTAAACTAGGATCTAACCGGACCCGACAGACCATTTAAAATATAAACCCGGAACCATACGGGTCCCGCGTCCTCAGTGAAGAAAGACCTCTGCTCAAGTTCAGAAACATGGAAGACACTGCGCTTGCGTCGCACCCAATTCATTGAGAAACAGCTGAGCACACAAACGCACACTGATGGGGAGAGACACGACGTGCTTTTACGCAAAATGAAGCCAACGTGTTGATGGCTCAGAGCACGTTATTAAACGTATTCTTAAAATCCACATTTATGTTTTAATAAATGCTCATAGTAAATCATAGCATATTGTCTAACATTAGGTAGCACATTTGCGACCCATTAAAAATTAGGGTCGCAACGGCAGTTCAAAAGGTCGCATATGCGACCATTTTGGTCGCAGTGTAGCTCCCTGGCCTTGTAAGCCTTTGACCCTCACCACTCTCCATGGCAGGGGCCGCTAAGGGGTACACGGCTGTCCCGACAGTGGAGCGGTCGGTTGTGATGCAACTGTGTCAAGCCACAGCTGCTTCCTGGAGGGATAAGCCGTCCCTGTCCTTACTTGTAAGCACTTGTCCGCTCTGACGGGCAATACATAATGCGCTATAGCGTTGCTGCAGTTTCATCAGTTTCAGCTAGTGGTCTAGAGATGCCATCTCTGGCTGTGCCTGTCCGATATGAAGAGATAAGATGTGGATAAGACTTGGTTTCTTAACGCTCCCATATCCCAGGCCAGCCTCTTCTGTGATGTGGTTGAGAGCTTTTCCCAAAGCAAAGTTGTTCTAGTCCGTACAGACAATACTGTGACTCGCCTGCCATCTCCTCCTGTGGAGTCAGAAGCACCTTTGGTCCCTTTGTGCCATTCACATCCTGTGCATGCTCAATCGTGGGGCCAACGAGTTGTCACAAGCAGCGGGCACTGGCGAGTGGCGACTCCACCCCAGACGTCCCAGCTGATTTGGAGACGGTTCGGAGCAGCATGGGTAGACCTGTTTGTGTCTCCGGAAACCTCTCATTGTTAGCTTTTTAATTCCCTGAACGAGGGAACTCCGGGCACATATGCACTGGCACACAGCTGGCCTCGGGGTCTTCACAAATACGCATTCTCCCCAGTGAGTCTTCTTGCACAGACACTGTGCAAAGTCAGGGAGGATGAGGAGAAAGGACCTTCTTTCTCAGGGATGGGTCACAATATGGCACCCGCGTCCAGACCTGTGGAATCTCCACGTGTGGTCTTTGGACAGGATGTGGAGGTTCTAAGTGGCTTGTCCTCGCAGGTAGTGAACACAATCCCTTCGGCGTTGGCACCATCTACAAGACATGCTTATGCGCTTAACTCAATGAAAAAAGCTAACCAAGCCAAAATAAAGTAAGCTAACACAACCCCCCAACCCGTAGGGTACTATGCAATGGAAAAGCGTCATTAGATACACCTGCTAGCGGAGCATTACAGTAAACAATGCGGGAGAAAACAAAGGTGTTTATCAGTTTTTCTGCCACTGTAAAAGATAACATAGGATGCAGTTTTGCAATGTTTCTAAGATGGAAGAATGACGTTTTAACCGTGCTCTGTACGTGTTCTTCAGTTTTTGTTCTTTAAACTCTAGGACTAAGCCATCTATATTAATTGTTGCATAGCCCGCTTTACGTAATTGGTTAGACGAGCCAATAAGCATCACTTCTGTCTTTCACTATCCAGGCAGAAGTAGTTATGAGCCATCCATACTTTTATCTCTGAAACACAGTGTTCGAGGAAGGCAATGGCTGTATAGTCACCTGGCTCAGAATGAATGTAGATCTGTGTGAAACTTGCATAAAAGTGGCACAAAGATCAATAACAGACCAAAAAGCAGAGGTAAGTGATCATAATAAAACAGGTTTATTGGAACACAGAGTATATATGGCAATGGTGAAGGCTTCTGGGGTGAGTATGCGAGTATTGTGAATGTCGAGGGTAGACTGTCTGTGTGGTCTTTGTATTTTCCAGGGAATCAAATGATGCACGGTGAGACGAAGAGATGACAGAGGATAAGGTCTTAGTAGAGCTTGGTAAACAGGGAGAGAACAGGTAAGAAACACAATATTTGGGTGAATAACAAAAAATGGGATAATTGAACCAGACGGTGACTGAGTGCTGGCTGATGAGGGTGAACAGGTGCGTGTTGTTAATACTCAGGTGAGGGTGATCTGTGGCTGGTGGAGGGTGATGGCTCGCTTGACTCCCTGACAAAAACAAACACCACACGTTGTAATAGCTCTCAATGTAAGGGGAAAGAAGGAGATCAACTTGTTCCCCCAACTTCATGAGAATAAGGGATTGTTAAAAAACTCAGTCGCTATCATCAATAGCCAGTACAACATACTGAAGACCTTAGGATCAACACGTCTGATACACAGGTAAGAAAAACTACCTCCTTCTTTTTTTAATGTTAATATTTTAATGATTAATTTAATTAATCGTAATCAGGAGTAAATGTCTGTCAATATTTGTTTTAGAGATGAATCTGCACACTTTTCTTTTTGTGGTGAGCTGTTGTGCCTTAACACCATATGCTTTAGGTAAGTGCAATTACAGTATAAATGTTTTTATACATGTGACCCTGGACCACAAAACCAGTCATAAGTCACAGTTATATTTGTAACAATAGCCAACAATCAATATTATCAATTTTTGTCATTAGTAAGCAGTTGCTAACTTCTTTTTCTTAATATTTTAATATTTTTGCACCCTCAGATTCTACATTTTCAAATAGTTGTACCTTGACCAAATATTGTCCTATCATATACCGAACCTAAATCAATAGAAAGCTTATTTATTCAGCTTTCAGATTATGTATAAATCTTATAACTGGTTTTGTGGGCCAGGATCAAATATTTGTAATGTGTTTGCAAGAAATCCTGTTTTGCAGTCGTCAGGCATTTATACGGGCAGCTCATTAATCTAAATAAGAATGTATAATTGTTTTACTAGATTTATTCATTGACTGTGAAAGTCTAATGTCGTCATATTTTTTAGCAAATGAAGAAAGTGCTGGAAGACGACTCATTCTGGAATCATTTGAGGAAGCAAAAAAAATAGTAGATTCTGCTTACAAATTTTCTCGGGTTGAGTGAGTAAAGTTCGCAAGAAATTACTCTGTATTCCTTTATCTTCATGCCAGTCAATGATCTTTATTTTTACAATCCTTCCCAATTCTAGGAGTTTAGCAAGGGTGCGCAAAGATGTGATCAATCCTTTGGACAAATTTCAGTTGCTAAGACAACCGGCTCGAAAAACACGTGAGGCTGTGAGAGCCGCAGACTACATGGCACAAACGCTGAGACTGATCTCTGAGAAAACTCATCATGCACACAAGAGATCCATTAATGCTACAAGTATAAATTTAGCACCTTTCACTGACCTCAAATCAGCTCCATCTAGTGTTCCACGCTTACAACTATCAATGTATTTTTTCACTTAGACTTGCTTACTCCTGAAGAACTTAACACCATCATGCGTCTGACCGGTTGTTCTGCTCAAACCCGGCCCCCATCTTGTAGGACCACACCCCTCATAAACAAGTATCAGACTGCCACCAATGTATGCAACAATCGGTCAGTTCTGGACTCCTTGTTCTGTGTAATTCTTTACGGTTGCAATCTGGAACTTTTTTTAAAATTAAATATAAAAGTTTTTAGTTTAGTGCAAGTACATAAAAAACCTTACTTTATATTTCACATGTGGGAATGTGTTTGAGGGCAATGGGTCAGTGTAGAGATCGTTCATGATGAACCGGCAATAGACAGGCATCATGCAAATGTGTGATGCAGTGATGTAGATCCGTAACAGATTTAAGATTCAAATCAGAGAGAACTCGTTAAGGCGATTCTGAGTCGACTACTTTTGGAAGACAATATCTATGCACTATTCACAACCGTAAGCTTATTTTAATGATTTATAATTTAAGTTGTTGGGTATGATATTGCAGGAAATGTCAATGTAAAATCATTCAACTTGACCCATTAAAAAGGTGCTGTGTGGATTTTAGTGGTGCCATCTAGTGGTGAGATTGCAAACTGCAACCAATGGCTCAGTCCACAGCTTACCCCTCCCTTTCAAAACCCATAGAGCAGGGATGGGCAACTTCGGTCCTAGAGGGTGCCCTGCACCTAGTAAGACCTAGTAAGACCTAAATTGGCTGCTTCAGGTGTGTTTCATTATGGTTGGAGCTAAACTCTGCAGGACAACGGCTCTACAGGCCTGAAGTTGCCCATCCCTGCCATAGAGAAACTATGGTAGCCACCCCAGTATAAACACATCATCGTTGTCTGAGACAATGTAGTGTCAAATCGCTTTCTGTAGAGCAGTTTGTCCATTTACCGCTGCTGCAGAAAAACGATATTGCAAAATGGTGACCTCCGTGTAGGGACCTGCTGTGTATTTAGATTTAAAACTGCCCGTTCCAAGGTAATAAAAACAATAAAGTTCATTATGTAAGTGTTTACACCACTAAAAATATAGTTATGTATATTATATTGCATTTCTGAAAAAAGATCCTCCTAAAAGTTACACGGTACACCTTTATGTACTTATCTTTAAGTAGCTTGCAGTTTTGTTTCAAACAGAGATGGCGATATAGAAGCAAAAGTTGCAGATTGCAACTTTAAGTCTCACGAGTGAATTCAAAGTTGTGACATTTTGTGCATGCAATATTAGACAACCTTGCATCATTGTTAACTCCTTGGTTCATGCTGGATTGCATCTACATTTTTAATCGACAGGAGGAACCCACTGCTTGGTGCATCTAACACCCCTTTCACCCGTTGGCTGCCTGCTCAATATGAGGATAATGTCTCGCAGCCCAAGGGGTGGGACCCCAACAAATTGTACAACGGTGCAGCATTGCCCCTGGTAGGATGGAGACAATTATGAATGCTTAACTATATTTTAGTTAATCTATTACCAGGTTTTAAATTCTGTCTCTGACAATGATTGCAGGTCAGACTGGTTTCCAATCGTATTCTGAGCACTGCAGATGCTGGTGTAAAGAGTGATCGTGAGTTCAGCTACATGCTCAGCATCTTTGGCCAGTGGATCAGCCACGATTTGAGTCTTGCACCCAATTCACCGAGCATTAAATCCTTCAGCAATGGCATTAACTGTGACGAGAGCTGTGAGCGTTCTGAACCCTGTTTCCCAATCCAGGTAAATCAATGATTGTTTTTTTTGACCCTCTCCATTCTCTTTTAGGTATATCATGCTATGTAAAATATCTGAACTTCCTTAAAGGTCCCTAAAAGAGACCCCCACCTAAGTCCAAACTCCTGCATGCCAGTTTTCCGAACATCGCCTACCTGTGGTTCTGGGAACACTGCCTATATGTTCGGAGGTTCAGCCAATGTCCGTGAACAGATCAACTCTCTGACAGCTTTTCTAGATGCCGGGCAGGTTTACGGGGCGGAGGATGGACTGGCGAAAGACCTGCGTGACTTGACCAATGATGACGGTCTGCTACGTGTCAACAATCAGTATCTTGATAATGGGCGAGAGCACCTGCCCTTTACCAGTGTAAATAGCAACATTTGTGCCACACGTGGGAAAACACTGAATGATACGAGCCTGACAGAAGTGCCATGCTTTATTGCAGGTCAGTTGCGTTTTCATTTTATGTAGTCTTGCATTATGTATCTTCTAATGCATAAACTTTGTGTGTAGGTGATGATCGTGTTGATCAGAACATTGTTCTAACCTCATTACATGTATTATTCATGAGGGAGCACAACCGATTGGCTCGTGCCCTCCGTGTACTTAACCCAAGTTGGAGTAGTGAAACCCTCTATCAGGAGGCACGGAAAATTGTGGGTGCCTACCACCAGGTAAAGAATAAACAATCCATTGACAAATGAAAAAGTATGTATATGCATTACCAAACACAAGAATTCTTCTTTAGGTGATGGTAGTTCGAGATTACCTGCCCCACATTGTGGGCCCTGATACTTTCAATAGACACTTTGGTGTATATCCAGGTTACAATGAGAAAGTGGACCCCAGCATTGCTAACGTCTTTGCCACTGCAGCATTTCGCTTTGGCCACCTGACCATCCAACCCATGGTGTTTCGTCTTGATGAACACTACCAGAACCATCCTCAGTTTCCAAGCGTGCCCCTTTTTGAGGCCTTCTTTTCACCCTGGAGGGTGATCTTTGAGGGTAAGTTATACTGTACATACTCTAGACAGAGTTATAGATCCTGTAATTGTAGAACATTTGTTGTAGTATACAGTAGCAGGGACAATAATGAGGAGGGCTGGTTTAAAACTGGTTATTGCTCATTTGGTGGTGTCTAGCTGACAAAACAGCAAAACACAGTTGGTGACGGTTGTTAACCAGCATGGTCTTTTTGGGGAAGCTGGTTGCAAGGAAGTATTGCAAATAAAACTTAAGCTGGGAACACATCACAAGATAATCAGGCTAAATTTGGGCCGATTTTTCACCTAGGTAAAGTCTTTGTAGAAATGAGTGAGGGGTCCGTGATCAATCCAAACCAGCCGTATTTATTACGTAAACATCTGTCGTGTATATTCAATTTACAGCTTACACAGCCATAGGCAACAAACCGAAACTAAACACTTCAACCCGGCAGGGGAATATAAAACAGTGCCAACTCATGCGCATGCTCACTTCCACTAGTACGGTGTCTCTGTGACGGGCCGCTTCGATCGCAAATCGTAAATATTCAACATGTTGTGTGGAGGAAACCCCAAGGACAAATGCACACACTGCATCTGAGTGCCATAAAGAGGTTTATTCATTTAAACTTCCACAACTTCTGATTTTCTTTCCTTTTTGCTTAGGGGGTATAGATCCTCTGCTCCGTGGATTAATCGGCCAGCCGGCAAAACTAAATACACAGGATCACATGATGGTAGATGCTCTTCGAGAGAAAATGTTTGCCTTTATAAGACCCATAGCTTCGGATCTTGCCTCCCTTAACTTGCAAAGAAGCCGTGATCACGGTATACCAGGTAAACTTACTGGCCTCTTAGCAAAAACAATGCACACAACTTTCACCAAGTGTTTCTATTGAAAAGATCAACAATTACAGTCCAGTTATCAATCTTTGGTTCCTCATAAGGCTATAATGCATGGCGTCAATTCTGTGGACTCTCCACCCCTGAAAATGAGACTGAATTGGCTGTAGTGATGAACAACACTAAACTGGCACGCCAGCTTGTAAAGCTTTATGGCACCCCTGCAAACATTGACGTCTGGTTAGGAGGCATCGCCGAGCCTTTTGTCCCCGGTGGACGCGTCGGCCCTCTTTTTGCCTGCCTTATCTCTATGCAGTTCCAGCACATCCGTGAGGGTGACAGGTAAAGATCCACATGTATTCAGTCTGCGAGACTAGCCAATGTGTTTATGGTTAACCACAAGTCTTCTGTGTTCAGGTTATGGTGGGAGAACCCTGGAGTGTTTACCAAAAACCAAAGAACCTCACTTGCCACCGCGTCTTTGGCACGCATCATCTGCGACAACACAGGAATCAGTAAAGTTCCCAAGGATCCTTTCCGCTTCAGCAAACCTTCCAGTTATGTTAACTGTAAAAATATCCCAGCCTTTGATCTCAACCCTTGGATTGAGACGGGTAAGGCACAAAAGTGAACTCATAAATGCATTTAGGAAGTTGACAGATTTTTTTGGAATCCCAGTATAGATAAGAATCACACTAAAATAAACAGGTCATTAGCTTCTTCCTACCACTATATCTATCTGTACTTTATGATAGTATAGTGTAGTCATACATAGGTCATTTTTAAAAATTCTACAAAGTTTTCACAATCAGTTTTATCTTTCAGGTGTCTGTGGCGTCGACAATACAAACAATGAAAATGAGGTTTGAAGTGTCTTTCGATGCTGTCTTATTTATCTTAAAATGAAAATCTCTAAACTGAGCAAAACAAGTATGTTCACTCTAAATTCTGCGGGGGGATTTTACCAGTGTTGGGTAAATATTGGACAGACACATGTTGGGTTATACTATTTAGTTGAAACAACCCAGCCAAGGTTTATTTTTTTAAACCAACATGTGTTCTGTCCAATATTTACCCAGCATTGGGTTAAAATAGACAAGTACAAAGTAGCCTCAAAATGTTTTTGGGGTGCTTAACAGTGCTCAAACCAGACAACATAAGTAAAACATTGTTTCCTAACGTACTCTAAACTGCAAGCTTCCAGCCTGGTCAAGCTGGTGGTCAGTTGGTCTTCCATCCCAACCAGCTAAAACCAGACTGGAAGACCAGACAACCAGCTCAGTAGGGTGCTTGTTTTTTAACGTTTTGATGTGTGTCTTTAATGCAAGCAGAAATTGTATAACATCTGTTTATTAACTCCTCAGATACTGAGTCTTTCTAAGGGCCCCCCGGACCTCCAGGGGCACAAGGTAACCCAATTTCTAATAAAGCTATCGACCTCAGTCAATGTTTTCTTTATCAAGCTAGATTCTAATCATGCTGCAACCCGAGCAGCCTCCTAGTGGCTACAACCTCACTCTGGTTGGAGCACACAGACCCCCTACTTACAGGCACACGGGCTACCTTACCTGCTCCGTTGACATGGTTTCCACATGACTTTCTCTATTCACCGGTTCTGTCAACAAATTCACATGCCCTGCCCATGGCAAGGCTATACAACACCGATAACAAAATAGCACTTTTCAAGCACATGGGGGAGCCGTGAGCCAGTCTTACATAGTGGTGCTATGAATCTGAAAGTAACACTCTGTTCTCTTCTCTTTTTTTCTGTTATTCCAGGTCAAAAGTGGGTAGGAGGTACGCCTGGACCTCCCATTAACACCACCTGACAACAATCAGCCATCTTTGCCTTGCTTGGCTCCATCCTCCCTGCCTCTGCTAAAACCGCGGTGTTCAGACAGGTCCTCTACCACAGACAGAAGCATTGTAACCAAAGTTTATGAATTTCAGTTCTCATGCAGGGAAAATCTGACTGTGGACACTATGACTTTAAAGAAAAATCAGATTGCACAGCTGAAGGGCAGGTCATTTTGAAGCTGCAGAAAGGACACCGTCTGTGAATAGAGGTTTCTCTGGGTGCAATTGGTATAAGCAGGTCCAGCTACTTCTCTGGCCAAATTTTCTTCCTTGTTTAAAGCATTTATTATGTACCATTTCATTTTATGGATCAATAAATGCTATAACAAATTTGGGAGTTTTCATAAAACTTTTAATAGACTTATTCCTTTTTGTTGCAATTTGTTTTGTTGCCAGATTGCAGGAAAACTTTGTAGTTTATTTTGTGACAGTTTATTTTGTGTATTGCTTTTAGCCTATGGAAACTAATGTTTTGGGGTGGCCTGCAAAGATCTTGACTTTTCGTTTAAGAGTGTGTCCATGGTGGCCTGGCCAATTTTGATGTTTCTCCATGAAACTGGAAGTTGTTGTATTTCAGGCATACAATGTCTGACCGGAGGGCTATTTCATAAAACTCGCTTGGAAAAGCGAGGATTAAAGTTACAAACTCGACTTGAATTAACCTAACAAATGAGGCGAGGCTAAAGCGGTTTCAAAAAAGGCAAATGAAGCTTACGCAATCCAACTTATGTGATCCAGATTTCCCTAGTCAAGATAATTGCGCGTGCACGCTATTCTTGAGCAGCCCTAGAGGTCGAGCGTGGATCAAATCGATCAAAGTTAAAGAGAAAGCGGTAATTTTTGATAAAAATGTATGAAAATGTACTACTGACTGAAAATTATAATACTGCTGCAATAAACAAACCCATAAAATAGTTGGAAAGTCCTTATGGATTAAATCCTTGCATGCAGAAACTAAATTTAAATATATTGTCTTATTTTAAAGTGATCACATGAAAGCATGGCATGCTGTTAGAAATGATGGCCTAGTGGTTATTGCTCTCAGCAGCACATGCGAGGATCCGGGTTCGATCCCCGTCAATACTTATGTGGCTATGCTTTGCTAATTTTTAGGGCCCGAGCACACCGGGGTGTGAGGACCCTATTGTTCTTCAAGGAGTTATTAGGGCCCGAGCACCGAGGAGCAGGCCAGAATGGCCTGCACCGAAAGGTGCGAAGCCCTATTGTTTTTGCTCGAATTTATTATTTTTTTTTTTTTTATTTTTTTCAACACTTGTGCTAATTTGGGAGCCTTAACATACTCAAAGTCTTGAAATTTGGCACACACGTCAGAGTCGCGTGCCACTAGGCTCATGCAAAGGCTGGAATACGGGCGTGGCAAGGGAGCTCTGTAGCGCCCCCTGTAATTCAAAAACAAACATTGGGGCACAGATCGGGCAAAAATGTACGCACATGTACGAGAGTTGGTACACATATAGATCTCATCGACCCGAACAACTTTCGCCCTCTAACATTTAAGCTCCGCCCAACAGGAAGTCGGCTATTTCGGATTGTTTAAAAAATGCATGCGGTGAACTTTTGAATACTCCTTCTAGGGGATTCATGGGATTGACACCAAACGTGGTGATCATGATGTCGAGACATTGTACTTGCTAAATTGCGAAGGGATTTTTGATATCTCGAACGGTTCTGCCATGGCGAAGCGACAAAGTCATGGCGAAATCAGAGAAACAGGAAGTGTCTAATATCTAAGGCAAAAAATGTCTTATTGTGATGACACGCGGGGTGTTTGTTCGTCTGAAGATTCCGATCGCATCGATGTGCCTATTGTGAGTCTCGGGTATAGCGCCACCACCAGGCGCCAGGAAGTGTGTCAGTCACAAAGGTGGATTTTTTTGACAGTTCCATCCGATGTTCTTTTAAATACTCCTTCTAGGATATTCATTCGATTGACACCAAAAGTGGTCAACATGATGTTGAGACATTGTAGATGCTAAATTGCCAAGGGATTTTTGATATCTCGAATGCTGTTCCCATAGCAACGTGTCAAACTTTACTTTCATTTTAAAGGCATATTGAAGCCTTTCAGTTCCATGCAGTGAACTTTTAAATACTCCTTCTAGAATATTCATTCGATTGACACCAGAAGTGGTCAACATGATGCTGAGACATTGTAGATGATAAATTGCGAAGGAATTTTTGACATCTCGAACGCTGTTCCCATGGCAACCTGTCAAACTTTACTTTTATTTAAGGCTTTTTTAAGGCTATTGGCGTGTTTGGATTAACTTTAAATTTGGCACACACATCAGAGTTGTTGGCAGTTAAGTGTTGACAAAAAGGTCAGATAAAGGCGTGTCTATTTAGCGGCTGACTAGCCCCCCCCCCCCCCCCCCCGTTTGTCTAAAATGTGGGGTTTCTTTTACCTACAGTCCCCAAATGGGTCAGTAACAACATTAAATAGCCCACTGATATTTACCCACTTGAGGCCCTTGCCCACCGTGCATCGTTTTCTCGGACGCACCGTGTAGCGGAAAAATAATGTGCGAGGGCCCGCCATCGCTGCTTGCAGCTATATTTTTAGGGCCCGAGCACACCAGGGTGTGAGGACCCTATTGTTTTTGCTCCGTTTATTATTATTAGGGCCCGAGCACCGAGGAGCAGGCCAGAATGGCCTGCACCGTGGGTGCAAAGCCCTATTGTTTTTGCTTCGTTTATTATTATTATTATTATTTTCCGAAATGAATCGCATTTTTGAAGGCCTAAACATGCCCGAAAACTCATGAAATTTGGCACAGGCGTCAGAAGTGGTGAAAATTTACATGTGGTATAGTCATCAGAAGTGGGCGTGTAGAAATGGCTCGATAGCGCCACCTGCGAAATTTCAAGAGAACAGCCCCCCCGCTACGAAAAACATATAGATACGAAATTTAGTAAGATCATCTATCACCCCAAGACCTACAAAAAAGTCTCTTGGAACTAAGCTCTAAACCCCACAGGAAGTCAGCCATTTTGAATTTTCTCTGTCATTTTTTGACATTTCCAAGCGTCGTACTTTAATAAACTCCTCCCAGAGATTTAATTTGATGCTCATCATATTTGGTCAGTATGATCTAAAGGCCTTTGCGATGTTAAATTGCGGAGCTTTTGACTTTTCATTGGAGGGTGTGTCCGTGGCAGCCTGACAAATTTCAGCGTTTTCGCCATGAAACAGGAAGTTGTTCTAACTCAGGCATACAATGTCCAATCAGCCCCACGCTTCACATGTTTGATAAGGGTCTTGGCCTGAACACATTTCAATGCCAATATTCAGCTTCAGTCATAGCGCCACCTAGAGGTAGTAGAAAATACCATGTTTTACACTGGGATTTACTGCTCTTAGAGATTTAATCAAATCATCATCATATCTGGTCAGACTGTTCTTAAGCCCTTTGCGATGATAAATTGGGAAGATCTTGACTTTTCGTTGAAGGGCGTGTCCGTGGCGGCCTGTCAAAGTGTGATGTTGCACCATGAAACAGGAAGCTGTTGTAATTCAGGCATACATTGTCCGATCTGCCCCCGACTTAACACGTTTGATTTGGGTCCCAGCCTGAACACATAAACATGGCTTAATTTAGTAACAGTCATAGCGCGACCTAGAGGCAGCAGGAAATGCCATGTTTAATGCTGTGACTTACTGCTATTAGAGATTTAACCATATCAACATCATATTTCATCAGTCTAATCTCAAGACCTTGTGTGATGATAAAAAGCAACGACCTTGACTTTTCATTAAAGGGCGTGTCCGTTGCGGCCTCGCAAAATATCGTTAAATTAATCACATTTTTGACAGCCTAAATAAGCTCAAAAAGTCATGAAACGTTGCACACATGTCAAAGGTGGCCAATATTTTCATGAGATATAGGCTTCAGAACTTGGGGTGTTAAAATGGCTCTATAGCGCCACCTACAAAAATTCAATAGAGCAGCCCCCCCACTACGTTAATCGTACAGATACGAAATGCGGTAGGATCATGTATCACCCCAAGACCTACAAAAAAGTCTCTTGGAGCAAAGCTCTAAACCTCACAGGAAGTCAGCCATTTTGAATTTTCTCTGTAATTTGAGTGCAAATTTTGCCATTTCTTGCCTTCGTATTTTAACGAACTCCTCCTATACATTTAATCAGATAATCATCATATTTTGTGTGTGTCATTTAAAGGGCTTTGCAATGCTAAATTGCGGAGATCTTGACATTTCAATGGAGGGTGTGTCCGTGGCAGCTTGCCAAATTTCTGTGTTTCTCAAAGAAACAGGAAGTTGCTCTAACTCGGATTTAAAATGTCCAATCTGACCCACGCTTCACAAGTTTGATAAGTATCCTGTCCTGAACACATCAACATACCAATATTCAGTAAAAGTTATAGGGCCACCTGCTGGAAGCAGAAAGTGACATGTTTAACACTGTGATTTACGGCTCATCTAAATATATTCAGATCATCATCATATTTGGTCAGTCTGAACTTAGGGACTTCACAATGATAAATTGTGAGGATCTTGACATTTCGTTAAAGGGGCGTGGTGGCCTGTCAAAGTTTGATGTTTCGCCACGAGAAAGCTGTTGTAACTCAGGCATGCAATGTCCGACCTGTCACAGACATCATACGTTTGACAAGGGTCCTGGCCTCAACACATCAATGTTACAACGATCAATTACAATCTTAGCGCCACCTTCTGCACAAAAAGAGCTGTGGCACTTCAAAGTTCCTTTGAATATCCACCTATATTTACCCACTGAAATTTCAATCCCCCTGGTTTATTGCTTTACTAAGGCCATAGAGTGGCGGTGCACATGAGTGCGAGGGCCCTTCCATCACTGCTTGCAGTTTTAATTATTATTTATTCTTCTTCTTCTCCAAAGTGAATCGCATTTTTGAGGGGCGAAACATGCTCGAAAACTCATGAAATTTTGCACACATGTCAGAAGTGGCGAAAATTTACATGTGCCATAGGCGCCAGAAGTGGGCGTGTAGAAATGGCTCGATAGCGCCACCTGCAAAATTTCAAGAGAACAGCCCCCCCGCTACGAAAAACGTACAGATACGAAATTTGGTAGGATCATCTACCACCCCAAGACCTACAAAAAAGTCTCTTGGAGCGAAGCTCTAAACCCCAAAGGAAGTCGGCCATTATTAATTTTTGCCTTGATTTTTGTGCAAATTTGGTAATTTCCAGGCTTCATACTTTAACGAACTCCTCCGACAGATTTAATCCGATCATCGTAATATTTGGTCAGTCTCATCTAAAGGCCTTTGCGATGTTAAATTGCGGAGATCTTGACTTTTCGTTGGAGGGTGTGTCCGTGGCGGCCTGACAAATTTTGGCATTTTCGCCATGAAGCAGGAAGTGGATCTAACTCAGGCATACAATGTCCAATCTGCCCCACGCTTCACATGTTTGATAAGGGTCTTGGCCTGAACACATTTTAATGCCAATATTCAGCTTCAGTCATAGCGCCACCTAGAGATAGCAGGAAATGCCATGTTTTACGCTGTGATTTACTGCTCTAAGAGATTTAATCAAGTCAACATCATTTTCGGTCAGACTAATCTTAAGGCCTTTGCGATGATAAATTGCGAAGATCTTGACTTTTCGTTGAAGGGCGTGTCCGTGGTGGCCTGTCAAAATTTGATGTTTCGCCAAAAAAAAGGGGGATGTTGTAATTCAGGCATACATTGTCAGATCTGCCCCCAACTTCACACGTTTGATAAGGGTCCAGGCCTGAACACATCAACATGGCATAATTCAGTAACAGTCATAGCGCCACCTAGAGGCAGCAGGAAATACCTTGTTTTACACTGTGACTTACAGCTCTTAGAGATTTAACCATATCAACATCATATTTAATCAGTCTAATCTCAAGACCTTGTGTGATGACAAATAGCGACAACCTTGACTTTTCGTTAAAATGCGTGTCCGTGGCGGTCTCGCAAAGTATTGCTAAATGAATTCCATTTTTGACAGCCTAAACAACCATAAAAAGTCATGAAACGTTGCACACATGTCAAAAGGGGTAAAGATTTACACTTGATATTGGCTTCAGAACTGGGGGTGTAAAAATGGCTCTATAGCGCCACCTACAAAAGTTTAAAAGAGCAGCCCCCCCCGCTACGGTAAACATACAGATATGAAATGTGGTAGGTTCATGTATCACTCCAAGACCTACAAAAAAGTATCTTGGAACCAAGCTGTAAACCCCACAGGAAGTCGGCCATTTTTAATTTTCTCTGTAATTTGAGTGCAAATTTTGCCATTTCTGGGCTTCGTACTTTTAATGAACTTCTCCTACAGATTTTATTAGATTAAAACCATATTTGGTCTGTGTCATCTAAAGGCCTCTGCGATGCTAAATTGCGAAGATCTTGAGTTTTCGTTGGAGGGGGTGTCCGTGGCAGCCTGCCAAATTTCGGCTTTTCGCCATAAAACAGGAATTTGATATAACTCAGGCTTATAATATCTAATCTGACCCACGTTTCACATGTTTGATAAGTGCCCTGGCTTGAACACATCAACATGGAATAATTCACATACAGTCATAGCGCCATCTGCTGGCAGCAGGAAATGTCAGGTTTTACACTGTGTTACACATCAAAGTTCTTTTGAATATCCACCTATATTTACCCACTTAAATTTAAAACCCCCTGGTTCACTGCTTTACTAAGGCCATAGGGTGGCGGTGCACATGCGTGCGAGGGCCCTTCCATCGCTGCTTGCAGCTTTAATTAGGGCCCGAGCACACAAGTGTGAGGACCCTATTGTTTTTGCTCCGTTTATTATTATTATTATTATTTATTCTTCTTCTTCTCCAAAGTGAATCGCATTTTTGAGGGGCGAAACATGCTCGAAAACTCATGAAATTTTGCACACATGTCAGGAGTGGCGAAAATTTACATGTGGCATAGGCGCCAGAAGTGGGCGTGTAGAAATGGCTCGATAGCGCCACCTGCAAAATTTCAAGAGAACAGCCCCCCCACTACGAAAAACGTACAGATACGAAATTTGGTAGGATCATCTATCACCCCAAGACCTACAAAAAAGTCTCTTGAAGCAAAGCTCTAAACCCAACAGGAAGTCCGCCATTTTGAATTTTTGCCTTGATTTTTGTGCAAATTTGGTCATTTCCAGCCTTCATACTTTAACGAACTCCTCCTACAGATTTAATCCGATCATCGTCATATTTGGTCAATCTCATCTAAAGGCCTTTGCGATGTTAAATTGCGGAGATCTTGACTTTTCGTCAGAGGGTGTGTCCGTGGCGGCCTGACAAATTTCGGCATTTTCGCCATGAAACAGGAAGTTGTTATAACTCAGGCATACAATGTCCAATCTGCCCCACGCTTCACATGTTTGATAAGGGTCTTGGCCTGAACACATTTCAATGCCAATATTCAACTTCACTCATAGCGCCACCTAGAGGTAGGAGGAAATACCATGTTTTATGCTCTGATTTACTGCTCTTAGAGATTTAATCAAATCATCATCATATTTGGTCTGACTGATGTTAAGCCCTTTTCCTTGATAAATTGCGAAGATCTTGACTTTTCGTTGAAGGGCGTGTCCGTGGCGGCCTGGCAAATTGTGATGTTTCGCCATGAAACAGGAAGTTGTTATAACTCAGGCATACAATGTCCGATCTGCCCCTGACTTCACACGTTTGATAAGGGTCCAGGCCTGAACACATCAACATGGCATAATTCAGTAACACTCATAGCGCCACCTAGAGGCAGCAGGAAATACCATGTTTTACGCTGTGATTTACTGCTCTTAGATATTTAACCATATCAACATCATATTTCACCAGTGTAATCTCAAGAACTTGTGTGATGATAAAAAGCAACGACCTTGACTTTTCATTAAAGGGCGTGTCCGTGGCGGCCTCGCAAAGTATCGGTAAATGAATCGCATTTTTGACAGGCTAAACAAGCTCAAAAAGTCATAAAACGTTGCACACATGTCAGAAGTGGCGAAAATTTACATGTGGCATAGGCGCCAGAAGTGGGCGTGTAGAAATGGCTCGATAGCGCCACCTGCAAAATTTCAAGCGAACAGCCCCCCCGCTACGAAAAATGTACAGATACGAAATTTGGTAGGATCATCTATCACCCCAAGACCTACAAAAAAGTCTCTTGGAGCGAAGCTCTAAACCCAACAGGAAGTCGTCCATTTTGAATTTTTGCCTTGACTTTTGTGCAAATTTGGTCATTTCCAGGCTTCATACTTTAACGAACTCCTCCTACAGATTTAATCCGATCATCGTCATATTTGGTCAGTATCATCTAAAGGCCTTTGCGATGCTAAATTGCAGAGATCTTGACTTTTCGTTGGAGTGTGTGTCCGTGGCGGGCTGCCAAATTTCGGTGTTTTCGCCATGAAACAGGAAGTGGCTCTAACTCAGGTATACAATGTCCATCTGCCCCACGCTTCACATGTTTGATTAGGGTCTTGGCCTGAACACATTTCAATGCCAATATTCAGCTTCAGTCATAGCGCCACCTAGAGGTAGGAGGAAATACCATGTTTTATGCTCTGATTTACTGCTCTTAGAGATTTAATCAAATCATCATCATATTTGGTTAGATTGATGTAAAGCCCTCTGCAGTGATAAATTGTGAATATCTTGACTTTTCATTGAAGGGCGTGTCCGTGGCGGCCTGGCAAAGTGTGATGTTTCGCCATGAAACAGGAAGCTGTTGTAATTCAGACATACATTGTTCGATCTGCCCCAGACTTCACATGTTTGATAAGGTTCTTGGCCTGAACACATTTCAATGCCAATATTCAGCTTCAGTCATAGCACCACCTGCTGCACACAGGCGGTGTGGCACATCAGTTTCCCTTTGAATATCCACCTGTATTTACCCACCTTAATTCATATCCCCCTGGTTCACTGCTTTACTAATGCCATAGGGTAGCGGTGCACATGCGTGCGAGGGCCCTTCCATCGCTGCTTGCAGCTTTAATTATTATTATATTCCGAAATGAATCGCATTTTTGAAGGCCTAAACATACCCCAAAACTCATGAAAATTTGCACACGCGTCAGAAGTGGCGAAAATTTACATGTAGTATAGGCGTCAGAAGTGGGCGTGTAGAAATGGCTCGATAGCGCCACCTGCAAAATTTCAAGAGAACAGCCCCCCCACTACAAAAAACATACAGATACGAAATTTGGTAGGATCATCAAGCACCCCAAGACCTACAAAAAAGTCTCTTGGAGCGAAGCTCTAAACCCCACAGGAAGTCGGCCATTTTGAATTTTCTCTGTCATTTTTTGACATTTCCAAGCGTCGCACTTTAACGAACTCCTCCTAGCGATTTAATCCGATCATTATCATATTTGGTCAGTCTCATCTAAAGGCTTTTGCGATGCTAAATTGCGGAGATCTTGACTTTTCGTTGGAGGGTGTGTCCGTGGCGGCCGGACAAAGTTCGACATTTTCGCCATGAAACAGGAAGTTGTTATAATTCAGGCATACAATGTCCAATCTGACCCACGTTTCACATGTTTGATAAGGGTCTTGACCTGAACACATTTTAATGCCAATATTCAGCTTCAGTCATAGCGCCACCTAGAGGTAGCAGGAAATGGCATGTTTTACGCTGTGATTTACTGCTCTTAGAGATTTAATCAAATCATCATCATATTTGGTCAGACTGATGTTAAGCCCTTTGCCGTGATAAATTACGAAGATCTTGACGGGCGTGTCTGTGGCAGCCTGGCAAAGTGTGATATTTCACCATGAAACAGGAAGCTGTTGTAATTCAGGCATACATTATCCGATCTGCCCCCGACTTCACAAGTTTGTTAAGGGTCCCGGCCTGAACACGTCAATATAACAATAAGGTACAGGTACAGTCATAGCGCCACCTGCTGCACACAGGCGGTGTGGCACATTTTTTGTCCTTTGAATATCCACCTATATTTACCCACTTTAATTCATATCCCCCTGGTTCACTGCTTAACTAATGCCATAGGGTGGCGGTGCACATGCGTGCGAGGGCCCTTCCATCGCTGCTTGCAGCTTTAATTATTATTTTTTTTCCTTTTTCTCCGACTTCAGCGGGACTTTAGAGGGCCTAAACATACTCGAAAACTCATGAAATTTTGCACAGATGTCAAGAGTTATGAAAATTTACATGTGGTGTAGGCTTTAGAATTAGGCGTGAGAAAATGGCTCTATAGCGCCACCTACAAATTTTCAACGAAGCAGCCCTCGGACTGTGTTTGACGTACAATTACGAAATTCGGTACGCGTCTGTAGCATGACAAGACCTACAAAAAAGTCTCTTGGAGCGAAGCCGTAAACCAAACAGGAAGTCAGCTATTCGGAGTTATTTTTGTGATTTGGGCGCAGTTTTTGTCATTTCCAGACGTCATACTTTAACTAACTCCTCCTACAGTTTTCGTCGGATCATCTTCATATTTGGTGAGTGTCATCTTAAGGCCTTTGTGATGCTACATTGCGAAGGATTTGACTCTACGTAAAAATTTGTGTCGGTTCTGGCCCGACAAAGTTTGATGTTTTCCAATGAAACAGGAAGTTGCTGGAACTCATGCATACAATGTCTGATCTGTCCCAAATTTCACATGATTGCTAAGAGTCCTGACCTGAACACATCTACATAACAATTTTCATTTATAGCCATAGCGCCACCAGCTGGCAACCTGAAGGAACATGTTTTAGCGCCACTTTCAAATATTGAATGAAGCAGCCCTTGGACTGTGTTTAACTTACATGTACGAATTTCGGTATGCTCACGTATTATTACAAGCCCTACAAAAAAGTCTCTTGGAGCAATGCCCTAAACCAAACAGGAAGTCAGCTATTTTGAATTATTTCTCAGATTTTGGCTCAGTTTTTCTCATTTCCAGCAGTCATACTTTAACTAACTCCTCCTACAGTTTTCGTCGGATCATCATCATATTTGGCGAGTCTCATCTTAAGGCCTTTGTGATGCTAAATTGCGAAGGATTTGATTCTATATTAAAATTTGTGTCTATTTCGGCCAGCCAAAGTTTGATGTTTCGCTATGAAACAGGTTGCTGGAACTCAGGCATACAGTGTCCGATCTGTCCCAAACTTCACATGATTGCTAAGATTCATGACCTGAACACATCTACATGTCAATAGTCACTTATGGTTATAGCGCCACCAGCTGGCAACAGGAAGTGACATGTTTACAATGATTATCCAATGTCTGATCTGTCCCAAACTTCACATGATTAATAAGAGTCCTGGACTGAACACATCTACATGTCAATAGTCACTTATGGTTATAGCGCCACCAGCTGGCAACAGGAAGTGACATGTTTACACTGATTATGCAATGTCCGATCTTTCCCTTACTTCACATGATTAATAAGAGTCCTGGACTGAATACATCTACATGTCAATAGTCACTTATGGTTATAGCTCCACCAGCTGACAACAGGAAGTGACATGTTTACACTGATTATGCAATGTCTGATCTGTCCCAAACTTCACATGATTAATAAGAGTCCTGGACTGAATACATCTACATGTCAATAGTCACTTATGGTTATAGCGCCACCAGCTGACAACAGGAAGTGACATGTTTACACTGATTATGCAATGACCGATCTTTCCCTAACTTTACATGATTAATAAGAGTCCTGGGGCCTCATTTATCAAACGTGCGTACGCACAGAAGTGTGCGTAAAGTGTGCGTAGGAACAGTTTTACGCAAAGTGTGGAATTTATCAAATTGCACTTATACGTAGAAATGTGTGTAAATATACGCACACCTCTGAGTATGCGTACGCAGAGCATCTAGTGGTAGAATAGCGATACTACACAGGACCCTGTTCCAGTGAGTAAAGAAGTGTCTATTTATTATCCACAAGCAGGTGTTAAAAACGATTAATGTCAGTATGGTAACAGCAAATAATTATAATGATTTATTTGTGATATGTATCTTTATCTGTGAAAGCTCTACATGTGATTTGTATAAATGAAGTCTCCGGTAAATGCTTGACACAGTGCAATGGCTTATCTTGCGATATTGGAAGACTTGGCAAATAATCCATTCCACCGGTAGCGCGTTTTCAAAGATCGCGCCAATGATGCTGATTATATATGCTGCTGTTTAAGGTGGAAAGTTGTCCTCCTCCAGTTGCACTCGTTTCACGTCGGTGTGCTGTGACGCGTTTTTTTCCCCTGATAATTTAATGTCAAACAACTTTTTTTATTTCTGAAAGTGTTCTCTCCCCCTTATATTCAATGGAAACTCACTGGTAACATGTTCCCATGTAGATTTGTTTTCTTTTGTTAGTCATTCCTCCCGCACTAAGTAAACCAATCAGGATGTGTTATTAGGATTTATCCTCATCCACCAGTAACTCAATTTCTGTGTCTGTAAAATTCCTCTTTTACGCTCTCTTTGTCATTAATGCGATAAGGGAAAAAGCACAACCACGTGACATATAACGGGAGGTGTTGTCACCATACATGGTTCATTGGAGGCGTTTCGGAATGCAAATGACTATGAACGTGCACGAGCATGGTGCTTAAGAACAAGTGGGATTTATCATCAAGGATTACTTACTGATGTGCGTACGAACCACGTGCGCACGTTTGATAAATCCCGATTTTTTTGTACTTAGGCACATTCTAAATTTCATTCGTAAGTACAAATATAGAACATTTTCTACGCAATGTTGATAAATGAGGCCCCTGGACTGAACACATCTACATGTCAATAGTCACCAGTGTTGGGCAAGTTACTAAAAAATTAGTAATTTGTTACAGTTACTAATTACTTCTTTTAAAAGTAACTGAATTACTCTACCGGTTACTGTATATCAAAAGTAATTAGTTACTTAGAAAAGTAACTTTTAAGTTACTTTTATGTCTGCTTTTTAAATGTAAATATGAACAGTACTGAACAGTCAAACAGTAAAATGATATGGATGGGCTATTTTACACGTAAGACTCTAATATATCACATACTGTAGGAGCCTATTTTGCTTTAGATTCAACCTTTGAATATTTTTGTTAGAAATTATCTTTATATGTAAACTTAGTTTATTTATGTATATCATTTAGACCATTTAGACAAATATTCTGCATGTTTACAAAAATATAAAATGTGTTAAAATTGTGTAGTGTCTCTTTAAAAATTTGGAGACAATTGTGTCAACATGTCAAATTTTGTAAAATAAATTATAATTTTTCTGATTTCATATTTATTTTATTAAGTTAGAAACGTCTCCGCTGTGTCCTGCTGACAGGCACGATGCACGTGCAGCAGATGAGGCAAATTATGGGTCCTCCGAAGGTTAGACCGTCTCATTTCAGTTCTCTTCGCGAACTTCTGAGCGCCTTGAATGGCCGAGTGCTCACCTTTTATTGCATGCTTAGTAGGGTGCAGCCCTTGAATTGGAACACAGCTTGTGAAGCTTGCCGCAGGGACTGCGCTCTTTGGTCCTATATTGTTTGTTTTCTGTTGGATTTAAATGATACACAGGATTAAAGGAAGATATTTATTCAGAAAACGGAGTAGGCTACGTGGATTGTTTTGTCGGACGGACACAGAGCGAGTGGATTGTTTTGTCAGACGGACACAGAGTGAGTGGATTTTTTGTTCGGATACGGAGAGACTGAAACTAAAACTAAAAGCGAGCTCACACATACTATGGAGTTTTAACACGGGTGTACACCGCAGTGTGAATATTTGAGTGGAAACAACAATCGCGGATCGTTCTCTTCCATGAAGCCGATGTAAACATCTAAGAATATATGAACATTTATTAGATTTATTACCTTTGTGGACTACAAATGCAAGTTGATGTCATACTGCGATTGCTTGGTGAAGATAATTTACAAACATGAGACCGGATGGATTATGACTTGCGCACAATTTTTAAACAAAGGTATGTTGTCCCGTTTAGATTTTTCATGTTCATTCTATATGCACTGTCAGCTATGATGAAGTGTAATGAATCATTGCGCCGCCAACTACGGTCCTGCGCCGTCAGATATGTCTTGTCTATTTTTTACAAAATAGAGTAACGCGAGTAACGAACTCATTTAAATTTCAGTAATTGTAATTGCGTTACTTGATTTAAAAAAATAGTGGAGTTACAGTAACGCGTTACTCCCATCACTGATAGTCACTTATGATGCCAATAGTCAGTTACGGTCATAGCGCCACCAGCTGGTAACAGGAAGTAACATGTTTACAATGATAATGCAATGTCGGATTTGTCCCAAACTTCACATGATTGATAAGAGTCCTGGACAGAACACATCTACGTGCCAATATTTACATGTAGTCACTCATACTCACACACACTCGCTCACTCACTCTCTCTCTCTCTCTCTCTCATGCTATCTTACACGATGCTACCTCGCTGTCATTTGTAATTAGCAACAGGAAATGTGGCACATTATACTACACTTTCAAATGGTTCACCTATGTTTACATGCTTAAATGCCTATTTACTACTGTTCCCTTTAATTCTTATTCCACGCGTGGCGGTGTCAGGTGTGCGAGGGCCCTTCCATCACTGCTTGCAGTTTTAATTATATACTGTACTTTTTAAAAATAACACAATCTTAACTTTTAAAAGACAATTTGTAGTTTACTAAGTAACCTATATAATACATATTTAGCAGATGAATGATTTTAATACATTTATTTATTTTTTATTTGGGGGTACATTTCAAAAGCAGCAATTTGAGTGGACAATAAAGTAACAGGTGAAAATAAAACATAAATATATTGTTTATAAGAAGTGTAGTTGATTTAAGCATAATCATAGAAGTGTCTAATCTCATAATGTTGGTTGACTGGCAGTGAGGAGAGGACTGTCATCTATCAGCAGCACAGCTTTACTCCTGCAGATGAACTGTTGGGTGAACAGCATTTCTGAATTTACAGTAGTACAAGAAATTTTGTAAAATCATATATGTTTCACATATTCTTGACCAATCATTATTACTTGACATGTTACTCAAAACATTTTTGAAAGCAAATTATGTGTGCGTTATAGAGCCACAAGTCATCATGTTAAACCCTGGGAGTATGAGAGATTTTAAACCACTGGTTTATTATCACACTGTTAAAAAAATTAGCTGTAGTTATGCAGCTGTTTGCCAGTAACTTATGTAGACTTAAAGGTTTATTATTTACTGGCAACAGTTTCTTCAAAGTTAAATCAACATTAAACATTAACAAGTCTATGATTTTACAGCATAAAACCACAAAACCACAGCCCCATGCAAAGCACTTTGTGAACCAGAAATCCTCATCAACCTTTTTCTGTTGTTTCCTTCATATTTTGGTTCCCAGAATGCTTTGCATGAGGCTGTTATTTGATGGTTTTATTCTGTAAATAAAAAGACTTGTTAATGTTTAATGTTCATTTAACTTTGAACAAACTCTTGCCAGTAAACAACATGCATATAAATCCACAGTAAGTCACCGGCAAACAGCCGACAGTAATACTGTAAGTTCTACATAATTTTTTAACAGTGTAGTGTTAGGTGTTGATAGATAAACAGAGTTTTATGAATGGTTTCAGGGTGAGGATCAGTTGAAGAAAAGCCTGAGGTATAAGTACATTATACTGTAAGTGTACAAGCCTTGTGAGCTGAAAAATTATTGTATGCAGGACACTAACAATCTTCTCTGTGATAAAAAAAGAATTTTAACTCATTACAACAAAATGCCAAGAGCATACCATCACATAATTATATTGTATTCCTTCAGCCATGCAGACACCATCATTTTTTTTTAAATTTCAAGAAAAATGTAACAACTAGAGAAAGATACAAATACTGTAGATCTTTAAAATAATGTGCATTTTTATGCACACCAAGCATAAAAAAATTAAATGACTGTACTTGACTTTTGTGTGTTGTATATTTAAATTAAATTTCCTCTTTGTGTGACAGACAATCTGAAAAAAAAATATATATATATATATTTCATCAATACATTGCAATTATATGAATTAAGATACATCTTAAATTTGTTAATAAACTATTATCCTTATATTGGGGTAGTTAAGATTATCATTTATATTCAACATTTGATAGGCCTATAATATACCATGTTATGAAACACATGTCTATATTTTATTAATTATTATTCTAACAAAATTTATCAAATTTAATATATAAGTTGATTTTCTTTAATTGTTAGCTTAATAGTGGTTAATAAAGTCAAATAAAATGTCAAAGAGTCAGCTGTAATATCATTGCATTTACATTTCAGTGTCAGTGGAAGTCTAGTTAAGCAACAACTGAGGCTTAGCCTGACAGTTAGCCTGCTCCGGACCAGGCTAGTTTGCAAGCATAAGTTTCCATAGTAACCGGGGTTGAGCTAGTTCAAGTTTGTTTTATGAAACGAAATCCACCGGCAATAAGCCAGATTTAACAAAATAAGCCTGGCTTATTCTGTAATCTAGTTTTATGAAATAGCCCTCTGCCCCATACTTCACACGGTTTATTACAGTCCCGGTCTGAACACAACAACATAGCAAAACACAAATACAGTCATAGCGCCACCTAGAGGCAGCAGGAAACACTGATTCACTGCTCTAAGAAATTTACAATATCAACATCATATTTGGTCACATATCTATCCTTCACAAAATAAATCCAAACGGCTCCGCGATGATAAACAAAGGCCTTCTGAGGGTAATCCGTGCCGTTTTGTTGTAGAAATATCCACATTTAAAACTTTATAAACGAAAATAATGTCCCCTCCGTGGCATTTGCACGACCTCAATACCCATAATTGTTAACTCTCTGACATCATGTTTACCACTGTTGAAATGTCTCGCCACAAGAAAGAGACTGATAGGAATACCTTCTTACATTATGGCAGTTATCATTCGCCTGCTTTAAAATAAAGTTTACCGTCTAGTCAGTTGACACGTGTTAAACGCATTTGCGCTTCACAGGACACGTTTGAAACACACGCAAAAAACTTGTGTGACAGATTTAATATAGGTGGTATCTTACACTACAACAACATCTTAATAGAGTAAGATAGATACAACGAACAGATTTATTACAGCCTAAACAGAAGAATCCTGTCCAACAGAGCTTGCCATTGGTCTTGACGTACAGTCCTATTTTAAAACACATAGGTAAGGGTGTTTTCACACCTGCCTTGTTTAGTTCAATTGAATCGTGCCAGAGTTCGATTGCTCAATTGGTGCGGGTCGTTTGGGCAGGTGAGAATGCAGCAATCAAACTCTGGTGCGCACCAAAAGCAGACCAAACAAGCAGGCCGAGACCACCTTGAAGAGGTGACCACCTTGAAGAGGTGGTCTCGGTACGCTTTCAAACGAACTCTAGAGCAGTTTGTTTGTGGTGAGAACATGATCTGATATCTAACCGACCTAACTGCAAAAGTACTGCGCATTTTGGACTATACCAGCTGCCGTAGTCAGCTGCGCAGTGCATTATTGGATGAGGAAGTGTTTGTTGACAGTTTCTATTAGCAATATTAGCACAATGACAAATCGTGGACATACCTGGAGTTGTCAGGAGGTGCGGACAGAGCCTCAGTAATTTGGTGTCTTCGCTGTTTGTAGTGCATTAAACGTTGTTTTCAAGCCGCATCCGCGATTCATTCTGAAAATGAACGGTTTGTCTAGAGTGCTGTATACAAACTATGTATAACAACCACGGAGACATAATTACAGTGCGCAGCCATCTGTCCATGGTGTCTGCTGTATTATCCTTCTTGGAATTTCGCGCACGTTGATTCTGACCAATCGAGAAGCAGTTTAGGAAATACGTTCAAATACATGTGGCCAATGAGTGATGTTGATCTTATCACATGACAGAATTTTGGTTCGTTTCAACTGGTGCAGTGTGGTGTGAAATGGAACCAAAACTGCAAAAAAAGTTACAATGTATCATTTTTTGCTTTTGGTCCGGACCAAATGAACCGAACTACAGATGTGAAAACACCCTAAGAAAACACTGGCACATGCTAGAGACAGATCCACAGATCTCCAAACTTACGTGATGTTTTAGTAAAAACAGATCTCTCTACTACACGTTCACATTTTTTGTCACATATTCCTAGTGGCAATTTTCCGGTCTGACGTCGTCCGTTCTAAATGCCGGTAATCCTATATTTTTCGTTCACACATAGCACTTACCGGTAAATTACTGGTAATCTTACAACCTGTCTTACTGGTAAATTGGGAGCACTGATTTACCGGAAAGGTTCTGTTCACACATGATCTGTTAATTTACCAGTAAAGACTGTATGTGTGATAGGGACTATTGTTTTAATTCTATTTAAAGGGGGATTGCACAATGTTTGAAATCACCTGGACTTTCTTTTGATGGACCCGCCCCACACGTACACAACCCCGGCAAGGATGTCGGTTAGTAGACACGGCCCTTACTGCTGATTGGCTACAAGTGTGTTTTGGTAATCAGCCCAACTCCCTTTTCCAAAGCATTTTTCAAACATTGTGCACTCCGCCTTTAAGTGAGTTGAAATACATATAATGCTGGCAATATTAATATAATGTTAATGCTTTATAAAAGCAAATGTTTCTCTTTCTCTCTCTCTCTCTCTCTCTCTCTCTCTCTCTCTCTCTCTCTCTCTCTCTCTGACCCCTGAAATACATTATCCTTGAATTCTTCTTCTAAAAACTTCTGTTTGTTTATTTAAGGTCAGGAGTGAATAACAATGATATCATATGTTTGTGTTTAGCTGCAGGAAGAATGTTTTGGCATAATCTCTGATCTGCCACTTGAGTTACAGGAAGCTTTATTGTCAAAGAGATGATGTCAGTCAGTCAGCATCAGTGCTGTCACTTTAACCATTCACACTCTATCCTGATGTTAGATAAATACCTAAATACCTTTCTCCATAAATACCTTTCTCATCTCCGTGCGTGCTGTAACTCGGTCTGATGCAGCCCCTGCTAGCTTAGCTTAGCACAAAGACTGGAAGTGAATGGCTCCAGCTAGCAAACTGCTCCCAATAAGTGACAAAATTACGCAAACATTTTCAGATTTATGTGTTGTGATTTGTCACACCGTGTACAAAGAACAAGGTCATATGAGACACAGCCATCTTTTAACAGTATACATACTGGGTGAGGAGCCCCTGGTTGTGCAAATCACTCCGCCCAAGTAGCAGTGCCTTGCCTTCTGAGAATATAGTTCCCAGTATGTATATACTGTTAAAAGATGGCCGTGTCTCATATGACCTTGTTTCCCTGAAAAAAACAGCATGGGAATTATGCTGGTTTGATGCTGGTTTAGCTGGTGGTCACCAGCATACCAGCACCAAAACACAACATATGCTGGTCTTGCTGGTATGACCAGCATGGGATGCTGGTGCTAATGCTAGTTTGGTGTTGGTTTAGCTGGTGCTAATGCTGGTGCTGATGCTGGTTTAGCTGGTGTTCACTAACAAACCAGCACCAAAACACAACATATGCTGGTCTTGCTGGTATGCTGTTTTTTTCAGCAGGGTATTTGTACACGGTGTGAACATACAAATCACAACAGATAAATAGGAAAATGTTGGCGTTATTTTGTCACTTATTGGGAGCAGTTTGCTAGCTGGAGCCATTCACTTCCAGTCTTTGTGCTAAGCTAAGCTAGCGGGGGCTGCGTCAGACCGAGTTACAGCACACACGGAGATGAGAAAGGTATTTATGGACTTATCTAACTTTGGGGGATACGGTGAATAAGCTAAATTCCCAAAATGTGGGCATGTTCCTTTAAGTAATCATAATTCAAATTTTTATTGAGCGGGAAATAAAATGGGCAAAAAGACTGGACATAGACCTGAAGGAACCCATGTTATATCTAGGCCAGAATATCAAACAAGAATCTTAAAGTTTTTTTGTCTTGGACTAGCAAACATCCGCCAGGATTTCTAAGCAATGTCCTGAAAACCATTCATAGCACTCTTACACAATTGCAAGGTTTCTGTTTGCTATAAATTTATTGTTTGGCTGAATGTTTGTACAGTATTTATAATTTAAGGCATGTACATCCTAGAAGTGTGTGTATATCCTTAAGAGGGTTTTTCCAAATTCCAATATTTTAACTTCTGCTTCCTTGAACATTTATTTATTGAATAAACAGTGGTGCACCTTTATTCTCAATAAATTATTTGCTTTATTTTACATTTTGCGAAATGAAAAAGTTTGGGAACCACTGAGCTAAGCCTCTGCTTTAATTTGCCTCATTGACCCCTTTGCAGAAAACAGTTACAATGAAACCACAACTGTGGTTAGTATAATACACTGTTGTGCAAGTAAATGCGGATGCAAAAAAACCCAAAATGATTTAAGACATGCTTTTGCATCATTTAACACCAAAATTATGGTTTTCACTAGTGCAATTTGTTAGTAAATCTTTGCCCTTGGTGATCTTACTTTTTCGTGATTTTTATTTTTTTAATATTTGTATTGTGGTAGGATCAGGGTTTGCTTCATGCCTAACAATGCCCTTTGGTAACTTATTTACGAAATAGCACTGCCTCTCATACCTTATTGCTCGCTTACTGTATGTTTATAAGGGCACAGGTTGTAGTAGATATTTTTATTGTTTGATCATTTAAAAAAAACTTGTATCTGCTCATTTGCTATTTTATTCAGAAATGTTTAAAAGTGTTTTAATGATTATTTAACTGTAGAAAGGCTCTGCAAATTAGGAAGTGCATAGAAAGTGCATACCCAAGTCAGCAAAAGTCCAAAAGAGCAATGTCAGAATCCTGCCAGATCCTTGTTTGTATTTAGATTTAGTTCAGTATGGCAGGGTTCTGACAGTACAATGTTTCATGTGGGAAATGTGTGGTTTTTGTATTGATTTATTCTGACCACGCATTTCCCGGGTCTCGTCACTTTTTCCCCGATCCCTTACTTGTGATTATTTTCCAGGTGTTTGTAATTTACTTTCTTCCTATTTAAGAGTCTTTGTGTTTGTTGTCCAGTGCGGGTTCGTCTGTTGTGCTATGTTGTCTCATGCCAGTTGTTGTTTCCAGTGTGTTCCAGTTTCAAGTTAATAGTTTAGTGATTGGCAGTCCCGCTCTTTCCATAGATTCGGCTCTTTTGGCTCAAGCTCCGGCTCTACATTTTAGTGATGGCAGTTCGGCTCTTTTCATAGATTCGGCTCTTCTGGCTCAGCTCCCTTAAGGCTGGTACAGACGGTACGACTTTAAAATAGTCGGCCGATTTTCCAACCCTGAGAGACCCCACACACGGCGATAAAACATCGCAGGTCTAACAGTTTTGGTCGTACAGTTAGTGGTGCGCTGCCACATGGCAAAATCAACACATCACACACGAACCGATTTGACTCCCGAGCAGTCCCAGGTCAGACGGGAAATCTCGCAAAATCTCTCGCGATCAAACGTGATTTCAGAGTATACAATCATGGCGGACAAAGAGGATGCAGTGGCGATAGTTTGCAGTTTGTTTTTAACTGAAAATTGCGTTTGCGCGCAATTTCTGTTTTACCCTTGGTCTAGTCCATAGTTGGATGCATTGAGATGCAGTAAATATGACCCGTGACTTCCCGGTACTTCCTCGCTGCTTCGTTACCTCGCTTTCTGATTGGCTACATGTCACAGTCCACAGGCTGCGTGCTCGTTTGTCCGCAGGAGACACCACACACGAGAAGAAATCGGGCCAAAAAAATCCAACATGTTGGATATCCCCGATTTGAGATCGGAGCGGTCCCGCGGTCCTTCCGAGTAGATGAGAGCAGTCTAAACACACCACACACGGCAAGAATATCTGATCAATTTATTTTACGATTATTGGAGCATCCTTAAGATTGTCGGAAGGGGTGAATCGGGGCTAAAATCGGCCTAATTATCCTGCCGTGTGAACCAGCCTTTAGAAGAGCCGGCTCTTATGGTCCCACCCTTGCCTGCGTCTGAAGATTCAGCTCTGATCGTTCACTACAAAGAATCAGCTCTTAGAGCGGCTCGTTCGTGAACGACCCATCACTAGTGTAGTTTGTTCTAGTTAAAGTTTAGTGTTTGGTTATATGTCTAGTTTAGTGTAGTTCTGTGTTTTAGCGTTTGTTATGTTCATTTGCTCATTATGTTCAGGTTTTTGTTTTCTGTTTTTCACTTAATAAATTATTTTTTGCATTTTTGTATCCGTGTCTGCGTTTGGGTTCTTTCCTCGTTTCAACATCATGACAAGCAATAAAATATCAATGGTTCTTTTTAAGATATGTGTAGGTTTACAAAAGATCAGGTATGTAGGTTTACGAAAGAGGAAGTACGAAATGTTCTGCACATAGAGTTGACCTTTCTACCTATAAATAAAGAGCTTTGAGCTTTGGGACAAAAATTCACTGTGACCATTGCCTCAAAGATCTTGTACAATCGTAGACCTTTATTATCTTGACCAATAGATTAATATATTAAAAGACAAAAATGTTGTCATTCAGAATTTTTTCCACAACAATTGTTCAAACCTGCCCTGTGGCATATCCAAAATCTCATGGCTCTCTGTCTTGCTGTGTCTTCCCTACCCTGGACACTGAGAACAAAAAAAACCTCATAAATAAAAAGCGTCCAGTCCAGAAATTTGACATAGGCCTTACGGAAAGGGTACAACATTGAATGTGACTGTGTGTATTCCAGGGAAATACATATATTGTGTATAGCTTGAATGGAGTGTAAGTGGCTTTGAAAAAAAGGCCAAATGCATAAATGTATTAATAAATGTAACAGTCTTTTCTTACCTTACTTTCTTAAACATAAAGCAAAAATCAAAATATGAATTCACAAATAAATTAAAGTAAATCAATATTTTGTAATAATCAAAACAGCTTACATTACATGACATTTGCTTAGCTAATGTTTAACTAATGTCTATACAACTGTTTTGTTGTTGTTGTTGTTGTTGTTGTTGTTAAGGTTTTGGTTTTAACCGTCAGAATGAAGTAACTTCCTCCGAATACTTTCAACATAACCTGTATGCATGAAAAATACCATTAACCTTAGTAAGGCAAGGCAAGGCAAGGCAAGTTTATTTGTATTGCACATTTCATACACAGAGGTCATTCAAAGTGCTTTACATAGAAATGAGAAAACAAAAATCAAAGATCCATGAATTTAAAATATCAATAAAATAAATTCTCATTAAATAAATGTGATTTTAATAAAAACTGTTTAAATGTGTGAAAAAGAATAAAACGGGAATAAAAGTATAAAAATAAGAATAAAAACAAGAGAAAATATAGCTGCAAGCAGCAATTACCGGGCTCAAGCCAAAAAGGGCACAGAAGAAAGTAAAGTTGAGTTTGGATGAGCAGTTTAAAGAACCTAGGAAAATCTCTTGATTTTAGACAAAATAATATAACAGTTTTCAGCAAAAAAGCTGTGTTCTCATTTAGTAAAATCACTCCCTCTCTTCTCGAATAGCATTGACAACTAGAACACTAAAGGAAATGTGAGTGGTGCTTTCAGTGGGAATACTTGGGTCGCAAAATGTTACAGTGGTGTTAATGAGTCTAAAGAGCCTACCCCCATGTCTCTACAGTGTTCTGATGCAGAGATATAGCTCTTGCAAAAATGGTTGATTATTCTAATTGGTTGCTAGGAAGTTAATTGGCTACCACCAATGATTATAGTGCAAGACATGAAAGGAATAATCCATGATGACTCGTGGTTATAGATGTGTTGTTGCAGTAGCTTTAGACAAAAAATACCATATTCTATCTCAAAACCAGTAGGTGGCGCAAAGACAAAATTGTGCATGCAATATCAGGTCATGATTGTGTTACATCTAGTTAGTTTTATGACTATACTCTTTAGAAACAGTTGTATGACCATAAAGCTGGCTTGATATCAAAGTTTTTGTTCAATTATAAGGCCATCTAGTGGTGCAAGCATACACTTTTTTTGTGTGGCCTGAGAATGTGCTCATACATTAGCGTATCAAATCTGGTGTAAAAATCACATTTTGTTGCAGAGTTATAACCATTTATGTGTAAAAAACACAAAATGTATTTTTGAGTCGATCGGAACAACGACCGCTGAGATATTTGCGCGTGTTTTTTAAGCGCTATTTTGATGCACAGGGCTAACCGTAAGGCGAATCCTGGCATGTTTGGTATCGTTGGACTCGGCAACTATTAAAAACTCCAAGGAAACAAGTCCCATGAAAATACGTCGATCACAGCCAAAGTTATAGGTGTATAAAACATTCGTCTGGCCACTAGTTGGCGCTGAAAGAAAAACTGTGCATACACCCTCAGTTCCTAACTGGAATCTCAAGTACCAAGTTTCGTGTCAATAGGCCTAAGTTTGGCGAAGATACAGACTAAAATCTGTTTTTTTGCGCTCTACGTAAAATTCGTTGACACGCTGTACGGCAACAGATTGGTTTATCGAAATTATTTTAATAACTTTTTGCCTTGAGTGTCTCTAGATGCTGCATACCAATTTTTGTGGCAATCAGGTAAAAACTGTAGGACGAGTTTGCAAAAGTAGATTTTATGAATAATTCAAAATGGCGGAAAAATTTCATGACGGAAAATGACGTCATAGGGTCCAATCGAATCGTCTTGAGCCAAACAAGAATTTCGTTTCTAGGACTTACGGATCAGAAGTTATAAGCAAAAACGTAAATGCAACTTTGGACTGTTGGTGGCGCTAGTGGGTTTGAGATAGAGACTCCAAAATTGCTGTGGATATTATTTGGACTGTCAGTGTGCCAAATTTAATAACTTTCCTACGTACGGTTCTGTGGGCTGCCATAGACCGCAATGGAACAGGAAGAAGAAGAATATAGAAAAAGAAAACTAACACATACAATAGGGGTCTTCGCCCCTCGGGGCTTGACCCCTAATAAAAAGAATTAAAATAGTGCATATAAAATATAGTGCAATCAGTTCGGATGCAGCATAGTCCTCATTCAGTAAATGCATAGCTAAACAGATGTGTTTTGAGTCTGGATTTGAATGTGTCTACTGTTGGAGTACATCTGGGGCCTCATTTATAAAGCGTGCGTATGCACAGATTTGATCGTAAAGTGTGCGTACGCAAAAATCCATGGCTGTCTTTGACGTGGAAATGTGCTTAGACCCATGTCAGGGTCTGAGCAGACATACGCACTTTTGCTTGTACGATTGCTGCAGGTTTTTGGAAAATAAGCCATTCTTGCTGTTTGAAATTGGGTTTAAACATTGACAAGAGCTCTTTTATTTGTCTGACATTAATTCCGCATTGTTTAAAGGCGGAGATCTGAAACTGCTCGGCTGCGCACACAAGTTCATTTGCGATTTATAGATTTGAAAGGGGTACGCGCGTTTTCTGCGAGTACGTTCGATTTATGAATCACACGTACGCATTTTTGTTAAATGATTGTAAGATCAAATGTAGGATGGGTTTTACGCAGCATTTTATAAATGAGGCCCCTGATCTCCCCTGGAAGCTGGTTCCAGCTGCGACTGGCATAATAGCTAAAAGCTGACCCTCCTTGCTTTGAGTGAACCCTTGGTATTTCTAGCTGATGTGATCCTAATGATCTGAGTGATCTGTTGGGTTTATATTTAATGAGCATATCAGCAATGTATTGAGGCCCTAGTCCACTGAGTGATTTATATACCATTAATAATACTTTAAAATCAATCCTAAATGTAACTGGGAGCCAGTGTAGAGACCTAAGGACTGGTGTGATATGTTTGTATTTTCTGGTTCTGCTCAGAATTCTGGCAGCAGCGTTCTGAATGAGCTGGAGCTGTCTAATGGTCTTTTTGGGAAGGCCAGTTAGGAGGCCATTACAATAATCCACCCTCCTGGTGATAAAAGCATGCACAAGTTTCTCTAAGTCTTGTCTGGAAACAAAGCATCTAATTCTTGCGATATTTTTGAGATGATAATTTAGTTATTGCTTGGACATAACTATTGAAACTAAGGTGAGACTCCAGAATCACACCAAGATTCCTGACTTGATTTTTAGTTGTTTGACCCCTAGCATCAAGGTATGCATTCACCTTGAGAACTTCATCTTTGTTTCCAAACGCAATGACTTCGAATTTCTCTGTGTTTAACTGAAGAAAGTTTTGGCACATCCAACTGTTAACTTCATCAATGCATTTGCACAGGGAGTCAATGGGGCTGTAGTCGTTAGGGGATAGAGCTAAGTAGATCTGAGTGTCGTCTGCATAACTGTGATAGGCAATTTGGTTCTCTCTCATTATTTGGCTCTCTCATTTAGTAGCACAAAATGTATAAATGTTATTAATGTGACGTGGCAAGCACTCCTATTATTGTTTAAATTCCTACAATGAATCAGAACTGTGACAAAAGGCTATAAAAGTGAAAAATATTAAATGAAAAACATAATAAGAATTACACATTAACCTGATAAGGAACACCCTCCCTTGCACGTGAGGCTGCATAAACGTCATTGTAACTTTGAAGCATTAAATCTTCAAAATATACGGTCATACGGCACATCGTTGAAAAGCTTAGACTTTCGGGATTCCATTAAGCGGACACACAAAGCATAAGATGATTTTTAGCAGTCATAAAACTGTAATCTAGTTGTTAGTTAACTGAACCGGGCGGTGCCGATTTAGGATATTTACTTACCTTCAAAATCTTCCCTTTATCCGCTTCTGTGAAATTGTCCAAAACAGATTGTTCATAAATCCACAAAAGTCCAAGGAAATGGAATATCCACGCCTTTTAATCCAAAACGATTTGTTCATCTCACAATCTTGACGTTTCTGACCGAATCACGATATAAATACTGTATACAATTAGTTCACTAACGGACATTCGTTCGAATCTCACTTTTCATTCACGATTTATAATGAATATATTTGGATGTCACGTTTATTGTGCAACGTCTGAGGAACAAATACGCCCCCTTGTGGAATTTCAGCTGTTCCATAAGGCAGTGGTTCCCAAACTTATTCAGCGTGCCCCCCCCCTTGCGTATGGTGCATTCCTCCGGGGCCCCCCAAAGAAAATTTGTGACAAAAAACTGTTCTAAACTCAACATTTTACTAAAACACATATTACATTATTCAAAAAAAGGAGTGCTTTTGGTTAGTAGCCTTATTTTTTATGTTTAATTACACAGAATTCATGATAAATTAATGTATTTTATAAAATGTCATAAAACTGGGGCCCCCCTGGCACCATCTCACGCCCCCCCTGGGGGCCCCGCCCCCCAGTTTGAAAACCCCTGCCATAAGGGGCTACAAAGAAAGTACACTATCAGAAAATAAGGTACGAAAGCCGTCACTGTAATGGTAACTTTATACCTTTTAAAAAGATTAAGGCACATATATTATCTATTTGAGGCACTCTTGAGGTACAGAGATATACTTTTTGAAAGAGCTTTTGAGAGTGTATGAACCAGATATTGTTAAAGAGCACCTATTGTCCGATTCAAGATTTTATATTTCCTTTGGTGTGTAAGTGTGTACAGGGTCAGCGATTGGTATAGGCAAACTAGGCAGGTGCCTAGGGCGACAAATATGTTGTGGCGCGGGCGCGCTCTGGTGTCGCGGAGGGAGGGGAGTTCCGTTACAATAAAGTGCTCAGCTAGCGTGTTGATTAAAAAAAAATTATTTTCTACATTCGGTGGTGTTCTATGCTACTGTCAAATGGTAATAATTAATGAATATATATATTTAAAAAAAGTTAATATGGCTTGTTCGAAGGTCTCGCGAGACGTTGGAGAGGTTGCGTGCAGTGCAAGAGGTGGCAACGCATCACCTTTAGCGCGCATAGATGAAAGGAGCAGAGAGAAGGCGTGTGTGCTGTGCCAGCTTTCGGAGGCAGATCACGCGTTGCCTCAAGGTCGCTCTATGTTTTCAATCCAAGAGGTCAAAAATAATAATTTCATAATGTGAATGAAACTGACATCTCAGCGTACAGAAATGCAAGCTCCTACATGAAACAACAAGTAGCGGTAAGTTACCTATTTAAACACTATTAATGGATAGTTTGGTAACTGGACACTTTATTATTGTAATACTATTTCACACACTGCCCGAGTGTTTTGTCATCTGCGCTCTTGTGCAAAGACCAAACAACACACATTCACATCTGCACATTTCCATATCCCTTCCTCAGAAAACGAAACGAAATGAAAAGCATAATGTGACATCTTGCATTTATACACAAATCCGAACACCTCACTATAGTGTAGAAAATACATACGAATAAAAACAGGATTGTATTTTCCTAAAGAATGTATATACTTATAAAATAAAATAATGAAGTGTTTTTAAAGAAACATGTGTTATATATTATAATAAATGTATAGAGTTGATTTTTCTTGAAACAGTTGAGTTGATTTTTCTTGAAACAGATAAGTTCCATATGAAATTCTGAAATGAGCATTTTTATCAAGCTTCTGTTTATGTTGAGTAATGGCAATGAAAATAATCTATTCATATAAAAACATGATAACAAACAAACACAAGCTTTCTCTTTTGTTTACTGATAGCTTGTTTAAAGGCTGTTAACTGTCAGAAAACCATCCAAAGTTTCTTCTGCAAAGCTCCTGCAACATGATCTTAGCAGGCAAAAGAACGGGTGCAAGAAAGCCAAGCGGGTCATACACTGAACTGGACACTGACAACATTCCATGTCTGGTGCAGGATGCTTGATGGATTTCAATTTTAAAGTTGAATGAATCTGTCTCTGCACATCACTGTAGGCCCAGAGCTCGCTCGAGAGGAAGTATATCCATATCTAGATTTAGTTCCTTCAGATCCTTTGCTCTATGTTCCTGTGGCAACGTTTGTATTACAGTGCGGTTGTTGCTGGTCCATTTTGTTAGAGTAAACCCTCCTCTCTGGCAGAGGGCAGTCAGATGTTTGATCATAAGTATGGCCTCTTCCTCTGATGCTGTACTCTTTAAACAATCATCCACGTAAAAGTTTTCTTTAACTGTCTGGATCACCTCTGCTGGAAAGTCGGCCTGGTTATCATCCGCTTTTCTTCTTAAAGCATAGATGGCACAACTCAGGGATGACACAGCACCGAACAAATGAACAGTCATACGAAACTCAGTTACGTGTTTGGTCAGATCTCCCTTTGGCCACCACAAAAAGCGCAGAAAGTCTCGATCCTCCTTTGTGACCTTGACTTGATAAAACACGGCTTGTATGTCGCCCATGATTGCCACTGGTTCTTGTCTAAATCTCAGGAGGACTCCCAACAATGTACTATTGAGATTAGGGCCTTGCAAAACCTCTCGGTTCAGGGAGGTTCCCTTAAACGTTGCAGCACAGTCAAACTCGTATAGTTTTCTTCCTGGGGTGGTGTACTCCATGGTGAGGGATATACCACACGTTGCTGTTGCCACCACTCAGCTGCTGGGTAGGTACCTCCTCTGCGTATCCTTTGTCAACCATCTCTCCTATACATGAATAAAAAAAAGCTAATTTTTCAGAAATTTCCTCCTTAAACTAAGTGCACTTTGCTTTGCAACAGAGAAGTTGTTAGGCAGCGACAATTCTTTCTTAGAAATAGTGGCCGTGCTCAAGAATTGTAGACCTTTCCATAATTTCCATGAATTTGATGTCTTCTCTTGATAGTCCTTTTTCCTCTGTAGTGCTCTCGTTAAAGTCATGGTTATACTTGTTGTTTAGCATTTCTTCCAAATTACACACGGAAATCCTATTAACCATGGCTGTCATACAATTTGCACCGGAACTGTTGTTTCCTTGCAATGGGCCATTAATAACCCAGCCTAATGCTGTCCTCATGGCGTATGGCCCATCTCCACTGCTGTTAACGTTTTGGGTGTATTGCTTCCAATTAGCAGGTCTACGTTAGCCTTTATGCTAGAGATTTTAATCTTTGCTAGGTATGGCCACTTCACCAATTTTCCCTCAGTCAATATATTGTCTGCATTTACAGGCATTTTACCTTGTGTAAGGGTTTCTGGAAGCCTATAAAAGAGGTGTTCGTCGATCCCAGAGACCTCCAAGCCTGAGACTGAGTAAGCTGGTACCACTCTTTCTTGCCCCATGGTTTGTAAGAGAAAATTTGTACGTCTCCCTACAAGATTAAGCATTCGCATAAACTACTCTGAGCAAAATGTGGCTGAGCTTCCAGGATCAAGGAAAGCATGCGTTTGAATTATTTTATCTCCTTTAATGGACTTAACTTGGACTGGCAAGATGGGAAGCAAACAACAATCTCCTCCAGTGCTTGTCTGACCACATGTTTTTGGAGATGCTATTGGCGCTTGATTCATTTAAGGTCTCAATAGACACATTGGCAGTCTCTCTCCTATTGATGTGAAGTTAAGTAGGGTGTCAAGCGCCGTTCACAGTTCTGACTCCTGTGCCCGGAAAGTAAGCAGCCAAAGCAAAGTTCTTCATCTTTGAGATAAACTCAACTTGACTTTGTGTCTCATCTGTTTGAACTGTTGACAATACTCCAAAGAGTGACCTTGAGTGTAATATACACAACCTTGAAACACTAGTGAATCATGTTCTTGTGGCGCATTCCTCCATTCCCTTTCATTTTCCATTGATTCAATGGGTGCAGTAGTTGTAGCAAAACTGTTTCCTCTAAATCTATTTCCTTGATGTAACTTTGGTCTATTAATGACCTTAGATCCAGTTATTCCAGATGCTAAGTTGCTAATGTCACCATACAAGGGATCAGATAGTATTCTGACATGTCTTTCTATCAATTTTACCAGATCTAATATGTCAAATGCTAGAGTTCTCCATCGCTCTCTGAGCTTAAATGGCAATTTCCCAATGACTGCCCTGATGTTGCTTGGCATATCCAATTCCTGCATGTACTGTAATTCCTCTATTATATTACAACAGTCGCGCAGAAAAAGAGAATAGGCCTGCAGAGCACCGACATCCCCAGTCTTTATAATAGGCCAGGACAAAGCCCTTTCCATGTATGCAGCAGCTAGGGCTGTAACGATATATCGCATGTCCCATTAAAAAGACCTGTCTAAAATTGTAACGGCATCGCTGCATTGCAATTCTGTGTTTCATGCGCAGCTTGTACGTGTACTATGGCATTTTGGTCAGTAAGAAGTCCGTTATCAATCTAAAATCATTATGAGTCTGAGTCGTTTATAATGTGCATTTAAAAAAGCAACACTCGTCAAACACAATCATTCAAAATATTCTTTATTATCATGAAAATACATGAAACAATCTGAAGAATGGTGATATACATATTCCTGTAGACATTTCCGGCCCTGCGTTCCAGTTCGTTTTTTAATGAACTTCCCTCGCTAACTTCCCTCAGTCTCGTTCACTCGGATGTACGTCATTGCTTACGTTGTACGAGTGCCCACTACTGCTAGAACACTTGATGTGCAAAGCGCGAGTTGCTGAAGTGACGTCACAATCGTCTTGCATTGTGGGATATGAAGCTGCATGAAGTGTACATATGAAGCAGACTCGCTCCCTCGGTCAAAATTTGCTTTAGCATAGCCAAACTCGGGTGTCATGTGAAGGCAGCTACAGACCAGCTCCCTTGGCTGACCCCTAGTGAACTGCTCAAGGTAGTATAGACAGTCACTGTTACTTGCCTTCTCCTGCACTCCTTCTTCAAATGCTCTCATAAAGGATATATATTGCAGCGGATATCCGTCAAATAAAGGAATATCTCTGACTGGCAATGATGATAAACGTTGTTGTTGGACGAGGGCTGATGTAATTTAATTTGCCTTTGCATAACTGTAAGGAAGTCTTCCGACTGCCTCCTGTCTGTTGGTTGAGTATTAAATTCCTGAGTCGGCATTAATGCTTCCCTTTCCAGTGTACGATGGCTTTGTCTTTTTGGAGATGTCCACTCTTTAGGTCTAGTTACAAGGTGTTGGTTAACTTCCTGTGGCATCCTTATAATTGGTAATGGGTTGTTAGCTGGCGATACCAACCGCTGCTGGAGTTGACTCTGAGGTATTACATTGATCGCATTTGCTGATGCCTTCAATCTGTTTCTAGATTCTCTCTCCAAATAAGAATTCATTGCATTGGATACCTTCGAATGGCTGTCAGAGGCCTGGAGCACCGCCAGCTTCGCTGCAGACTCCGCAAGCAGCGAATTCATAATAAGTGTTCGGAGTGTCATGTGTGTTGCTAGCGTTTTCAAAATATGTGTTTGTTGCGTCATGTGAACCATGTGCATCACGTGTTTTGTCAAAATAAGTGCCTGCTGCACACGTATCAAAACCGTTAATGATAAAAGAGACGCTCACGTTCACAAAATACACGCTGGACACTCGCATGAGATTTGCCAGTATCTGGCAAACGCGAGTGTCTCTTTTATCATATTTACCCTTTAGATGTGTCGACTTATTTTGACAAGACACGTGATGCACACAGGATCTCTCGATGCGCAGAACACATATTTTGAAAAAAGGAATCACACACATTACAAGCTACATACATGTTGTGACGAACTTCGTCGGGGCAGGCAGATATCGTTCATATACGTTACTCAGTCCAAGATCGGGGCAGGCAGAAAGCAATCGTAATCCAGTATACAGTCCGAGATCAGGGCAGGCGGCAGTCAATCAATAATCCAAGAAACAGTCCAAAATCAAACCAGAAAGCAAACACGGGTAAACACAGGGAAACGCTCAGTAATCCTTCTAGGGGAAAACAAGACTTTGCGAAGATAGAGTGGCAGAGTCCCAGGTTAAATAGACCCGCTGATACACTACAGCTGGTGTGTAATCAGCAGGTCACAGTGCATTATTGGGAATGTAGTTCAATATGCGGGTGAATGGGAGCGAGCGGCTCCAGACGCAGGAAGTGTTCTTTCAGGGACGACCTCAGGGGTAGTTTATCCGGGTGTAGTCTGTGGAATTCGTGGATGAGGTTGGGATCCAAGATGTTGCTTACGTTCTCCCACGACCTCTCCTCGGGACCATACCCCTCCCAGTTGATGAGGTTTTGCAGATTGGAGCCCTGTCGTCTGGAGTCCAGCAGCTTGCTGACCAGATAGGCCTCCTCACCGTCCACCATGATGGGAGGGGGCCCTGATCCTCCGGAATCTACAGCCGCTCCCGGATCCTCAGCGGGTTTGAGCAGGGAGACATGAAAAGTAGGAGAGATGCGGTAATTAGGAGGGAGATCTAAACGGTAAGATACAGGATTGATTTGCTTAATGATCTTGAAAGAGCCAACATATCTGGGACTCGGTTTCTTGCAGCGGAGACGAAGTTTCAAGTCTCTGGTCGAGAGCCGTACCCGCTGACCGGGTTCATAGTTGGGTTCTAAGCTTCTGTGGCGTCTGCTTTATCCTTGACTCTTTTGATGGCCTGAGACAGATGAACGTGAGCTTGTTGCCAAGTTTCCTGACTGCGAGTGAACCATGCGTCAATGGCCGGAATGTCTGCGAGTTCTTCATCCCAGGGAAACATGGGCGGCTGATATCCAAGGACACATTGAAAGGGAGAGAGACCCGTGGAGGTTTTCTTCAGGGAATTCTGTGCATATTCCACCCAAGGTAGGAAGCGACACCAGTCATGCTGATTCTTATGGCAGTGAATTCTAAGAGATTTGGTTAATTCTTGATTGAGACATTCTACTTGACCATTGGATTGAGGGTGATAACCGGATGTGAGACTGATGTTGATGTTAAGAGCTTTGAAGAATGCTTTCCATATCTTGGACGTGAATTGTGGGCCCCGATCGGATACGATGTCTTCAGGATGTCCATAGTACCGGCTTTAGAGAAACGATCAATGACAGAGAGTACCACTGTGTTACCTTCAGATTTGGGTAGATCTGTCACAAAGTCCACGGCAATGTGGGACCATGGCCTTTGTGGAATCACAAGGGGTTGGAGGTGACCAGCCGGATTCTGATGCAGGGTTTTGCTGGCTGCGCAGATGGTACAAGCGTTCACTACAGAGCTGACATCTGGCAACATAGACTGCCACCAAAATTAGTTTTTTAGCATCAAAAGTGTTGAGTTAATGCCAGGGTGTCCGGAGGAGAGAGATGTGTGTACCCATTGAATAACTTGCTTCCTGTGGGATGGAGGGACGTAAGTATGCCCTGCAGGACATTCAACTGGTGGTGGATTGCGATTATTGAGCTGCTTGATCTCTTGCATGACGTTCCACTGAACAGTCACTACAATGAGGGAGGGTGGGATGATGGGCTCAGAACTGATAGGCTGGGGTGTAGAATCATCACCACCCACACCTGAGTTGGATGCATCCACTTCAACTATGAAGGGTTTTTCTGGGTCTGGATAATGCAGGATGGGAGCTGAGGTAAAGCGAGTCTTTAGATCTATGAAAGCAGATTCAGTGTCAGGGTTCCAGGAGAGTTTGTGGTTTGACTTGTGCACTAGGGACGTTACAGCAGCTGCAATGATACTGAAATTTTTAATAAAGCGTCGGTAGAAGTTGGCAAATCCCAGGAATCGTTGAAGTTCTTTCACAGTAGTGGGTCTGGGCATTGCAGAACTGAATCCACCTTCTTTTCGTCCATGGCAACCCCGTCAGGACTGATGACATACCCCAAAAAGGATGTGGAAGTCTGGTGAAACTCACATTTTTCTGCCTTGGCGTAGAGCTGGTGTTCAATGAGGCGTTGTAGGACTGTTCTGACATGTATAATGTGTTGTTCTGTCACAGGGTGACTATATAGGGCGGGACTAAAATGGAGAAGATTGGTTCCGCCCGGAGATGGTTTCTGCCCGGACTAAAATTTTCGTACTCCTTTTTACTTCCTGGTTTTCATGGCAGCCTAATCTAGGGCTTATGAGAAGCAGGTGGGGATTATTAAGATGGTAACTCATGATTGGAGGAGGTGGTGAAGAATGGCACATAAATAGACCTGTGAAAGACAAAGGAGTGAGGTTCGCCAGCAGTTGATTTTGGAGTAAGCTTCGCTCCGCCAAGGGCGGATTAAACGTCCACTCCTCCGAAGGCGCTGTTGATCCCGGAATCGCTAAAGCGAGCGGAAAGAAGACGGCCGAAGGAGCCGAAAGGAAGGAGTGTAGATCGTTTATCTCAGGAGCACCATAGGTTGAGTTTTTACCCATTGGGTTCGTTGCGTTGGCTGGGTTCTCTGGTTTCGGTGGTAACGCAGATGCTGTGTTGTGGTGGCATGCAAACGGAGAGATAAAGGAGGAAACGAGTGGAAATAGAAGAAGGAGAATTCGGTGGCTGAGTATATTTGGAAGTTTATTGATGCTGTGAAAAGTTTGACCTGTATGACTGTAATCCGGTAACTGGATGAATGTAATCTGAATGCACACAAGTAGGATACCAGCCCGTGTGGACAACACAGAGGCTTGAACGAGAGTGAGACAACGTATTGTGAGTACAAGGAATTTACAGTTGGATGTAATAGAGGAAGTGCCTTGTTTTATGTGTGTGTAAGCACAGGTGAACGGAGATAGCGGCCCTGTCACGGAGCAGAGTGGTAGGCGAGCCGGCTGCGTAGCATCACAAGGAAAGAGGATCATTGCAACAGCCAGCTTCAACTATTAGCCTTCATCACGAACGCCCCGCCGGCCCATAGCGACTCTGGGAGGATCTTGGCCTGACCTTGATATTTGTCGCTGGGGGTGTGTCATGGGTGAGTCTTGACTTTTCTGGGTGTGAACACTTGATGTCGTGCAGTGTCTTGCTGTGTGTCTGTTGTCGGGAGCCGTTGCAGTGGGTTGGCCGTAAGAGGAACACCGCGCGGTGGATGGAGTGCTTATAAATCATACGCTGTGCAGTGAAGACCTATCGGAAACGGGTGTGGTGTCCAGAGCCTGTTGTGTAGACGGTGAAGTCAGTGGTGGGTTGTACAGAAGATCCAGGCCTCGGCGTGAGTAGAGATTTAAATACTGATGTACCTATAAAAGAAGGCACAGTGTGTATATGGAAGTTTAGCGTGTAGCAACCTGTCTGTCACGGAGCCTCTTCAAAGGTGCGCCCTGTCCCGATCTCTGGAGCTACACGAACAGAGAGGAGAGGGCAGCGTTCGGCTTGGCAGTTACAGTACTCCATCCTCAGGGCTGAGAAGAGGCCTAGGGAGAAGGTCAAAAATAAGTCATCTCCTCGCGAATGGTCTGTGAGTTACACCCATACACTGCACACCCTGAAAGATACCGAAAAGTTTACGCTAAATCCTATAACAGAGAAAATACCTACCATATCTGCTGATGCCAGTCCACCTGTGAGAAAGAGAGAAAACACAGTGAGTTGTAGAAGTGTCGATCTTGTGTTGCAGCCACAAACCTTATAAAGAAGGAGAGCACAGATCCTATACCAGAGAAAATACCTACCGTGTCTGCTGATGCCAGTCCACCTGTGAGAAAGAGAGAAAACACAGTGAGTTGTAAAAGTGTTGGTCTTGTGTTGCAGCCACGAACCTTCTAAAGAAGGAGAACACAGATCCTATACCAGAGAAAATAACTACCGTATCTGCTGATGCCAGTCCACCTGTGAGAAAGAGAGAAAACACAGTGAGTTGTAAAAGTGTCGATCTTGTGTTGCAGCCACGAACCTTCTAAAGAAGGAGAGCACAGATCCTATACCAGAGAAAATACCTACCGTATCTGCTGATGCCAGTCCACCTGTGAGAAAGAGAGAAAACACAGTGAGTTGTAAAAGTGTTGGTCTTGTGTTGCAGCCACGAACCTTCTAAAGAAGGAGAACACATATCCTATACCAGAGAAAATAACTACCGTATCTGCTGATGCCAGTCCACCTGTGAGAAAGAGAGAAAACACAGTGAGTTGTAGAAGTGTCGATCTTGTGTTGCAGCCACAAACCTTATAAAGAAGGAGAGCACAGATCCTATACCAGAGAAAATACCTACCGTATCTGCTGATGCCAGTCCACCTGTGAGAAAGAGAGAAAGCACAGTGAGTTGTAAAGTGTCGATCTTGTGTTGCAGCCACGAACCTTCTAAAGAAGGAGAGCACAGATCCTATACCAGAGAAAATACCTACCGTATCTGCTGATTCCAGTCCACCTGTGAGAAAGAGAGAAAACACAGTGAGTTGTAAAAGTGTTGGTCTTGTGTTGCAGTCACGAACCTTCTAAAGAAGGGGAGCACAGATCCTATACCAGAGGAAATACCTACCGTATCTGCTGATGCCAGTCCACCTGTGAGAAAGAGAGAAAGCACAGTGAGTTGTAAAGTGTCGATCTTGTGTTGCAGCCACGAACCTTCTAAAGAAGGAGAGCACAGATCCTATACCAGAGAAAATACCTACCGTATCTGCTGATGCCAGTCCACCTGTGAGAAAGAGAGAAAACACAGTGAGTTGTAAAAGTGTTGGTCTTGTGTTGCAGTCACGAACCTTCTAAAGAAGGGGAGCACAGATCCCATACCAGAGGAAATACCTACCGTATCTGCTGATGCCAGTCCACCTGTGAGAAAGAGAGAAAACCACAGTGAGTCGTAAAATCGTTGACTTTGTGTTGCAGCCCTGATTCCCTGAAGGAGAAATAATTCGAACAAGTTACCTGGAAAGGAACTCGCTGGATCCACCTCAGTCACCATCTGCAAGTAAGAGAAAGTTTGGTCAATTAAAGCATAATCATACTGTGTAACAGAAGAGAACAGGACAACCAGAGATACGAACTACGGCTGTAGGTGACCCTCGTCGAGAGTCTGCCTCCGGGGAAGCGGAGGGCGCCACGGGAATAAGGAAGAGACCCTTAAGCCTCCTTGAGCTATCCCCTACTGCAACGTCCGTCCAGGCCAGAAGAGGCCTTATTTTTAAGTTCCCTTCCCCTGCTGCAACATCTGCTCAGGCCAGAAGAGGCCTGATTTTAAGTCCCTTCTTCCGTTCCCTTGCTGCAACGTGGTTTAGGCCAGAAGAGGCCCTGATTTTTAAGTCCCCCTCCCCCCTCCTGAACATTATTTTAACTAATTTAAATAAAGTTTTGTTTTAATTTATTTGTTCTTGTGTGTCTGGTCATTGGGGTGGCTTTGGGAACCTTCTCGAGGTGGAAATGTAAAAGGGGCGTGGCCTCCTTAACATCTGGGTTCGCCCCGACTTGTGACAGTTCCAGAGAATCCGAATAAATCAGGATGCCATCGATGTAGACAATTACAAAGCAGTTGAGCATATCTCGAAGCACATCATTGATGAATGACTGGAACACAGACGGACTGTTAGAGAGCCCGAAGGGCATCACCAAATATTCATAGTGACCATCAATAGTCGAAAACGCTGTCTTCCACTCATCTCCCTCACAAATCCGAATCAGATTATAAGCATTGCGTAAATCCAACTTACTGTAGATCTTGGCGCTGCGTAGTTGTTCCAAAGCAGCTGGTACTAGAGGTAAATGGTAGTGGAATTTCACAGTGATATCGTTCAGACCACGATAATCGATACAAGGGCGTAAACCACCATCCTTCTTCCCCACAAAGAAAAACCCTACAGACGCTGGTGAGGTAGAATGACGTATGAAATCCTTCTCCAGCTCTTCTTCAATGTATTTCTTCATGGCTTGTTGTTCAGGTTCAGATAATGGAAAGATGCGTCCCCTAGGTGGTACAGTGTTAGGTAGCAGTTCAATAGCACAGTCACTAGGTCGATGAGGTGGTAGTTGGGTAGCTTTGGACTTGCTGAAAGCAATAGCCAGATCTGAGTACTCTTGGGGAACATTGTCAGGTAAACTGGTAATAGGATTAATTTGAGATGTGCATACAGAGACTTCAGGAGTCTTACTCAAGCAGGACTTCAAACATTTATTACTCCAATTCAGAATGCGCTTTTCCTTCCAGGAAACGAGCGGGTTGTGACGATGAAGCCAAGGAAAGCCTAGGATGATTGGGTTGTGAGGGGATGAAATAACATAGAACATAATCTCTTCTATATGATCAGTTCCAGTGACAAGCATCATATATTGTGTGATGTGAGTGATGCGCCCGGAACCCAGCGGACGTCCGTTAGCGCTGCGATAGAGAGAGGAGGTACACAAGGGTTTACTGAAATACCATGAGATTTCACCAATCCTGCATCAATAAAGTTTCCTGCAGCCCCTGAATCGAGTAGTGCTTTAGATGTTATATTTAACTGTTGCCATGACAACATAACAGATACTTCCATACATTCAAAAGTAGAAGATGGTATTGAGGCACTCACCTGTCCAAGACGTGTTTGTGATGGTCGTGTGGGACAAACAGCGAGAACATGACCAGCTTCACCACAATACAGACACAAACGTTCCCGAAATCGGCGTTCTCTCTCATCCGCCGTGAGACGTGCACATCCTACTTGCATGGGTTCGCTCATGTCAGATGAGGGTGCTGTGGAAGTTTCAAATCCGCGGACTGGTCTACGACTGCGTACTAAGTTATTAACTCGTGTGGACTTTGCAACAAAATCATCAAAACTCTTTCCCTCATCACGACAGGCTAGCTCGGATTGTAACTCTTGACTTAATCCTTGACGGAACAATGTCTTCAAAGTATTCACTACCCAGTTGGTCTGAGCTGCAAGTGTGCGGAAAGTAAGTGCATATTCTGGGGCTGAGCAGCGCCCCTGACGAAGATGTAATAGCTGTTCTCCAGGGTCTCGACCTCCCGCTGGATGTTCAAACACAGCACGCATTAAACTCAAAGGTACAGTGGTTAAAGTTTCCTGCTGCCCATAATGCCTTAGCCCATTCCAATGCTCTTCCGGTAAGCAAAGAACAAATCAAAGAAATCTTACCGACCTCCGTGTTGTATATGTTGGGTTGTTGGGTGATGAAAAGCTCGCACTGCATGAGGAAACCTTTACATTTGTCGGGGGTACCATCAAACTTTTCGGGGAAAGCCAAACGGGGTGTAGTTGAGACTTGGGGCGTGGCTACGGGTCAAGGTGGAGGAGGAGTGGGTGTTGGAGTAGCAGCGATGTTAGCCGATGCTGCTAAACTCTGAACAGAGCGAACCAGTTCCTCCGTGAGAGATGTTAGCCGAACTAACTGTTGCTGATGAGCCGCCAGGATGTTTGCTTGTGAAGACAGCTCGCCTGTAAGCTGTGCCAAGGTTGCTGGATCCTGTGGTGGCGAAGTCTTCTGTGACGATGCAGACAGGTTAGGTTCCATTTGCAACTCTTTATTGATGTGAATACACAGCAAACAGTAGGTAAACAGTGGGCAAATCCAGATAATCATAAACGGGTTCACAATCCAAGATCGGGGCAGGCAGATATCGTTCATATACGTTACTCAGGCAGGCAGAAAGCAGTCGTAATAGATAAACAGTCCAAGGTCAGGGCAGGCGGCAATCAACAATAATCCTAGAGACCAAAATAAACACCAGAAAGCAAACACGGGTAAACACAGAGAAACGCTCAGTAATGCTGCTAGGGGCAAACAAGACTTCGCGAAGATAGAGTGGCAGTCCCAGGTTAAATAGACCCGCTGATACGCTACAGCTGGTGTGTAATCAGCGGGTCACAGTGCATTATGGGGAATGTAGTTCAATATGCAGGTGAATGGGAAGTACCGGAAGCGTTGGCGCTGACATCCGTCACACCTTGTATTTTTATTGAGGCAGAAAAAATGGCTGACCGCACACTTAATCCAAAAAAAACTCAAAAGGTCTAGAAAGTAAAAAAATTATTTACTAAAGTGCATAGTGCAAAAATGTGAATTAAAAACAGAAACCTGAGCAAATGTTTCAGCAGATTGCTATCCTCAGTGCTCCCTTGCTCCTTGTATTTTTATTACATGGTGTTTGATTTACCTTTATATTGTATTCCACAAATATATATATATATATATATATATATATATATATATATATATATATATATATATATATATGTATGTGCAATAAATAAAAGTCAAAGAGTAATAGACAGAGGCGTTTTTGATGTTCAGGTGTTTAGCAGCTCCAACAACTTGGGAACAAAAGCTAGGGGAGACCGGCTGGTTGTCTCACATGGGTTGGTTGTCAAATTGCTTACTCCAGACACACTACATGGCATTGTGGTACAATTTTGATATCAATCTGTTAGCCTTTGATAGCTTACTCATTTGCACTGAGTGTTTGCTGAGCAGACACAAAACATTGAGGTTAGGAGACATTTTTTATTTTCATGGGTCAGAGTAAATTTTCATGTTGGTGTTGTTTTTGTGTTGAGAGCTTGTAGGATATTAGTCATTCAAAAACAAAACACTCATTAAAAAGCCAAAAGTAGTAGCTCATCTTTTAGCTATCAAGTTAAAGCCATGTGGCAGCTAGCTTAGCATGTTTGTCAAGAAGTCAGTTGGGGAAGGTTGTCCCATAGCTTGCGGGGTTGGTTGCCATATGTGAGTATTGGACATATAGACCTTTTAAGACTGTTTGTCTGTTTGTTTGTTTGTTTGTTTGTTTGTTTGTTTGTTTTTGTTTGCTGTTAGGCAACTTACATAATGAAATGATAATAAAGAGGTTTTAGCACTAAAAATTATTTCATTTTATTTCAAGTAACTGATCACCCACTTTAATCCCATTTTTTAAACATAAGGGGCATTGATGACAACTATTGTTACGGGGTGACGAAAAGGATTAAGAAACGAAAACAAAAGTAAAAACGAATGCAGAACTACTGTTGTGGAGGCGGTTTCCCGCTGGACGGATTAAAATGAAACACACAGTTAGTTCCGAACGCTCTGCCGACGATTTAATGAACAAATGAGCACCAGGTGTGGGAATTGAACGTGGCGACGGTTGATTGGGACACATCACGGGCAGATGCGTTATAAAAAAGGATGTTGAGAGCAGGCTGGGTTGTTGTTGCTTTTGTGGAGTCTCATTTCTGTTCCGGTTGGAAGAAGAGGCAGCAGTCTGGGCACAAGAGGAGTGAGTATCAGCAGGGTAAAAAGGACCATACCATTTGTTTGGTTGAAGAGGAATGAATGTTGTGAATAATCCTAGGAGGAAATGAAAACGGATGTTAACGAAGGCTCCCCCGAATGAGTTAAGTTACATGGATGATCATTGTTGCTTATACAAGGAAAGACCCTTTTTCATACTGATCGTTGCTCGCTTGCAATGGGAAGTTATCTTGGTGTACTCTTCACTGCCTACCTGTAAAGGAAAGCCTGTTTTGAATACCCCCTCTGTCGCCTACCTGTAGAAGGAAGCCTTTTTCTGTATACCTGGGGCTGCCCACTTGCAAAGGAAAAGCCCTCCCTGTATGATTATTGCTGTCTATCCGCAAGGGAAAGTCTCTTCTGCACACTTACCATTGTATCCCTATGAAGGAAGGCCTGTTCTGGGTACTGACTGTTGTTATTCCAGGAAGGAAAGTCTCTTCTGCACACTTACCACTGTATACCTACGAAGGAAGGCCACCCTGTGTACTTACTGTTGTCACCCTGTGAAGGAAAGTCTCTTTTGTATCCTTACGACCAACGACCTGCAAAGGAAAGTCTCTCTTGGACACTTACCATTATATACCTACGAAGGAGGGCCACCCTGTGTACTTAATGTTGCTACCCTGTGAAGGAAAGCCTCTCCTGTATCCGTACTACCGAACACCTGCAAAGGAAAGTCTCTTCTGCACCCCTACCCCTGTATACCTACTAAGGAAGGCGGCCCTGTGTACTTACCATTGTGACCCTGTAAAGGAAAGTCTCTCTTGCATACCTGCTCCTGGAAACCTGCAAAGACCCACCTATTGGAGAGCACGGACAGGAGGCTTGAGGTCTGGTCGTCTCGCTGGAAGAGAGAGGCCAGACCGAAGATTTTAAAGTGTTTAATTTTAACTTAAATAATAAAGATTACTGTTTCTATTTTAAGTCAATTGTCTGTCTGCTTTTTGGGAACTCCGGGGTCTCCTCGAGGTGGTAATTGAGACGGGGGTAGGACTTAGAGCCTGTAGCCTGCCCGACCTGTGACACTATCATAGGGGTGATATTCATATTAAAACTTATTTGCAGTTTCTAGCTCAAAAAACTAAAAAGTTACACATTATCTTTTCAGATGCTTATCTTTTATGGGGTGTAAGGGATCTCAGGTTTCGGAAGGAGAACAAAACTGCAACCGTTCCCCTGTTTCGGACACAATAGGTCTGAGAGCGTTGCTAGAGTATGAATATGTTGTATTGCAATATGGAGTGTTTAAGTATTAACACTAAATCAAAACTAAACAACAGATTTGTAAATGAAAAGGTTTAATTACAGCACTGACTTAAAGTTACAATTGAAATGGTTACACTATAAATGCATGAAATGGTAAATAATACAAACAATTGACTGTTTCCAATGTATGTGAGATATTACCTGATAAGATAGAGAACAGAGAAAGAAAGTTTAGAAGAAAGAGATTCACACTTGAGAACTGAAATCTAGGCCTAATGGCCCGAACCCCAGAACTTAGGTGAAGAAAGAAAGGAAAGGGGAAAAGGCCAATGCAAGGCAAAAGCTAAAATGCAAAGGCCCAGAGCTTATAAAAACATTGACCTTTATCCTCTATCTCTTGACCATGTGACTAAATCTAACATGATACATTCAAAATTGACCAATCAGAAGATCACCTTTAACCCCCACTGTACTTGACCAAACCCAACATAATACATTCAAACTGACCAATCAGAAGACCATCTTTAACCCCCACTGTATTGGATAAACAGCTGTGACAATAGTCTTTCATCACTATCAGCACAGGGGGCTGTGAAAAGTTGTGACCAAGTAATACATTCCTATATTTTTAATCTTACAGGGACAACAGTGGCTCAGTGGTTCATGTAGGTTGTCTACAAACCGGAAGGTTGGTGGTTCAATCCCCGGGTTCACCGGACCAAGTGTCAAGGTGTCCTTGAGCAAGACACCTAACCCCAGCTGCTCCCGACGAGCTGGATGGCGCCTTGCATGGCTGACACCGCCGTCGGTGTATGAATGTGTGCGTGAATGGGTGAATGTGAGGCAAACTTGTAAAGCGCTTTGGATGGCCATAGGTCTGTTAAAAAGCGCTATATAAATGCAGTCCATTTACCATTTATGCCAATTTATTACTGAAATCCTATTGAAAATCCATAGGGACAACCAACCCCATTGTCATTGTTACAGGAAGCAAATGCAAGTTAGGTTGTTTATTGTAAACACAGATAATATATGAAAGGATTGCAGTTGGGCAGGTGACACAGGGACCGAGAAGATCAGATAAGTGCCGGTCACACCCACTGACACACACCCACTGACACACACCCACACACACCCACCCACACACACAACCAAATACCCCCCCCCCCACACACACACACACACACACACACAGCCATGTGAATCAAGTAAGAAACAATGCATTCATAAACCGGTGATGGGCTTGGGTGTCACGTTGTGTCAGAGTGTCTTTGTATTGCAACAGGAAGTAATTAATCATTCTAAACGTAAAAAGTATACACATTTAAAGCCAAGACCCCAAGTTTTCATTTCATCTAGGAATTACTGCTGAAAGATTTTTTGAACTCTGGTCTCCTCTCCTTTGTGTTCTACAAATTGGGCAACACAGACGTCTTCCTGAAGGAAGCCACTCAAAAACAGAAAATAAAACATGTGAAGGATCTTGCATGATCCTTCACGCTAACCTCAACATTTGGTGCTCATTCACGAAAAAAAGAGCTCTAACAGGAAGTCCAATAATTTTTGAGCAAACGTTGGCAATGCGTTCCAACCAATTTCTGATTAATTAAACCAGCATACAATTCAGAATGAAATAACACTTTCAATGTAGCAATAATAAAACATAGTCAAGGTTTTCTTGACTCTTTTTGGGTATCGGAATGACTGTAGAACATTTCCAGAGCACGCAATTGCGTGGGGCCTTGCGGGCTTGGGGGCCCCCCTACTGGCCACAAGGTGTGGGAAAGTATGTTACGTTTATTCAGGCGCAAATCTAATGTATGGATAAAGCACGCGCAAGCGAGAGATGTGCGAGTATGCACGCAGACTAATATTTGCGCGCATCCTCGCTCAGCGTGCACAAATGCAGCCACACAGGTGCTGGAATGAGCGCTCACTTGACTCTCTCTGTGCTCTCGTAACTGCACAACATTTACTCGATGATCAAGTTTACTTCAAAGACTTCGGGCTTCACACCTGTGATTGATGGTTTGGTTTGATCAGTGACACGCATCTTTTGTTCCACACTTGTACAGGTATAAACATGATAAAGACACCATGCAGGGGTTTAAATCATGTCGAAAATACATAAATCATATTCTGTATCTCATCATTGTCATTAAATCTCATCTTTAGTGTATTTCTAGTCTATATATGTTGTATCTCACAGCAAGTTTGTTTTTGCAATATGAACATGAAAGTTATGTGATTCCCATCCATAAATTTAAGCAATAACTAACTTACAATGTTGCTGGTGTTTGTTAGTTCAGTTGCTTAGATCAGTATGAATCTTAATGTAATGCTTCCTCTTTTTCCTCCTTTAGTTTTTTTAGTAAGATGTCAGACACTGAAGTTGCAGTATTAATTACATTGTTTTAAATATATCCTATAAAACATTTGCTAGCAAAAGATATATCTGAGAGGGGCGTGAAATTTTTTTAAGCCACAAATTTTTGTCATACCAAACTGTAACAATTTAGTGTTATTTTAAGCAGTGTAAAACAAAATAAACCCGGTATATATATATCTGATATATCTGAGAGGGGCGTGAAATTTTTTTAAGCCACGAATTTTTGTCATACCAAACTGTAACAATTTAGTGTTATTTTAAGCAATGTAAAACAAAATAAACCCGGTTTATATATATATATATATATATATATATATATATATATATATATATATATATATATATATATATATATATATATATCACTTAATTCTATATACTGAATATTATTGTTGTGCAATTCAAATGAAAAAACCTTGGGCAATGCTGGGGCATGGTGGGCCCTGGTTCTTGGACTTTGCTAAGGGCCCCCAAAATGGTAAACACGCCACTGCTTTCGGTTTTCCACTTGGGTGGAATTGTCAGATTCAAATCTTGTAAAGAATGAATTTGGGTCATTAAGGAGAGATGTTACAGTACTCCCTGCAATCTGGATATGCTTGGCAGTACGGGATTCACAATTGACTGCTGCCATACTCTTCAGCCCTTGCCAAGCTCTGTGAAGGGTACCCTGTGTAAATGACTGTTAATTTATAACTATAATGTGTTAAATGTATTTCACATTGTTATATTTGTATATGTGTCCATTTATAATTAATATGAATCACTATTGTACTGTATTTCATGATATTAATATTAATGATGTGTGTTAATACGATTCACATGCTACTGTGCTCCAAGAAATCTATTTCTTCACGTTCCTGTGTGTAAATGTCAATGTCAACGCACGTACACCAATCAAACAAACAACACACATTGTAATAGCTCTCAGTGTTGGAAGGAAGAAGGAAATTAACTTGTTACTCCACATAACCATATAAGGATGAGGGATGATATAAAAACTCAGCTGCTCCATCAATAGCCAGTATACAACACACTGGAATCAAGACCTTGAGATCAACACATCTGATACACAGGTGAAAAATGCTATTGCTTTTTTTACATTTATTTTCTTTTTATCTTTATATTATAATGGTTAATTTTAATTAATTTTAATCAGATGTAGGGCAGGCATGTTAGTTGTATTAGATTTAATAGCTATATATTAGCTTTTTTAAACTATAGCTTTGATTTTTGTGTGAATTCTGTCTTTTTTTAAACAAATATAATCCTGAGACAGCTGTTAAGACAGGTTTTTTGTTTAAAGGTCTTAGTTATGTTAAAATTAAATGCTTTTTCTACTATAGTCATTTTATATTTAACAGTAGCTTAATTGGTAGTGCATTAAATTAGCAGTGTAAACATCATGGGTTCGATCCATAGGGAACACACATAATAAAACGCATAACTTAAATGCACTCAAAGACACTTTGGATAAAAGTGTCTGACAAATGCATTAAAGTAAATTAAAACTAAATATTAAAATGAATGATTTAGTGTTTGAATGCATACAGTTGCATTAAATGAAGTGACACCAATATAAAATTTAAAGTGTTTTGTTTTGGTAAGTAGGCTAATAACTAAATGTCTCAATATTTATTTTAGAGATGAATCTGCACACTTTTCTTTTTGTGGTGAGCTGTTGTGCCTTAACGCCGTATGCTTTGGGTAAGTGCAATTACAGTATATATATTTGTGTATATGTGACCTTGGACCACAAAACCAGTCATAAGTCGCATGCGTATATTTGTAGCAATAGAGAACAATACATTGTATGGATGAAAATTATAGATTTTTTTAAATGCCAAAATCATTTGGATATTAAGCAGGTCATGTTTCATGGAGATATTCTGTGAATTTCCTACTGTATAGATACCACAAATGTATTTATCATTGGTATATGTGTTGCTAAAAACTTCAATTGGACAACTTTAAAAGGCGATTTTCTCAATATTTCGATTTTTTTGCACCCTCAGATTCCAGATTTTCAAATAGTTGTACCTTGACCAAATATTGTCCTATCATATACCTTACCTTAATCAATAGAAAGCTTATTTATACAGCTTTCAGATGATGTATATTATAACTGGTTTTGTGGGCCAGGATCAAATATTTGTAATGTGTTTGCAAGAAATCCTGTTTTGCAGTCGTCAGGCATTTATACTGGCAGCTCATTCATCTAAAGAAAATTTTTTATTGTTTTACTAGATTTTATCATCGACAGTGTAAGTCTAATGTTGTCATATCTTTTTAGCAAATGAAGAAAGTGCTGGAAGACAATTCATTCTGGAATCATTTGAGGAAGCAAAAAATATAGTAGATTCTGCCTACAAATTTTCTCGGGATGAGTGAGTAAAGTTTTCAAGAAAATTACTCCGTACTCCTTTACCTTCATGCCATTCAGTGATCTTTATTTTTACAATCCACCCCAATTCTAGGAGTTTAGCAAGGGTGCGCAAAGATGTGATCAAACCTTCGGACAAACTTCGTCTGCTGAAACAGCCGGCTCGAAAAACACGTGAGGCTGTGAGAGCCGCAGACTACATGGCACAAACGCTGAGACTGATCTCTGAGAAAACTCATCATGCACACAAGAGATCCATTAATGCTACAAGTATAAATTAAGCACCTTTCAATGACCTCAGATAAGCTCCATTTAGTGTTCCATGCATAACCATCAATGTATTTTTTTCACGTAGACTTGCTTACTCCTGAAGAACTTAACATCATCAGGCATCTGACCGGTTGTTCTGCTCAAACCCGACCCCCGTCTTGTAGGACCACACCCCTCATAAACAAGTATCGGACTGCCACCAGTGTATGCAACAATCGGTCAGTTCCGACTCCTTATTCTGTGTAATTCTTTAAAGTTGCAATCTGTAACTCTTTTTGGTTAAATGTAAAAAAATCTGTTATCATGCCAGTTCAAAACCATCTCCTTACCTTGCACATATTCACAACAGTAAACTTATTGTAATCATTTATCATTTAAGTAGTGAGGTTCAATTTAGCAGGTAATGTCAACTTGACCTATTTAAGGTGCTGTGTGTACATTTTAGCTGCATCTAGTGGTGAGATTTGGAATTGCAACCAACAACCTGCCCTGCGTGCCAGTTCGTTTTTGTATGACTTTCCCTCTGTCTCGTTCACTCGGGTGAACGTCATTGCTTACGTTGTACGAGTGCCCACTACTGGTGGAACACTTGAAGTGGGTTCAAATGAAATGCCCTAAGCCCTTGATCGCATGGAAAATGGAGTCCACCCCTCCATCATTTGAACTGTGCAAAGCGCGAGCTGCTCAAATGACGTCACAATCATGTTGCATTGTGGTATATGGAGCTGTTTCAAGTGTCAACATTGAGGGTCCATATAAACTTCCCTCATTCACTTGACGAAGTAGAACGCACTTAAAAATGGCGACAGGGATTCCCCGAGGGGAAGTGTTTGCGAAAGTTGCGAGTGCATGTCTAAAACTGGAGTGGAAAGGCCCTGTTCAACGTTCACTTCTCCCTTTCAAAATCCATAGTGAAGCTACAGTAGCCGCCATAGGACGTCGTCGCCTTAGAAAACATAGTGACGAATCACACTCTGTGGAGCAGTTTGTTCATTTAGGGCTCCTGTAGAAACATTACGGTGCAAAATGGCGACTTCCAAATAAGGCGACCCATAATTTATCTAGATGAAAATAGCTCATTCTAAGGAAATAAAAACAATACAGTTCATAATGTGAGGGTTTATACACCACTAAAAAATATAGTTATGTATATTATATTACATTTCTGTAAAAAGATCATCCTAAAAGTTGCACGGTACCACTTTAAAGATAAGTACATAAAGTAGCTTGCAGTTTTATGTTTCAAACAGAGATGGCGATAGAGAAGCAAAAGTTGTTTGCAGCTTTAAGTCTCACGAGTGAATTCACATTTGTGACACTTTGTTCTTGCAATATTATACAACCTTGCATCATTGTGAACTCACTCCTCGGTTCATGTTAGATTGCATCTCATTAACTCACATAAACTCATTAATGATGCACCACTATCACCAAGTATTTTGTAGTGAATTCACCCGTCAGTTTACCTAGCTAATCAGTTAAATTTTTATTTGCCAGGAAAAACCCACTGCTTGGTGCATCTAACAACCCTTTCGCCCGTTGGCTGCCTGCTCAATACGAGGATAATGTCTCGCAGCCCAAGGGGTGGAACCCCAACAAATTGTACAATGGTGCAGCATTGCCCCTGGTAGGATGGAGATAATTATGAATAACTAAAATATAATTAAGCAATCTATTACCAGGCTTTAAATTCTGTCTCTGACAATGATTGCAGGTCAGACTGGTTTCCAATCGTATTCTGAGCACTGCAGATGCGGATGTAACGAGTGATCGTGAGTTCACCTTTATGCTCACCATCTTCGGCCAGTGGGTCGACCATGATTTGACTTTTACACCCTTTTCACCGAGCATTAAATCCTTCAGCAATGGCCTTAACTGTGATGAGAGCTGTGAGCATTCTGAACCCTGTTTCCCAATCCAGGTAAGTCAATGACTGTCTTGACCCTCTCCATTCTCTTTAGGTATATTATGCTATTTATAATATCTGAATGCCCTAAAAGGTCCCAATAAAAGACTCCCGTCTGAGTACAAACTCCTGCATGCCAGTTTTCCGATCATCACCTACCTGTGGTTCTGGGAACACTGCCTATATGTTTGGAGGTTCAGCCAATGTTCGGGAACAGATCAACGCTCTGACAGCTTTTCTAGATGCCGGACAGGTTTACGGGTCGGAGGACGGACTGGCGAAAGACCTGCGTGACCTGACCAATGATGACGGTCTGCTACGTGTCAACAATCAGTACCATGATAATGGACGAGAGCACCTGCCCTTTACCAGTGTAAAGAGCAACATGTGTGCCACACGTGGGAAAACACTGAATGATACGAGCCTTACAGAGGTGCCTTGCTTTATTGCAGGTCAGTTGCTTTTACATAAATGTTTGTTTTATGTAGTCTTGCATTGTGTATCTTCTTCTAATGCATTTACTTTGTGTGTAGGGGATGTTCGTGTTGACGAGAACATTGCTCTTACCTCATTACATGCATTATTCATGAGAGAGCACAACCGATTGGCTCGTGCCCTCCGTGTACTTAACCCAAGTTGGAGTAGTGAAACCCTCTATCAGGAGGCACGGAAAATTGTGGGTGCCTACCAACAGGTAAAGAATAAATAATGAAAAAGAACAAATGAAAAAGTATGTATATGCATTACCAAACACTCAAGAATCATTCTCTTTTAGGTGATTGTGGTCCGAGATTACTTGCCCCACATTGTTGGCCCTGACGCCTTCAAAAGCCACTTTGGTAAATATCCAGGTTACAATGAGAAAGTGGACCCCAGCATTGCTAACGTCTTTGCCACTGCAGCATTTCGCTTTGCTCACCTGACCATCCAACCCATCATACACCGTCTTGATGAAAACTATCTGAACCATCCTCAGTTTTCAAACGTTTCCCTTTTTGAGGCCTTCTTTTCACCCTGGAGGGTGATCTTTGAGGGTAAGTTATACTGTACATACCCTAGACTGAGTTATAGATGCTGTAATTGTAGAAAATGTGTTGCAGTATACAGTAGCAGTGACAATCATGAGGAGGACTTGGATACACTGCTAGAAAGATAAAATTAGACCAACATTGAAATTTTTCTTCTGGTACAAACTGTTAGTACTGGTTTGGTGGTGTTTAGCTGTCAGAGCAGCAAAACACAGTTGGTGAAGCTTGTTAACCAGCATGGTCTTTCTGTGGAAGTTGGTTGACCAAGGAAGTCTCGCTGGTTAAACTCAAGTCACCAGCACATCCAGCCTGATCTCACGGGAACATTTGCTTTAAAAGAGCTAGTCCCCTTTTTGATAGAAACATTCTTTTCTTTCACTTCAAATGATGATTGCACATTAGGTGGGTCAGCCTAAAATACACATTTGAAGTATATGATATCATTTTTGTCTGATTTTAATGGTGATTTGACAGATATTTTCATAATGAGCTTATCCTTCAGATATTTAGAAGATTTTAATCTCTCCTCAATCAAATAGATAGGAACTACACTTTATGCTAGTTGCCATAAAGCACAAGTTGCTTGGGGCATCACCAAGATGGCCGCCTAATGGACTGTCTTGCCAAAAAGGGATTTATTTATTTAAACTTCCACAACTTCTGATTTTTCTTTACATTTTGCTTAGGGGGAATAGATCCTCTGCTCCGTGGATTAATTGGCCGGCCAGCAAAATTAAATACACAGGATCACATGATGGTAGATGCAGTTAGAGAGAGACTGTTTGCCTTTACAAGCCACATAGCTTTGGATCTTGCCTCCCTTAACATGCAAAGAAGCCGTGACCATGGTATACCAGGTAAGCTTTCTGACCTCTTACCAAAAACAGTGCACACAACTTTCACCGAGTGTCTCTGTTGAAAAGATCAACATTAACAGTCCAGTTATCAATCTTTGGTTCCTCTCAAGGCTATAATGCATGGCGTCAATTCTGTGGACTCTCCGCCCCTCAAAATGAGAGGGAATTGGCTTTAGTGATGGACAACACTCAACTGGCACGCCAGCTTGTAGAGCTTTACGGTAACCCTGCAAACATTGATGTCTGGCTGGGAGGCGTCTCTGAGCCTTTTGTACCCGGTGGACGTGTCGGCCCTCTTTTTGCCTGCCTTATCTCTATGCAGTTCCAGCGCATCCGTGAGGGTGACAGGTAAAGATCCCCGTGTATTTAGTAAATGAGACTAGCCGATGTGTTTATGGTTAACCACAAGTCTCCTGTGTTCAGGTTATGGTGGGAGAACCCTGGAGTGTTTACCACAAAACAAAGAACCTCACTTGCGTCTGCGTCATTGGCACGCATCATCTGCAACAACACAGCAATCCAGAGAGTTCCCAGCGATCCCTTCCGCTTCAGCAGTCCTTCCAATTACATTAACTGTAAAACTATCCCAGCCTTTGATCTCCGCCCTTGGATTGAGACGGGTAAGGTTCCAAAGGAAACTCGTAAATACAATTACCATTATGTTCTAAATTTTTTCACTAATTGCATGTCAGTTTTACACGCATTTAGGGTTGTGTAAAAAGTTGATAGAGATCTTTTCTGAAATGCCAGTATAGACAAGAAAGGTTTTAGTTTCAAAATTGCAGTATAGACGTCAATCGCACTAATATAACGGAGCCTTAGCTTCTTCCTCCCAAGCTGGTCTCCCAGCCTGGCCAGGCTGGTTGAGCTGGTCTGCCAGCCTGGTCAAGTTGGTCTCCCAGGCTGGTCAAGCTGGTCTTCCAAGGGTGGTCAAGCTGGTCTTTCAGGCTGGCCAGGGTGGTCTTCCAGGATGGCCCTGCTGGTCAAACCGGTCTCCCTGAGCCTGTTGGCTGGTTTTAGTTGGTCTCCCAGTCTGGTTTTAGATTGATAAGATAGTGTAGCAGATTGGCTTTGGAGCGGTTTTGGCAACTTTTTTAGCTGGTCAAGTTCTTCACAGCGATGCCATAAAAGTATCTTTTTTTTTTTGGTTCCTCAAAGAACCAATTAGTCAAAGGTTGTTTAAAGAACCATATATTTTTATAACCTGAAGCACATTTTCCCCATAAAAACCTTTTGTAAAACAGAAAGGTTTTTCAGATGTTGAAGGTGATTTAAAAAAAAACATTTAGACAGAAAAGGTTATTATATGGCATCGTGAAGCACCTGTATTTTTGAGATTTCCAGCTAAAACCAGATGACCAACTAGCTTGACCAGGCTGGATGACCAGTTTTGCCAGGTAGGGAGGATCAGCTTAAACCAGCTAGTTCCATCTAAGACCAGCCAACCAGCTGGTTCAAGCTCGTGGGGCAGTTTGTCTTTCATCCTGACCAGCTAAGACCAAGTAAAAAGTGTCCAAAACCCCTCTAAAACCAGTTTGCTACACCAGTTTAACCATGCTTGGAGACCACCTAAAACTAGACGGTGGTTTTAGCTGGTCTTTTCAGTAGGGTACTTGGTTTTTTTCACCTCTTTTACATTTTGATGTGTGTCTTTAATGCAACCTCCCGGACCACGATGACTTTCAGGGTTGACATGGTAACCCCTTTTTTTTATTAAACATGCTTTCCAAAGCTATCAACTTCACTCGATGTTCCTTTTATCAGGCTGGATAATACAACCACAACTAACCAACAAAGCAAGAATACATAAAGTAGATAAGGCTTTTTTTGATAAAGTTTTACAGTTTTAAACTATTTCCTGGCTTCTGTTCTGAGCAGACATAATATTTATGCAATGAACACTCAAATGTTTTTATGATATGGACCTAGAACTTACGTCAGCTTTGAAAGATAAAAAAAATGCACAAGGAAATAACAATCTAATCTGCCAGTAATGCATTATATAAATACATGAATAGATTATAACAGTTTCAATCTGAAAGTAAAATGTTTTCTTTTCTTGTTTATTATTCCAGCTAAATAGGGTGTAGCAGGTACGCCTGGACCTCCTATTAACACCAATGGACAACAATCAGCCTTCTTTGCTTCACTTGGCCAAATCCTCCCTGCCTCTGCTAAAACTGTGGTGTTTAGACAGGTCCTTTACAATCTACAGAAGCATTATAATAACCAAAGAACAGGGGTGTATACAATCAGACAGTCCACAAACTTGGATTTTGGACACTGTGACTTTAAAGAAAAATCTGATTGCACAGCTGAAGGGCAGGTCATTTTAAGGCTACAGAAAGGTCTGTGGATAGCGTTTTTTCTTGGTGCAATTGGTATAAGCAGTTTCTGCTTCTTCTCTGGCCATATTCTCTTCCCTGTTTAAAGCATTTATTAGGTATCATTTTCATTTTATGTATCCGTAAATGCATTTGCATACAAATATACATATCCTTTGTGTTGTTGCCAGATTGCAGGAAAAATATTTTGTAGTTTGTGACAGTTTATTATTTCTGTGTATTGCTTTTAGCCTATGGAAAAATAAACTTTATATGCCATTGATTCACGATTTTTCACTTGCTTTGGTGTATAAGTGTGTATTACATGTTAACGATATGCAAAAGGTACAAACCCCAGAGTAACGATGACGCGAGTTATCCTCTCCGACGTAAATGTCTTTTCTTGGACTACAACACACATAGGCAACAGTTTACTTCCTGGGATTGGTGATGTAATAAAGACTGACATTATCATATGTCATACGCTTTGGACTCAGCCTAAGTTCACTTCTGTTAGCATTGCATTGTGACCGAATCTTTCAAACATGGTAAGGAGCGTCACATTTCTGGCTGACGTAGGTATTCAGGCCAATCACAACGAACAGATTAGCTGGGGACACAAAGCTTTTCAAATCAATAAGCTTTGTACAAAATCAATGTGTTTCAAAAAGACAGTACATCTGCAGCTACAAAAATGTACGGTATGTGGAAAATAATGGGTTTTTTGAACCATAAACCATGCGAACACACTGTATTATACCAAATACACAAAATAACATTGTTTTTAGCAATGAAATAGGTGCAGTTTTTACCCAAAAAATGAAAATTCTGTCATTATTTACTCTTTTTATTCAAATATATATTTTGATAAATGATGACAAGCGCACGGTAGCCACCCATTGACTTCCATAGTCAAAACCGATGAAAGTCAGTGGGTACCGTCAAGCTTCATATTTGGAACGGCGCTATTTTAATGTAACTAAATATATTAAATGTTTTGACGTTAGTAAATCATTAACAGTAATGTTTTGATGTTACTAAATACCTTAAATGTTAATCCAGACTTTATTTCCGGTTTTGATGTGGGACCGAGTTGGGTGGAACGCGCAGAATTATTATAAACCTGTGGAGGGCAGCAGAGCTCAACATTTCTCATCACCAATGTACTGAATGAGCACGCAGAAATGAGTACATTTATCGCTCGCCGCTTTAAGTATGTGTTGTCAATCATTAAGAAGAAGAGGAAGAGAAAGAAGAAGAAAAATGAATGCGCGAAGGATCTGTCAGCACGTGCAGGTCTCCTGTTCTCGGTCGAAGAGATTCAACAAACACTAGCCGGACAGCACGCGCAGCCCGTGGATGAGAAAGCGGCGGTGTTTCTCACAGGTGTGCTGGAGTACCTCGTGCTCGAGATCTTGACGTTGGCCGGTCAAACAGCATCACTGAGCGGATCAAACAAGATCACATTACACCATTTGCCCGGACTGCAGGACAAGAAGAGATACGCAACGTTGCTGAAACTTTGTAAAGAAAGGCAGTCCTGCTTGAATGACTTTATTTCTTGACTCATTCATATTATTGTTTTTGGACAAACGCTTGTGCAGTTATATGTTTGTCTCTTTGGCCTGTGTGTAAATGTTCTCAATATTTTATAACGTTTTTTTATTACACGCAGATATTTGTTTAAAATAAAAGTTTGTATTTTCATTCAACAAAAATGTTTGTATTGCAAATTTGAGCACTAAAATATTGGGACACAGCAAGTTAGAATAAAAGGCTTTTATTATGCTTATTGCTGTACGGATATGTTACCAGCAAGGATATATATTAAGTGTACGTTAAAACATTGACAAAATGCACATTTAGATATATTTAAAACTTAAACTCTTATTTCCGCAAAAAAACGATTCACGATTTCTATGACGTCATTCTGCACTACATGTATTCGTTTGGCCGATTCTTTTATCCAAAAGGCTTTTAGTGCATTTAGTCTATACACATATATTTCGTTTATCAGTACATGTATGCATTCTTCTTAGTGATAATTACCATAAATTAAGATTTAGACTTTAGACAGAGGGCGTAGGTTTTTACTAGACTCTAAAGTGGCACATTTTTGTTAACTTTGTTGTGTAAAATTATATGAGAAAGACTGCACAGTTCACAAATGATAATTTTGCTTTAAATAAAATAAATAGCTCTATATAGTGATGGGAGAAACGAAGCTTTTCCAAGCTTCGAATCAATTGAACCAATTGCTTCGCAAATTGAATCAGTCTTTTGAAGCGTTCGAAACACCATACACGTGGCGACACCTGTCGGTCAAAATAGTGTAAAAGCAGCTAGATCTGTACAAACATTTTACACTTTTTACAAAATAATAGCAAGATTGTTTTAAAATATGTTTTTAAGAAAAATAAATAATTACATTTAATTAAGACATAATTAAAAGTATGTGTTTTTAGTTTTATTTATGGCAAACAAATCATAAAAACGAACTTCCTTTTTAATTATACACACATTTGTCATTAAATCTGTCTATAAACAAAACGGTAGACAAAATGGTAGTGTTATTAGTCAGAAGGATGAATGTTTTATGAACTTTTATAATAAAACTGACGCGAGTTCACTGGTCATTTGTGATCAATTCCCCCAAGCGGTGAATCGTCGGATTGAAACGTTTCGAAACAGTTATGACGTAATGCCTCGTTTGCTAAAAATCACGTGACTTTGGCCAGTTTGAAACAAGCTTTGAACTAATGATTCGAAACAAAAGATTCGTAAATGTCCGTAAATGTTCCTCATAAAGCGTGCTTCGAAATCGCCCTATAAAAATAAAGGAAAAAGACATAAAAACATGAAAATGTATAGAATAAACGGTAATATTGCATAGTGCGCTATCTGTACAAATATGTGTTATATATATTACAATATAGACAGAGACTTTTGAGAAATGCAATTACATATCTTATACCATCAGATGGCGCTAGAATTACACCTACAGTATATAGGCCTAATGAAAAGTTACACATACCAAACGTGACAGATGGTGACCATATTTGCCTGACAGATTTTGGACAGGTAGTATATCTCTATACCCAAAAGATATTGCATTCATGTACAGATTAAGTAGACAAAATTGATATGTCCATATATAAAATAAAATAATTTTATCAGAAGACCATATTTCATTTAGACATATACCCCCAGTGCTTTAATATATATAAAATATGCTTTCCTTAAATATAATTTTGCATAGTATAGTTCATGTATAGACTACATGTTCTGCCAAATATATTATGCTTGCATATTTCAAAATATGTGCATGTTGTCCAAATGATCTGTTGCATACCCAGTTATCCATGTAATTCAGACCTACAGACTAAACTCTGCTTTCTTTTTCAGCGTTGCCCTCAATGAAATAACACCCCATTACAAGAAAATAATACAAACAAGGCCAGACTACAAAACCGCTGACTTGCAAAACAATTCCCCTTTGGACATCTACTGTTTCATTAAACTCTGGGATACCTTTGAAATCTTCTTTTGTCACCAGAAAAAAAATAACACAGCGGTTTACACTAATCCGTAAACAGTCCTCCTCCGTGGGATTTATAATGAGGGAATAAAAAAATGACCTAAAGGCAATGACATAACTGTTTAGGACATAGAGAGATGGGGCTCTTTTATAATCATCTAAGGGAGAAGTGAACTCCTCCCCTTGTTCACTTTCTATGAATTCACTCCTGATACAGTCAACACGTGCCGAGTGCCACGTAGGCCAGTGCGTATGTGTGCACAATACCAGTTAAGGCTTCGCTCCTTGCGTCTGAGTAATGGAAACCTGCTGTTTTTTACAGGGGAAAAAATCTGAAATCATCCGTGCCAAGAGTAACTAGTTTATTGTGACAGTTTTTCAAGTTGTATAGATGTTATGTCAGATCATTTATGATGTTAATTGCAATATTACGAGCATTCACAAAATTATCAAGGTCACATTTTTACTAAATGTTCTTTACATTATGCAGAATGATTTATGTAGAAAACTTTTAGCTAGTTTTGGTCTGGGTTGCAAGCATGATTTAATGTTGCCAAATTTAAGCATATTGCAAATTGGTAGCAAGGTTATGCTGAAACTGTTATGTAGACTAACAGGTGAGACCAAAGCTTGCATTACTTATAATGGGGTTTGATTCTCCGCCTGATTGATGATTCCCATTGCCTCTTTGCCTCACTTTCCCATTACTGCTACTTTTAGGCCCGTTGACCCTCTGTGTATTGTTAGATCTGGTCTCCACACCACAGAAAAAATATAACGATCCAGCCCCGGACACCAGATCACGTCAGAAAATATACGTTTACTTTGTTAAAGTATCTGTCAGATACAAGGGTGATCAATTGTTGCTAGAGGAGAGTATAAACAGAGTCGTAAACAGAGTCGTGAGACTGAGGTTTTAGATTATAAAATAGAACAGAGTTTTATTGATGGACAGTTAGTTTCAGTTGCATATGTCTCAATGTTCAAACCTCGTCCACCCCGTCTACCCCCGTCTACCCAGGAATACAGCATGCACTTGTTATATCCAAATTTGCTCAGCTGCATCATCCCTTAGACCTTGGGCTTTCATAAACATTCTCTTTATCTATCTTGTTTACACAGACAGAACAGCTCTATGAAACTTCCCAAATGTGAAACTGAACCACCAAGAGACATATAAAATATAGAAATACAATGAATTAATGAATGATATAATAAAATACAGAAATATAATAATGAATAAATGAATAAAAACAATAATGAATAAATGAATTAATAAACAATAATGTAATAATAAAAATGATAATAATGAAATTGATAATGATAAAATAATATAAAATAATCAAACAATAATTAAATGGATAATAACTAATGATTATAAAATGATTATGATGATTATGTAAATAAATGATAAAACATAAAAAAACACAATAATAAAAACATTCTGCACGTGAGGATCTAAGGTAGGATCCTTCACTCCCCCCTCTTAATCATATAAGACAAAATTAAATGATTATAGCAAGCAAACTTTCATAATCTTTATCAAAACACAGCTTTAAAAAGCTTGGATGGCCAGTCCTTACTTTTCCCTTCTACGTGCTCTTAAAAGAACAGGTCATTTCTGTGTTTCCGCGTACCAGCGTCGGTTGAGGGAGTATGTCTTATACTGAATAATGGCCTTGATGGGCCTGTCACAGTCAAGTGTCTAATAAGACAAATCAACACTCTTATGACAATGTACAAGAGCAAGATGACAAACACTTTTGAAATTGCGACTACCAAAGGTGCTTTTTAAATGATTCCAAAGTGGTTCTAATATTGATGTAAACCAGTCAGATGAGAAAAGAACATGGTTTTTATTTAGCTTAGCTATTCGTTTGTGCAGAACTTTAGCCAGATTATCAACCACTTTCCCAGAATCTTCCGGAATGTATAGGCAACATAACATTCGGTCGCAATTACAATTACATGTGCCCCCTGAGAAGCCAACAGCATGTCAAGCGCCATTTGATTTTGCAAAACAACTTTTCTAATTGCATTTACTTCGTCCGAAATATTAGCAATAGAAATAAAAGTGACATTCGCTGTAGCTTCAAATGCTTCATTTAATGTGTGTACTTCGTTTTGTAAATCAGTTACTTCTCAGAATGGAACAAGTCTTCCTAAACATTTCTTAGTATCAGAAATCGAACGTTAAGTATGTCTTATGATTAAGTGCATAATCCTCTGACACTACTCGCATCGCTGATAAAGGTACAAGTAACAGGTTACCTCTCAGCCCTTAGGAAGTAATGGATACGTTTTGTTACCACAAACGAAGTGTGTACCATTAAAAGCAATTAGTGTTTCATTTGTCATTATCAGAAGAGCTTTGTCACATCTGGAAAACTGGAAACGAATTTTTCTAGTTTGTAATGTTTACCCCGTTTCCTTCAATATCAGAAAGAATTCCCTTTAAATTTACATTTAGAGCAAATCGATGGTTTGATTCAGTACTGTTGTACGCAGGCAAATACTAGGTATTACTTCGATAAGATAACTTTTTGTAGTGGCAAACACTGCTTGTGAACAGCAGACTGCTTTTCCATGAATAATCGACAACCTTAAAAACACATCTGTAAGGATTTAACATTATCAGTGGTTCAATAATCATACACTTGACACCAACTTCACCTTGTGATTTGGTACAATTAGAATCCCCCAAAAAATCATGAAAATATACTCTTTACCACCCCTAAATGCCTATGCTATGGCCATTTCCAACTTTAACAATTTCAGCCATTTTCAGCATCTCTTCCCAGCAATAGGGCATAGTAAGATAAACAAATTGTCTGGTAAGGTTGCAACTTTGACACCAAAACCATAAACTGGGGATACCACTTAAGAGTGTTCAAAGATTGAATAGAGATGTCGATTATTAAATCAATTACAATTTTACAAATGTTACCCATGTTACTTTGTTCAATGATGGAGATCAAATCAGACAGCGGTAATGGACGTACATACAGATGTAGATTTTTGAAGAAAAGATTGACATACCTAACAATTGGAAATATTAGGCATCTTAGCGTATGTATGAGCTAGAGTTACTGCCGAATTAAGATTACTGTGATTTCTAACCATGGATGGAATAATGGATCTGAATCGTGATCAGAAATCAACAAAGCAAAAACATTGTCTTTGTGTTAATTTGGCTCATACACTTCAGTGTCATAATTAAAAATGACCCATTTACCTGGTTTTAATTTGGATAAATCTTGTATAACAGCCAAATGGATTCAATTTCAAAACAAAACCCCTGTACATATGTTAATTAATAGCCAATACAAATACTGAGTGCATACAGTTAGAGTGAATCCATGAATCATTCTGAACAGATGTGAAACACACATCACATCTAATACATCTCTGACTCTGTGTCATGTCATGAAGACAACACTTGCAACTATGTCAGTTGTGATTCTTGAAACTCAGAATGTCTCTGTTCATGGAATCAACCGGAATCCACGAAGTCTCGCCAGTCCGTCCTTCCGGCAGAATCTCGAAATACAGCGGAGTTCCAACTGCTGTCTGCTGGAGGTTGGCACCAAGTAGACTCGTAAACATGATAAGGCTTTATTTTTCAGCGATTTTCGTGAAGGCCGCCGACATATATCTCTGCGAAAACATAAAAACAAAAGAGAGGAAAACAAGAGAGCTCCATGGCCAAAAACAACTTTGTATAAACAAATTTGTTAGGAAATATCTTGTTTTGACTATTGCTAGGAAACAACTAGTTTTGACTATTGCTAGTAAATAACTAGCTTTGACTCCCATAGAAGCTATAGACACCCTCAGACGACTAGGCTGGTTCTGGAGGAGCTAAACATTTGCCCCCCACCCCATATCTTCAACATGAGGTTGGCCCCCTCGTCCTAAAAAAACGAGGTTCTTCTCATGCACTACTCCATCCCACAGCATTTCGTCTGTCTAAGATTTGGGGAGTATAAGCTAATTTTGCATCTAGGTTTACCTAGCAACTTCACTGCTGAGTTTTATTGTTGAATTTTATTTGCTGAATTTTATTGCTGAAGGGGTACCTAGTAGGACCGCATAAGGATCGTCCCATCTTGGTTTTAGATCAAGAGTGTTGTAAATTTTTATAAATTATTTGCCCTGGCACAATATTAACAGCATCCTGAACCTGATTTTGCTTTTTTGTACCACTTCAGTCAAAGTCATACAAAATGTAAAAAGAGAATCTGATATTAAATGTAAGTTTACTTCTGCAAGGTCTGAAGTTCATGGCAGCTATGCCATTGAATCTCCAAAAGCCTACAGACTTCCTGACATACCTGACCAGTAAAGCATTTACCCTGATCAGAATCAATAATGTTTCATTTCATCTGGAATGATGTTTCAAACCAGCATATTAGCCATAAAGGCAGCAAAGCCTTTCTTTGTGAGGAAAACCTTTACACCAAACGAGAAAATTATCAGTTATAATTGTAATATCTTGATAACCCTTGCATTTAGGTAAGGTTATAAAGTCACTCTGCAATTCACCAAACAGCCCTGAGGTGTTCTGCTTACAACTGATAGAATTTGGGGGTGCCAAATTGTGGTTTTGACAAGTTACGCATCCGCAAACAATTTCTTTTGCATGTTTCCTAAAACCCCTCGCCCACCAATTTGCCTTAAAATGTGAACACATTTGAAAAACGCCTAAGCGTCCGACACTGTGTATCTGTGTGACCAAATAAGGAAAAGACTTTTGGATTTACAAATTGGTGTTAAAATTCCCAAATATTGTCATTTGCCAATTTGCAACTATTTTCAAACCATTCTCATTTCTCCTTTCTGGAGCATTGAATTTGAAAATCATCTTCTCAGCTATGTCTGTGAGCTGTTTGTCACCATAGATGACACATTTGAGCAGTAAGAGTTTCTCTGCCGTTCATGCGGCTGGCAACCGTAGCTGCCTGGTCAGCAAGGTATTCCCTTTAATCTCACTAGAAACTCCCTTCAGGTGGGCTTTTACCACAACCTGTTCCCGGGACATCTCAGGAAACCTCTCTGCTGCCAACCTGCTCGAGATTTATGCACAGCTCCACAGGCATAACAAAAAGTTAAACATAAATGTTAGTTTTGTTACTAGCCAATTCACATGTTTCTGTTGATTTTGCCTTTCATTTCCCTTTTGTCCACAAGAGATACACATCAATGTAACAAATTGGAATTTTTAAGTGGCAAATTGTCTAAGAACACTTAATACTTGTATAATATCTATACAGTCACAATCATGGCTGTTTGGAATTGCTTCAGACAGACCAAGTTATTTAGCTGGATTTGATGGTGTGCCTTTTTCAATGTCATACGAGCAGCTCTCTCTAAAGAGATAATAAAGCATAAACAGAATATGGCAGATAATGATTATCTTTTTGACCAAGCAAGGCCAAATACACTGCCTGAATTGCTCGTAAACAAGGCCCCAGCTTTGTAAAACAAAGTCAAGTTGTTGTGAATAATCCCCATACAGTACAGACTTATTTCGATCTTCTTGTATTAAAACAGATGTCATATAACCCCTTTGTTCATTTACATACAATGTAAAAGACTTTCTGTGATCAATCATGCCAAGTGCAGGAGCTTCACATAAGGCTTCTTTCAATCCCTCAAAAGCTATGTTAACTTCAGAAGTCCAGTTAACTGAGTCTTGGGCCTTTGGATTACCTTTTAACAAATTGTTTAAGGGTTGTGATTTTTCTGCATACCCTTTAAACTAATTACGACTGTAATTACATAAACCCAAAAAAGAAAGAGATCTCAGCTCTTGAATAGTTGTTAATAGATGTTTTTTTTTTATTGCCTTACAGCGACTAGGTGTTTTTTTTGTCTTTTACCCTGCGATACACTTTGAATTTGGGTCAAAGATTCTTCTGTTATTTCTTTATTGTACAAGAAATCAAACAGCCTGACGAGACGTTCATGTTCAGTTTTGTCTTCTGAACAAATCAAAATATCATCAATATATTGAATGATGACTGATGTTAAATCAAAATCTTTCAAATGTCTTTGATGTCTTAAATGTATTTTGCAAAGACTGCTGATATCAGGTTGACCTTAATTGTAAAAGCAAATAATGATGGAATTTCTTTTACAATAGGTACAGACCAAAATCCATTAGTCATATCAAACACTGTAAACCATTTGTGTTCCGGTTTAATCAACTTAAAATTGTTGATGAGTCAGACACAAGAGGTCTTATCTTATCAATGTATTGGTTTGCTTAGCTACTCTATAATCAACTGTGAGTCTCCATGATCCATAACTGCCATATTACATTTCAATTTCTGAATTGCAAATCTGAATTCAAATTAATCAACACATCCAAACCATGTAATGGCTGAATTACGTCACCTACTAAACTGCAACAGTGACTACATGTGGGACAAACTGAAAAATGAGAGGAAGATCTAAACATCATGGATGAGTTCACATTTATGTTACGAACCCCTGTTTAAAATATGCTTGTTGGAAAAGGGTTAAGCAACATAAATGACACGTGACACTCACTCACACATCTCATTTCCCCTATTCTCGACAGGTGATTAAACTTAAATTATACTTAAACCAAAAAAACTTAACACAGAGAAACATCAAAATAAAACACAAGTTATCTCGATTGGCCATCATGACGCACACAGAATTCACAGCTGCGTACCGCACAGCAAAGCTGCTGCCTAGGCCATAACACCGAGTTTCTCTGAGAAAAGTCAAACTTTCTCCTGTTGCTTCTGTAACATGAAGTTTCGTTTCTGATGTTAAAGAAACTTCTGTAAGAAAATCAGATGGAAAGATTGTTATCTCTGCTTCTTATCAATGAGAAGATAAAATATGTATTTAAAATATGGACCCTAACAAATAGAGTAGGCCGCACATAAGCACTCTCTCTCAAAGCTTTAAAGAGAGAAGAGAAAAGCTTATCGTTGTTTTGTTTTTGCTTCAGAACAGATACAGCGCCTCACAAACCCCCTCCTTCGCTCACACGAATGTTCAGTGATTTTCAACACTTTCATTTATCCTTCATTTACAACTTGCAAATTCATTCCAAACTACTTACTGTTGTATCTTCCTACATCAAACCAAACCTAAAGGTTTATCCAAACATCTCTTTTAGCTCTATCGTCAGTTAAACGTTCACTACTCAAAGTTTCACCAAGAACTTCTTCAAACTTTTTCTGTCTGCTCATGACAGATTGACTGAAACTATGTTGAACCCGTCTCTGACCAATAAAGAAAAATAAATCTCTTTCAGAGCTTCCAAACAGTTAAAACTGATCATGGATATGACATTCCCTACTTCCTTTGACCATCATAAACTTACTCCACTTACTCCACTTACTCTAACCTTCATACACTTACTTTGAGCCCTCAGCTCTATGAAAAACAGCACACTGTCTTTCACACACACTATTCGTATCTGAACATAAATTTACTGAGCATATTTTATTTAGTTAACAAAATGAGAGTTGAAACACTTTACCCTTTATTTTACCCATCAAAATTTTAGAGAAATATTCTGTGGTTGAGTACGCTCCTGTGGAGCTTAATGAAATAGTCCCTTAACTGTTATGTTTATACATGGCAAATTTCGAAAAGCAACTTCCTTAAACATTGTACAATTAAATGGCATATATCATGTACATCATGGCATACTAACTGGCATTTGCAAAGGCAGATCTTCATTGCCAAGCACAGCATAGAAGTAGCAAAACCAAAATACAATACTCATCTGAACTCACGAAGGACATGATTTACCCTTTTACAAACATCATTGTCTGTGTCAAAATCTGAAACTGGTTGTTGTATCGATGTCACTACCAGTGTCGCATGCATTTAAAATCTGGTAAAACCGACGTAATTTGCTTTTGATCAACAAAGAGTTGTAACTTAAACATAAGCCATTTTAGATTTTAGTTTATTTTCAAACTGAGCTTTTAACTTTTGACTATCTATCTTATAAACCCCTTCAGCATTCCCTCCATAACTTCTTTTATCTCTGTTATGTTTGTCTTGATTTTACATTTTCACTTTTCAATTTCTACATTTAGACAAAGTGACAAAAATCCAAGGGATACGCTTCGATTCTCGGGTTCTCATTTTTTGAATTTTACACATGTTTTTTAACTCTTTAGATACGTCTTTAATATGTCTTTACTTTTACCTTTATCTTGGGAACCTAAAGACCGCCCAACACTTTTGATGTTATATTATATTTGATGTTATATTTGCAACTGAATTTTTCTTTTTCCTCTTGTTTGATCTTAAAGTGCTCTTTCAGCTGTTGTTTTAGCTTTTTAATTATATCATCTAGCTTGATTTCAGTCTCTGACTGCTCCATTATCAAAGTAATATAATCTGACCAGTAGACAAGCTACCAACACAGTACGTACTGAATTTTCCAAAATGTCAGAACAGAACACACTCACTTTTGCTTTTGCTTAAGTGGATGAGTCAGGAGAGAGGACACCGGACCAGCCAGAGAGTTACCCCATCGTCACTCGCGGCTTGGAGTCAGAAGCCAGTGGTCTGGAAACATTTACATCTGGATGTGCGAGAGAAAATCCCGACTCCTCGTTCGGATAGAGACAACAAAACTTGTTATTCTATCCTGCCGACTACGCCAAAACTGTTAGATCTGGTCTCCACACCACAGAAAAAATATAACGATCCAGCCCCGGACACCAGATCACGTCAGAAAATATAAGTTTACTTTGTTAAAGTATCTGTCAGATACAAGGCTGATCAATTGTTGCTAGAAGAGAGCATAAACAGAGTCGTAAACAGAGTCGTGAGACGGAGGTTCTAGATGATAAAATAGAACAGAGTTTTATTGATGGACAATTGTTTCAGTTGCATATGCCTCAATGTTCAAACCTCGTCCACCCCGTCTACCCCCGTCTACCCAGGAATACAGCATGCACCTTGTTATATCCAAATTTGCTCAGCTGCATCATCCCTTAGACCTTGGGCTTTCATAAACATTCTCTTTATCTATCTTGTTTACACACAGACAGAACAGCTCTATGAAACTTCCCAAATGTGAAACTGAACCACCAAGAGACATATAAAATATAGAAATACAATGAATTAATGAATGATATAATAAAATACAGAAATATAATAATGAATAAATGAATAAAAACAATAATGAATAAATGAATTAATAAACAATAATGTAATAATAAAAATGATAATAATGAAATTGATAATGATAAAATAATATTAAATAATCAAATACAATAATTAAATGGATAATAACTAATGATTATAAAATGATTATGTAAATAAATGATTCAACATTAAAAAACACAATAATAAAAACATTCTGCACGTGAGGATCTAAGGTAGTATCCTTCAGTATTCAGCAGACAGCTATAAATGTGTATTGGTTGCAGGGAGCAACGTGGATGGTGGAACTAGGTTAATTACTTTCAGATGTTCTTCTACGTTTAAAGAAAAGCGAGCGTGAGCCTTGCCAAAGGTGGGAAGCCCGCCGCTGCACATACCGGGTGAGGTACGAAAAACAAAAGTGTCCCAGTACAAGCGGTTCTGCTCATCTGGCACCGAGACGAAGTACTTTGTCAAAGTGTTTTTCTGCAACCAGACGGAGTGCAGTTCAGTCCAGCAAAAGATGGCGCGCTGTCAACATGTTTGATGGTTACACTGGAATGTCAGACTTTATTAAAATGTTTGAATCTGGCCTTTTGGAATATGACAGACATTCTGAAAAGCCGGCAGTCCATTCTCTGAATACTCCATCTGAGCCCTTGTGAAGAAAAACAGTTTTATTTATCTCTCTGAATGCTCGAGCAGATGGAGGAGGAAAGGAATTTATCATTTGATTTTGTAACGCGGCCTTTAGCCGTTGACTCTCTTCTTTCTGTATATATGTTAGTGGGGTTTGCCAAGTTTCTTTCCACACTGTTGTTTATCTTAAGCGGACAGTACACCATTCTGTACTAGATATTCATTTTATTCATGTACACCCATAGACTCTGGTTTAAATGTATTTAGTTTCATGTACTTCCAAGAGTTTTTGGATAGGAAATAGAATTAGCCCTGTATATTTAGGCCCTACACAAGCAGCTTAGGGAGGTCGTGTGATGTTGGTTTCAAACATGAAGAGCTCATTTTGTTTCATTTCATAGGATTGAACTGTAAAAGTATTTGTGTACATATTTTGCATTTTAATGTTAGTCTGCAGGCCAAAAACATATTATAATTATAAAAATCAAAGTAAATAAATATTTAGGATTCTTCAGGTCTGCATACTCTGAGTGATAAGGTTGCCAGGTCTTCATAACAAAACCAGCCCAATGGCCAACAAAAATAGTCAAGTGACCTTAGGCCAAACGTCATGACCCAAAATATGCCATATGGAAAATAAAGCAATAAGCCCCAAGAAGCAGTGGGGTACCAGTGCATTTTATAACAGCTAAAAGGCGTTGTTAGGCACGACACAAAGCAGTTATAAAATGCACTGTAACCCCACTGCTTTGCGAGGTTTATTGCTTTTATAAAACGGTTACTTCATATGCGTAACGTTAGCAGGATTTCATAAAATAAAACACAAATAAGTTGTAAATATATTAGAACAAATATTACTCTTTCGCCAAACAAAGTAGTTCCTCAGAATCAAGTGTAGCTGCAACAGAGCGCAGTTCCCAACCAACACAGACGCAGCAAAGACACAATGAAAATCGGTGGTGTTTATTTTCATAAATCAGTACGCAGCAACAGTGGCGCAGTGATACTTATGTAATGCGGTCTGAACCGTGGGGTTACCGGGGTATTTTATCACGGCTTAGAATGCGTTTTAAACAAAATAAATGAAGAACCAGAACGGGCCGTTTTATAATAGATATTTTACATTCACTTTTATGCATTACACACAAATTCTTCTTAAAAAAAACACTGTACCTATTTATTTGTAAACACAGTCTGATTTCATAGATCATTATGGCTTAAAGGGACAATAAGTAGGATTTACCCCCATCTAGTGGTGAAATTGTATTTTGCATTCAAACAAATAGTGCTTTCTAGCGACTCGCTTTTCCAACTACGGTAGCCGTTATGTAATCACTGATCTCCTTGTCCGTTGCAGCTGGTTCACGTGTTCTGAATGAAAACACGTTTTGGAAACGCGTTGATAGGCTAGTGCTTTTTCCCTCTTTGCTATTATAGTTTATCAATACGGCGTAACGACATGGAAGCCTCCTTAGACTTACACTTTCAATGTAAGTAAAGAGAAGAAATTCTAAGCTTACAAAGAAAAGTCAGATCACTGGCAGAGGTCATTTGACACCAACAAGGACATATTTATGAATAAATACATTGATTTTGATTAATAAAACACTTAAAACCCTACTTACTGTGCCGCCATTTTTCTACAGAACCCCTTAACGGACAATTTCAGCTACCGTAGCTTCTCTATGTGTTTCAAGAAACGAGGGGTGTGCAGTGGACTAAGTCGTTGGTTGCAATTCGCAACCTCACCACTAGATGCCGCTACAATTTACACACTGCACCTTTAATAGAATTCCTCTTTCAAAGCCTACAGCGAACGGCTGGTTTGGACTACAGCCCTCTATTTCCTGCTTTAATGACGTCAGTAACACATTTTTTTTTACTAAACTTCGCCCACAGGAATACGTTAGTCACCAGCTTTGGACCAAACGGCTCTGCTAAGCTAAGATGCTATCGAATCACAAAACACTAAACAAACTACACAATCAGAACTTGTTACGTATTTCTGAAGGAGGGACTTCATAGAACAAGGAAGACATCAGCTCGTTTTGAGGACAGTGAAAACAGCGCTATACAGATAAGTAAATTGTGTGAAAAATACCGCATTTTTTACACATGAAACATGAATACATGTTATATTGCGCACTGTAAACACAATCAAAGCTTGAAAAACACAGAAAGAATGGGACCTTTAAGACTGTTACATGAATAGTTACACAAGTAAAGTATGGTGGCACAAAATAAAACTTTTGTTTGGAGCCATAGGAATGAATGGGGCTAGGCTAAATGCTAACACATTCAAGAAGCGCTCAACAAAGATTAAAAGTGCATGCATTGAAAAAAGACTGGTATGTTTTAATTTATCAAGTTGAGGTAAGAACATAATAAAATATTGAAAAACAGTGGTGTTTTCCTTTAAGATGGACAGCAGTTGAACAAGATCCTACTCGCGGACAAATAAAACAACAGTTTTAAAACAGACAGATTCTGCAGAAAAAACTGCTGGCAACAATGGTGAGCAAAGCAAAAGACATCCAAAATACAAACAAATTAAAAAAAAACACAAATTCACAAATAAAAAAAAATCACATTTTTAAAAAAAGTTGAAACAAATGTTGTATTACAATATTATTTTGGCATTGCATTGTTAAGAAGTTTTTATCAGTTATAAACACAGAGAACTGATGATACAAAATGTTCATTTTACATCTTGTGTCCTTAGATCCCACATGTTGGTTTTATTAAAACATGCCCTCTAGTGTTCACAGCACTTATTGTGTGCAACATGACAAAGTGCACGTTCACATTATGGCAGTTCATTTAACTGATAGATGATAAATCCATTATAGCACATCTATAATACATCTAAAGTATAGTTCATATAGTCACAATAGGAAATATTATATATTCTTATACACTTCCAGTGAACCCTTATGTTTAGAGTACATTATGTTACTGAGAAAGTAAACTGGTCTGACTTTCAGAGTTCAGAAACCTCTGGTAGAAACCTTGGTCTCTGTGGTTTGTCACTGGCAATGAGGCTAGACGCAGAATTTGAAGACCATTGATTACGTTTTTCTACCCAGCAATTATATGCTTCCAGTGAATAACATATGATATGTTGCTCATGGGAAAGTATAAGGCAGCAGCAGCAGTGGGGTCAGATGAGAGCACGTATTATCGATGGAAAGTGTGGAGGAATATATCTACGTTACTGTATGGGTGGCCCAGGTGCGTTTATGATTGGATATTATAAACAGTGCATTATGTGATGAACAGTTTCCAACAAGACATAGAGCTCATGATGTAACTAAGCACGCACGTGATGTTTAAAGTAGCACCTCGTAAACCACACACAGGACTTGTGCTGCACGTTTAAAAAATTGAGTGCAGGTAATAGGAGGAAAGGAAGAAACTGATTTGGTTTTATAAGCAACAAGTTACCGAAATATGTATTTTTGCTTACTTTGCGAGGTTCGTGCTGAACATTAATGCAGAGACATTTTGGCAAGAGTTTTTCTTTAAAGTGCCTCTTAAGGGTTCATCCAAAAGTCATACTGGGAGGCATTTGACATAACACAACAAGAAGAGAACTGATCCAAAAACCATTTCATCTTCATAAACACTGAATTGTTGAGTGGTTAAGTAACAACAACCAAGCCAATGGGTTTAAACAAATCACCATTGGGTCATTTCTAACCCAGCATGGTGTTCTGTCCAATACTGACCCAGACTTGGGTTAAAAAAACCAAGCACTTTTTAGCCATTGTGTTGTTTTAACCCAAAATGCTGGGTTGTTTTAATAAAACTCGAAATATATTCTGGATTAGTTGAACCCAATTGCTAGGCTCATCCATTTTTGACCCAATGCTGAGTTGAAAATATATATATGATTGGTTGTATATAGACCGTTTCATCGGACGCACGTGCGTTGACGCAATACGCATCTGGTCCGACATTTACCTCCAGTTTCAATTTTTAATGGTCTGACTTTTTGCTAAACTGAACAAATACCTCGTCGAATTAACAAATGTTTTGGTTGCCTAGGTAACCTACATTGTTGTTTTTTTGCTTCCCTACTGAAAAAAACAATAAAACCATTAAATTCTAATGGTTTCCATTAAAATACCAATAGGAACCATTAGCTTTTACCATTAAAACCACTACACTGTAGTGTGTTTTGGGCCATATTCCATTAGAACCAATACATAGAACCAATAGAACCAATACATAACATTAGAGACCAACAAAGACCAATACACTGTAGTGTGTTTTGGGCCAAATTCCATTAGAACCAATAAAATTCCCAATAAAACCAATAGAATTTCTGTGATGGTGTCAATTTTTTTTATTTGCAGGGTTGATTTATAAATAAACTACGTTTAAAGTACTTTGTTGTATTTACGTTTACCGGAAGTTACGTGTAGACCACGGACACCGCTTGTTTATGTTGTTACTGCTGAAACCGTCTATAGACAGTCAATTTTTTTTACAAAACAGTACCTTTTTTGTCGCTGGGGTGGTCCCCTAAGGTTTCATTTTGTACCTCTACAGGTATATTAAACATAATACAATGTACCTTTTGGGGAAATTGTATACCTTTAAATGAACAGTTATCTGTTTTGTACCCCTAAAATCTAACTTGGTACCAATAGGTCCATATCATACACCATGGTACAACATTTCAATGTGTTGTATACCCATAAAGGTACAAAAATAAACCTTGTACCCCAGCGACAGAAAATATACAGTTTTGTACCTTTTATCTATCTATATTTATTTATATAGCCTACATGCATATACATGACATAGCATAACACAGCAATATGCATAATGTATGACATTAAATATTATTTTAGTGGCAGCAATTTCAATCGTTTGCTTTAACCACTAGTTAATTGCTAACAGCATTTTTGCTTGCATGTTTGTGTCTTATTTGTTAAGATCAAGCAGTTTACTTTTTACAGCTCTATAAGAAAAGAGGTTTCCGTTACCGGAGCTTGTATAACCACGGAGAGAAACTTTAAAAAACCGTAACTCCTCCTCCCGTATCCACTTTGCGCACCAGTTAGCAAGAAGTAAGTTCACAGCAATAAGAGCTCTCGCGCTAATATCATGTAAGTCTCACTTAATTTTATTTATTTACCGTTAATCAGTCACTTAGTGAAAACTTAGGCCAGTATTTTCTCTCATAGTTACTGGAATTCCACGTCGACAAAGCCGCACAATCTGAGGAGCCAAATTTGTACAATTGAAAAAAAATGAGTAACAGTTTAACACATACCTTAATTTACGCATTTGCGCACGCATGTTTATTATGTTGCATAGCACACACTGGCAATGCCCAGCGCGAAGGACCCGCAGCTCTTAGACAAACCATACAATGGCAACACAATGGTAAACTTTTTAGCATATTAAGCCAAGGTTCGGAATATCAGGCACCGATAAAACGTGACGGAACCAAAGAACCGACGCAACCCAGACCGATAGCCATCGTTCGCAATGATGACGCGCCCGCGAGACCTTCATCCTCCTCACGAGCTGCCCAGAGCCGCGGGTCCGAGCGTCTGCACACAGGTACGAGCGCGAACGGCGGCGGCTCGGGCTGGTTATCAGGTGGACGCAGAGCGCGCGTCAGGGATTCACAGGAGCGCAGGAATCAAACGGATCTGCGGCAGATGTCGGCCAACGACACCGACGGTAACAGAAAAGATGAAGTTATGGTTGGAGATGATCCATATAACCCGTACAAGTCCACTGATCCGGACAACCCGTCTTATAACTATTATGACACGTATGAGAGACCGTCGCCTAGGGAACGACCGGGATACGGAACAAGCTACTTTCAATATGGTAGGTATTGATGCTATGCTACCATTTTTTGTTAATTTTTATCCCTGCTGGACAAAAACATCACAGAAATGCTGATGGATTTATAATGAGTTATATTAATGGAAACTGTAATGGGTTCTGTTGGGAATAAAACCATAAAATACAAGAACCATAAACAAGTTACCTCAGATTTAAGTCATGCAAAGAAAATTGGCGGGTATGAGATTCATATCCTGAATGGTAAACTTTGATTTATTACCTTCAGGGAAGCAATACAGGGTCTTGGAGCAGTTTCAGGAACAGTGCTTATTCCAGTCCCAGGCTGAAATGCTTGGTTGAGCTGCCTTAATTTTAAAACATCTTGCACTGACATATCTTGACATATATCAGGGCTATAGTTTTGTCTCAAGATGCTCACCAGTATTGTTTTTGTAAGCTATGTTTGTAAAAACTTCTTAAAGGGATAGTTCACTTTAAAAATGAAAATTCTGTCATCATTTGCTCATCGTCATGTTGTTCTTAACCTGTATGAATTTCTTTTTTCTGATGAACACAAAAGAAGATATTTTGAGGGATGATGGTAGGCACACAGCAGATAGTGACCATTGACTTCCATAGTAGGAAAAAATATTTTGGAGGTATTGTGATAAATGATGAAGAAAATATTTTGATAAATGATGGTAAGCAGACAGTTGACGTTACCCGTTAAATTCCATTATATTTTTTTATTCCTACTATGGAAGTCTGTGCTCACTGTCTGCTGTGTGTTTGCCATCGTTTCTCAGGGTGTCTTCTTTTGTGTTCATCGGAAGAAGAACAATTCGTGCAGGTTTGGAGCAACATGAGGATGAGTAAATGATGACAGAATTTTTCATTTTAAAGTGGACTATCCCTTTAAATGTCCTAATATAACTAAGACCTAGTCCTGGATTAACCTGAACCCTTGGGGGCAGTTTCCCGGACCAGGATTAGCTTAATCCAGGACTAGGCCTTAGTTTAATTAGGAAATATAACTAGTTTTAACAAACATGCCTTACTAAAAACATTACCTGTGTGCATTTTGAGGTAAAACAAAGGGCACTGATGTATTTTAAGATATGTAAGTGCAAGTTGTTTTCAGTTTGGCTTTGCACAATGTCCAAGACAAATTTCCCAGCGATGGGACTAATAAAGTAAACATAAAATAATAAAAAATGAGAATAAATAAAGAGTGTACTGGTTTTAATGGGAAACAGCTGGTGGCTCATAGTAGTATTTGTAATGGAAACCATTAGAAGTTGTATTGTTTTTCTCAGCAGGGATATGCTAATTCAATCTCATGTCCTAACTGTATTGCGTTATTGTTACGCAATCGTAAACTGCATATGTGGGTCAAAAATAACCAACAAGATGCATTTTTTAAGTAACATTACTTTCAATGAATGTAAATTTTAGTCATATATTAGTTTAATGTGTGCCTAATCTAAATGCTGGGTCATTTCAAATGTACCTTAAAGGTGCAGTGTGTAAATTTTAGCGGCATCTAGTGGTGAGATACTGGTGAATTGCAACCAATGGCTCAGTCCACTGCTTACCCCTCATTTTTTAATTACATAGAGAAGCTACGGTAGCCACCACCGGACAAACATGTCATCGGAGACAACTTACTTAAAAAAATTATACATTTAAGGGTTTCTGTAGAAACATGGGGGCACAAAATGGCGACTTCCATGTAAGGGGACCCTCAGTATATGTAGATAAAAATGTCTCATTCTAAGGTAATAAACACGTAACGGTTCATTAGGGCTTTATACTCCACTGATAATATAGTTTTGGGTATTATTTTTCAATTCTGTCAAGAGATCCTTCTAAAAATTGCACACTACACCTTTAATTTAGATAATTCAGGTGTGTCAGGTGAAAAGTTTGGGCTGTTTGATGGGCTTAAAGGAGATTTGTCCATGTTCAGTTGGTTATGCCAAAAGACAGGTGTTACACCAAATTATGTGACCATTGAATTAATAATAATAATAATAATAATACATTTTATTTATAGCGCGCTTTTCTAAAACCCAAAGCGCTACAATGCACATTATTAGATACAATACAAAAAAATAAAAGAAAATAAAATACATAAGAAAATAGTCCAACACTGTTTAAAAATAGAAAAAAAAGAACTTAATGACACTCCATGTATGCAATTTTAAACAGATGGGTTTTTAAAAGCTTCTTAAAACTGGATAGTGAATCCGCTTCTCTGACAGCCAGGGGAAGTACATTCCATAACCTTATTGTGTGTTTTGTGTGAATTGTGTGACCATATAGGTGCTATAGTGTTGAATGGGGTTAGGATTGAGGTTAGGGGGATTAGCTTGACCACAGTCATTTGATGGTCACAGAAACACATTTGCACCTGAAGAGGAGTTCATATTAGTACCTTAGAGGTCCATATTGGTACCAACAAGTGCATAGTAGTACCTCAAAGGTACATTCTGGTACCAAAATGTATACATATCTGTACCTAAATGGTACATTTTAGAACTGTTTAAAGAGTACTGCCCAAGTAAAAGCTTGGGACCATTTATTGGCCATAATTTTTCTGACAGTGTGCAAAACCGGTACAGGAATCAGCTAAGACCAGCACCCAATTTTACTGCAGAAATATAGCACTGTGCATTTTCTTGTATCTTTTAATCAAACGTTTCAGTGTTCTGTAGGTTTGCCTGATCTCGTGGGAGACCCGTACTACATCCAAGCATCGACCTACGTGCAGAGAGTTCCGATGTACAATCTCCGATGTGCAGCTGAGGAAAACTGCTTGGCAAGGTATTACGACCATTGTTATTGTTGATATGAAACATCAGGAAGAAATCGAGATTTTGGTGGCGCTCGGAACCAGAGAGCGAAAGTTAGCACACTTGCATTCCTCCGTGTAATAGATGAGTCATAGGAACCTATTTAAAACATATGTGGTAGGAACATCCTTTAACTCAAAGCAGCGCTTTGATAATTGGAAGGCGTTAAACGAAACTCCTGCCACGCTGGGAAGTGAAAGGATTCTACAAGTAGCCTTCGCGTAAAAGCTGTTTACATGGAAAATTCGTCATAAAGGAAACTGCAAAACACATTATTGGGACAGACAAGACTCATTTCATCCAGAAAGGGGAGTGTTTACTGGAATGCTGTAGTTGCTCCAACGGGCTTGAAATGTGGTCGTGCGGCCAAGATACACAATATGAAGAACCATTTAAGTTAAAAGGAATTTGTGATATTCTGTAACCATCGTGGTTTTTTTGTCGAACAGCTCGGCGTACAGATCCAGCGTGAGAGACTACGACACTCGTATGTTGCTGAGATTCCCGCAGCGGGTCAAGAACCAAGGCACCTCCGACTTTCTTCCCAGCAGGCCGCGGTACACCTGGGAATGGCACAGCTGCCATCAGTAAGCCCCATTTTTGCATTTACGCATTTTGGCAGACGCTTTTATCTGAAGTGACTTACAATCAGTATGTGTTAACTGGGTTCAAACCCATAACCTTTTGCCTACTGTGAGCTATACAGAAGCATATAGGACCAGTCAATCAGTATCCATTTAAACTTGCATTTTCCTTTATCTTATCCATCACAAACCTATTAGGAGTTCCAGTGGGAACAAATGTGATTCACTAACCTGAATTCTTTAGGTCAAAGCGAGAACTCGTACGTGGCTTTATCAGGGTTTGGGATTAGGTCATGTGCAAAATCTGGCGGTGGTGTTTTTAGAAGGAAAAAGATCAGCGCTCTTGTCTGAATGAAAACACTAAACAGGGGCCCATTTATTCACAGCATAGTTTTGTCCTGAAGCAAACCGCGTCTCGCCCGCCTACTATGGTGTACATTTGGGCGAGCTCCAGTGTATACAATGACTTTCGGTCTGTTGTTAAGCAGGCTAGTGTTGCGCATAAATGGGGCGCGAGCTGTATGTGCTGACCAACGTCTATTTGACGTTTCATATTATGATCGCTTTCAAGTCTGTCACTAAAATAAACATGGTGAAAAATATGCTTTGCTCTGTCTGAAGCGTGACTTGGGTGTTTTTTGGCTATGAAGCTATTTTAACAATTTCACTGACATTATTCAAGCTGTTTTAGGTGGCATGAGGTGTGATGTACATTCTTGCGCGTACATTGGCCATGAAGTGCATTTGGAAAAACCTTGTTGCCTAAAGAGTTGATTTGTGTCCATGTGGTACAGGAATGTGCTCTTGTATGGCTTAGTGGTAAAGCTATGTGTTAGCAGTGCGAAAGGTTGTGGGTTCGAACCCAGGAAACACACACACATACTGATAAGGAATCTATACATTGTAAGTTGCTTTGCCATATCCAAAAATGAAATCCATATATAATTTAGGTTTATTTTGGGATCTTCAGGCACTACCACAGCATGGACGAGTTCAGTCACTATGACCTGCTGGACTCCACTACTCAGAGAAGGGTGGCTGAAGGACACAAGGCAAGCTTTTGCCTGGAGGACACGTCATGTGACTATGGTTACTACAGACGATATGCATGCACCTCCCATACTCAGGTTAGGTTTTATTTATAACTTTAAGGAATTATTAATGAATTACCCATGCATATTACATTTATTCATGTAAATATTTTTATGTTGCTTGCATATATTGCACAAATTGGAATTATTTTTTAGCTCTATATAGGCAGAATCTCTGAATGTCATGAAAATTTGCACATGGGAGACTCAACTTACACCTGATTTGAATAGAGTTTGGCATTGGCACGCTGCATGTGGATTAAAATAAATAATTATGACATTTATTTAGCTTTTTCACTGATGATGTTGCAATGCATTCTGGTATTGCTTTGCACGCCTTTCATGATGTAAAATGCTGCAAATATAATCAGCTTGCTAGGTTTCAGAGCAAAATGTGTATTAGTCACTCACAAGTGTCTTTAGTGTAATATGCATACTTCCAAACACTTACTAAAAGTATTATGTCATGGTACAGTCATGGTATTATGTAGTACAGGGTTCCCACGGGTCCTTGAAATCCTTGAAAGTGTGTGAATCTGGAGGAAAAAATTCAAGGCCCTGGGAAGTTTTTTAAAATATACATAAATAGATACAGGAAAGTGCTTGAATCTATTTTATGCAAGACGTTTTCTGGAAAAAAATCCATATTATTCCCTGTGTAGTGTAGGATAATATCATAAAAAATCTAGACTTTTTAAGCACACTAAACTGTTCGCTTTCAATGCTTGTATCTTCTGTATGCGAATGTTGATTCATACCAAAATGCTTTTTTGCATAGTTGTGTTTGACACCTGAAAACGTCTCGGTTCCCTACGAAGGGAACGAGACGCTGCGTCTCCCTTGCCATACTTCCTGCATCCCTGTATTTTCAGATAGCGATATACTTCCTGGTTCCCGCGTCACCCTTTCTTTGTCATTAAGCCTCACCATTGGTTGAATTTGATATACACATTCAGACACACTTACCCCTGGAGGCGTCCCCAAAGTGTCACCGCAGTGACGCAGCGCAAGTTCCTTCGAAAGGGAACTGTAACAATGTATCTTAAAAGGTAGCACAATGTAACCGTCCCCACATTTAGTCCTTGAATTTGAGGGTATGGACCTGGAAAGTCCTTGAAAGGTCCTTGAATTTGAACTTAACTAAGGTGTGGGAACCCTGGTAGTAATACCGTGGTACCTAAACAATGATATATATACAAGAGGACTTTATAATAACCATATTTGAATATGCATACCACAGTATTTACCTGGTAGTCAAAGCCTACATTAATGAAAATCATGCTATAACCAAAAAGATAGTAAATATACTAGTAAAGTGTAGTATGAAATGTTATGCCCTGACAGCTGTGTTTTTAAATCATGTGCTAAATGTTTAATCTGTTGTGTATTCAGGGTCTGAGTCCAGGGTGCTACGACACTTACAATGCAGACATTGACTGTCAGTGGATAGATATTACTGATGTGAAACCTGGAAACTACATCCTCAAGGTTTATGTCTTATAAATCAAATTAACTCATTGTACTCAAGCCATTCTCAGTGTCATGTTACAAACTTCCAACTTTTTCCGTTTCCGATGTAGGTTAGTGTAAATCCCAGTTACCACGTGCCAGAGTCTGACTATAGTAATAATATAGTCCGCTGTGAACTCCGATACACCGGAAACTACGCCTATGTGTCAGGATGTCACATTTCACCGTAAGTTTGACTTTCTGCACAAATAAATTTATTACGCATATTTTTGAATAAACATCATCTAAGAAATCTCTTCTTCATTTCAGGTATTAAAAATAGGAATCGTCAGAAATTAATCATGGTGACAGAAAAACTGCAAAGCGAACAGAAGAACCAATGCCGATTATGGGTCACTTTTCTATTTGGAGCCGAAAATCAGCAGGGCATTTTAAGTTATGACTATGCCACACAATGTACAACGCTGGGGCATACGTACAGTTCTGCAATGAATTGCATTATTCATTTTTGTTTTGTTTTTCTACTTTGAGTCGTAATAATTTCCAGAAAAGCAGCAAGTCCAGTGTCATATCGTACTGGATTCCTCTTATAGAGTTTGGATGAATGCCACACATTTCCCACAATTTTTTACCACTATTTTTCTTTCAGAATGATAAAAATGTTAAAAAAAAATGAGACCTTCAGTCAAAAGGACACTGGGGTTTTACATAAACCGTGCTTTATTGTGCTAGAACAATGCGTATGTATTCTGAGTAGATATTTATATACAGATGCTCATATTACTGCAACACTTTTATATAGGCTAGTGAAAATTTACTTGAATAAATGATTTCACATTCAACCTCACCAATGGGATCTTTTATTTGTTTTTTGACACAACAGAATATTTTATTCATCCACTGGGGGAAATCAAAGTGTTTTAGCAGTAAACATTAGTCACTGAGCATGAAATCACAATAGGCAATAAATACCACAATGCAGTACAAGAAGAAAGTCAGTGAGAGAAGACAAAACAATAAATAAAAAATCTTTGTAGTAGTTAATGTTAGTTAATGTGTGGGTTTTTTTTTATTTACTTGCAAATATAACCTTGATATCTTTAATATTGACTGAGTAAGGTTATGTCAAAGATTGAAATCAATGTGAAATTATTAAAATCAAACTTTGATGCACCTAACGTCATCATTAGATTTTAAGACTTTAGATTTTACAGACAGGGTCACATATTTGACCATTTTTTATATTTATTTTACACGAGCTTTGTGCTTTTTTCAACAATATTACTGAATACAAATTAAAGGGACACTCCACTTCTTTTGGAAGTTGGCTCATTTTCCAGCTCCCCTGGAGTTAAACATTTGATTTTTGCCGTTTTGGAATCCGTTCGGGTGATCTCCGGGTCTGGCGGTGCCACTTTTGGCATGGCTTGGCATGGTCCATTGAGTCTGATTGGACCATTGGCATCGTGCTGAAAAAAACCCGAGGAATTTCAATGTTTTTCCTATTTGAAATTTGACTCTTCAGTGGTTGCATCGTGTGCTGGGACCGACAGAGAGTTGGGGGTTGCAATTTTCTAGGCAGATATGGCTAGGAACTATACTATCATTCTGGCGTAATGGTTAGGGACTTTGCTGTCGTGGCATGGCTGCATGAGGCGCGGTGATGTTGCGCAGCGCCTGAAAGGTGTCCTCTTGGTAACTTTCAATAGCAGGGGACTATTTTTTGGGCGCCGTGTGGTATCATTGCGCCACCTGCAGCCATGTTGCGGCAGCGGGGTCCTTGATTATTACGCCAGAATGAGCCCTATCTGCCTAGAAAATTACAGCTTTTATTTTCTGTCGGCCTTGGTGCGCGATGTGGCTACGGAGGAGTCACGTTTTAGATAGGAAAAATATCCAAACTCTTTGGTTGTTTTTGGGCACGATGCTGGTGGTCTGGTCAGATTCAGTGAATTGTGCTGAGCTGTGCTGGAAGTGGTGCTGCCAGACCCGGAGATCAGCTGAATGGATTCTTGAAATGTGAAAATCAATTGTTTGACTCTGGTGGAGCTGGAAAATTTGCATATTTTCAAAAGAGGTGGAGTGTCCCTTTAAGAACAAATACAGCTTGTTTAATTGTACTTTAACACAGATATAAAGTAATATGACTGTTATATTGTGGTTGGCTGTAAGTACATTTAATGTCCTATATTACAAATTAATGTGTGTTATGTTTTGTTTGTGTAAAATGAAATATATCTTGCTATAATAACTGAATATCACATTATCAAACAATGTCAATTAAACATGATTTTTTTATTCTACAACAGTAGACAGTCAAAAATCTACCTACTTTTAATACTATGTTAATATTATATCCTGTTATGGTTCATCTAACATAATAGTTCTTACATAATAGTAGAGAACAGAAGATTTGTGTCTTCATTTAATGGGGCACCTATTATGCAAAATCCACTTTTACAAGGTGTTTGGATGACATGTGTGTTGGCAGTGTGTGAACACAACCACCCTATGATGAAAAAAATCCACTTGCTCCTTGAGTTTTTTAATCCTCATTAAACCAAAGCAGTGTCATTAGACATACCATAAAGCCCTGCCCACTAACAGTCCTAAAGTTTCCACCCTCAGCAAGTTGTACTCTTTCTACTAGATACTATTGTCTCAGACTATATTAATCAGTGAAAAAAGCGATCACTGGCTGTTTCTCAATATGCGTTCTTCAGCGATCTTGTGTCCTCGTGTTCTCGCTCTACGTCATCATTTACCGTCAAATTTCATTCCAATTCTAAAGAACGCAAGTACAGAGGACGCATGAAAATACCCGGATGTGTTCTTGATATCGAGGATGCATCGAGTGCAGACTTGCAGGCTGAAATCGCGTTACGCCCCAGAAGTCATTGCGGCAAAACAATGGCGGAGGTCAGGTGGCCAACAGGAAGATCGCACACATCTCAATTCACACAAGTGCGTTTTGTGTTCTCGCGACCTTCTGAGTTTGTTCTTCCGAGGTCGCCTGGCAAGACCAGTCTCCACTAGAACGCAAGTCCGTTCTTTGCGTTCTTGGAATTGAGAAATAGCCACTGTCTGTTTGTAAGGAAGTGAGGGGCTGTAGCTCATTTGCATTTAAAGGTACAGACATTAAAACAGCACGTTTTTGCTCCTACCCAAAGAGGGGCATTTTGGACATGCTATAATAAATGATCTGTGGGGTATTTTGAGCTAAAACTTCACAGACACATTCTGGACACACCTGAGACGTCTATTACATCTTATATTACATCTACAAAAAAGCCATAATAGGTGGCCTTTAAAAGCAAAACAAGATCACTTTTTATCATAAAATTTTTTTAAATGTGTGCACCTGTGGTCAATACCCTGAATATCAATACCTTATTCTATATAAGTACTAACTGACAACACATGGCCATGGACTACTTCTCTAAAAATGTATATATTACATGCATAGATAAAAGCATCTGCCAACTACATAAAATGTTTGTGCTGCAGAGCAATTTGTTGTTAGGCCGACAGGTGGCGGTATTGCACGTGCAGACAAACCACTGAACCTGCTGCCTGTACTGGAGAAGAAGCGTACCGACTATTTTCAATTTTCTCGTACCAGCCGCCCCGTAAACTTGAGAACCAGAAAAATCACATTTAAGGACTTATCAGCATTCATTTATAGTTATTTGACTATTAAATAATGCATTCAATAGAGGTATCAATCCCGTCTTTTCGATCGGAGGGCAGTAATGTGGACAAGGGCTACACGGTGAGTTATACAGTAGGTTTGTTTTATATGACGATAGCAAACGTAAAGCCTCAACAGTATGGCTTAAAACCTTGACTGTGATTCCCTAAACAGTTAACTTGCTAGGGAGCTGTTTAGATTTTATGACTTTGTTTACAGGGAATTTGTTAACAGACATTTGATATGTGATGTTATTGACACCTTTTTTCTCTCGATCACTAACATCACAGAGTGAATGAATAGCCGTCGTTATATAAACGTTTAATTAAAACGTGACTTTATTTCTTCAGGTTTTTAAGATCGAGGTGCTTATGTGTGGTAGACAACACACGGTAGAGAAACGATACAGTGAGTTTCATGCTCTACATAAAATGGTAAGTATCTACATCTTTACATGTGAAATATAAAGTACGAAATAAAAGTGTAAACTTAAAATAGACTTAAAACGTCTATTTTTTATATAAAACTTTATATGACCTTTTTTATAAAGGTTAATGTCCTTTATTCATGCAGTCATTCTGGAAATATGAGACACAGATTTGCATTGCAAAAACACAGTATTGCATAAGCCCAGAGTTCCTGTAAAAATCGCAAGGATCAGCAGTGTTTTATAGTTTGGATTTTAGTTCTTTTTTCTATGTATTGATGTTATATGAAGAAATAACATCAGAACTTTATATTCATTAATAAGCTCTGTAATTATGTACTTTCATATAAAGCTTTCAAAATTTAACAGCATCAAAATTTCCAAACACCTTGAGGCCAGCATGTAACATGTTTTTCTCCATGTCGAATTTCTTTGTAGCTCAAAAAGATCATAAAACCTCCTGAAATCCCTTCAAAGCATGTGAGGAACTGGGTTCCCAAGGTTCTCGAACAGAGAAGACATGGATTAGAGCTTTACCTTCAGGTACTGAATGGTTCAAACATCCACACGGTGATGTTAAAACGTTGCACGGTAGAAAACATTCACTTTAAAATAAGCATTTGTTTTTCGGCCCTGTGTGTTTGTGGTATAGACTATGATCATGGAAAATGAGGTGCTTCCAAAGATATTCTTGGATTTCCTCAATATCCGCCATTTCCCGTCACTACCGAAAGCAGAGAGTTGTGGGTAAGGCTTTATAGGGTATCATTTTCTCCTATGAAAAGGCAGCCTTAAAGGGATAGTTCACAGAAAAATACACACAAGTTGTTCCAAACCTGTATAAATGTCAGCTGAATACAAATAAAGATATTACATTGGTAACTTTCAATAGCAGGGGACTATTTTCGGGCAGTGCGTAATATCATTGCGCCTCCTGCAGTCATGTTACGGCAGCAAAGTCCTTGATTATTACGCCAGAATGAGAGTATAGTCCTAGACATATTTGCCTAGAAAATCACAACTTTTAATTTTCTGTCGGTCTTAGTACACAATGTAACTACAGAAGACTCAAGTTTAAATAGGAAAAATATCCAAACTCTTTGGTTATTTTTAAGCGTGATGCTAATGGTCTAATCAGATCAATGGATTGTGCTAAGCTATGCTAAAAGTGGTACCGCCAGACCCAGAGATCAGCTGAATGGATTCCAAAATGGTACAAATTTAATGTTTAACTCTAGGGGATCTGGAAAATGAGCATATTTTCAAAAAAGTGGAGTGTTCCTGTCATAAACAGATCTGGGGCATCATTCACTTCAATAATATTGTCTGCGTTTAAAAACCAAGGCAGCTGAGATTGTGCAATGCTGTCATAGACTGTAAAAAAAAAGATGGACAACGCAACGCTGCTTCCTTCCATTGTAATGAACTGAACGTAAAATGTCTGATGATGGGCGTTGACATGCTACGCAATGACTTTGGCGGCATGAAGGCAGCTCTGGGAAACGCATTCGGACACCTTTCATAGGCAGCGTAATGAAATTCTGTTTGAAATATAAACGGAGAGTGCCTTAGTGAAAACTAATCCCATATTTGAAAACCACAATACTAATTTCTCGCAAGAAATGCAATCAAAAGGTGTAAAAAGTGAAAATATTATAAACTAAATCTGTGCTCTAGCCACTTTCTTGGGCAGCATTTTATTTTTTCAAACTCGACCAATCACATTTCCCATGCATGCCCACGCATAGAATTGTGGTATAAGATGATAAAGGTATCTCAGATGATAGGAAGTAAACCAAACATTGGATTCGGACATGCCTTGATGCCTTTGAATACTGCCTCCAAAGGCAGCATTTTATAGATTTCAGATGCAGCCATGACTTTTTCTTACTATAGAAGTCAATGGTGCCCCAGATCTACTTGGTTACAAACATTCTTCAAAATATCTTGATTTGTATTCAGCAGATCAAATAATTTTTTACAATTTTGTAACAACTTGAGGCTAAGTAAATAATGAAAGAATGTTAATTTCTAGGTGAACTGTCCCTTTAAGGGCTTTTTAGTGTCGTAATTTGTAAAAGAGAATTAAAAATGTGGCTTGTGTTAAAGTTATTGTGTTTTTATTGTTTAGGTCATTTGAAACTGAATCAGATGAAACAAGGTTTGTGAGCTTTTTTCATACTTTCACCAAGAAGAAAACATAGTTTGACAAGTGTCTGTTTTTTGTACGGTTGTTCTCATTATAACATACTGATCAGTTTATTGTTCCTTTGCTTGAGAAATGATTGCAGTGCATCTGGAAAATGAAACCACCCATGTGATAAATATTACACTTGTTTATGAGTCACTTCTCATACTGACCTTTCTGAACTAAACCTTGCAGTAAACTGACACACCAGCCAACGCTGATCTTCCAGAGGGATCCATATCTGCTGCCAGACACCAATGGTAAAACTCTACACCTTAATAATGATCTTGAATTAGAACAGATGATTTCATTTTTTTATACATTTGTATGGGTTGCCTGCTTGAACCTTTAGGAATTTCTTTGTTTTCTGAATGAATTTGTTATAAAATGCGATCTGATCTTCATCTAAGTCATTATTTTTATACTCTAAAAATAATTACACAAAAAATGTCTTTATTGAACACACTTTATTGTACATTCAAAATGGCAGTGGAAAAAGTAAGTGAACCCTTAGAATTAATAACTGGTTGATCCCCTTGGCAGCAATAACCTCAACCAGGCGCTTCCTGTAGCTGTGGATCAGACCTGCACATCATTGAGGAGAAATTTTAGCCCATTCTTCCTGGCAGGCAGACTGCTTTAGCTCTGTTAAATTCTTTGGACATCTCATGTGTATGGCCCTCTACAAGTCAATCCATAGCATCTCTATTGGGTTGAGGTCTGGGCTCAGACTTGGCCTCTCCAAAAGGCAGATTTTGTTTTTCCTGAAGCCATTCTGTTGTGGACTTGCTTCTGTGTTTTGGGTCTTGTCTTGTCACAGTTTCAGCTGCCGTACAGACGTTCTCACATTATTCTAAAGAATATCCTGATATACTTGGGAATTCATCTTCTCCTCAATAATTGCAAGCTGGAAAGGCCCTGATGCAGCAAAGCAAGCCCAAATTATGAGGTTTCCTCCACCATACTTTACAGTTGGGATGTTTTCATGATGATATGCTGTGCCCTTTCTATGCCAGATGTGTTTTTTCCAAATATTTAAATCTTAGTTTCAATCATCAGTCCATAAAACATTTTGCTAATACCGCTTTGGAGTGTCATTGTGCTCTTTTGCAAACTTCAGGCGTTCAGCAATGCTCGTTTTAGTGAGCAGTGGCTTCCTTCGTGGTGTCCTTCCGTGGTTCAGTGTTTTATGGATTGTAGACTCATGAACAGAGAAGTTAGCAAGTACCAATGATGCCTTCAAATCTTTCGCTGTCATTGGGGGTTGTTTCTTTACCTCATTGATGAGTCTTCATTGTGCTCTTGGTGTCATTTTGACTGGGCGCCCACTTCTTGGAAGAGTAGTAACAGTCCCAAAGCGTCTCCATTTGTAGACTGTTTGCCTAACTGTAGACTGGTGAACTTCAAAAGTTATTGAAATAACTTCGTAACCCTTTGCAGCTTTATGTAAAGCAACAGTTCTTAAATCGTAGCTCCTCTGCAAGCTCTTTTTGGTGAGGCTTGGCTCACATAAGCGTGTTGTTCTTGTGCAGAGCAAACTCGTTTTTATCAGTCAAAGTAGCCAAACGTATTATCTTAACAAGACTCCAGGTATGCTAAACCTGACTCCAATTAGCTTTTTTGAGGTCTTTAACTCAAGGGTTCATATACTTTTTCCACAAGCACTTTGAGGTTTTTTGGTTGTTCTCAACAAAGACATGAAAGATCTGAATAATAGTTTTTCTTCACTTTTTTGCAGATACATTTTCAAATATGGTCATTGAAGGTGTGATACGTGGAATATTCTATCCGGACTTCCAGCCGAGGTAGAATGGAGCGCTGCGGAAAACATCACCACTTTCACGGATAAAAGGGATTCGTATTACCAACACTAAATCGCCCAGCGGCAGTTTAAAGGATTAGTCCATTTTCTTAAAAATCCAGATGGTTTGCTCGCCACCATGTCGTCCGGGGTGTTGATGTCTTTCTTTGTTCAGTCGAGAAGAAATTATGTTTTTTGAGGAAAACATTCCAGGATTTTTCTCGTTTTGATGGACTTTGATGGACCCCAACACTTAACAGTTTTAATGCAGTTTAAAATTGGAGTTTCAATGCAGCTTCGGGGGACTCTGGGCGGTCCCGGGCGAGGCATAAGGGTCTTATCTAGCGAAACGATTGTCATTTTTAACAAGAAAAAAAGCACTTTTAAACCACAGCTTCTCTTCTTCCTCCGGCTGTGTGACGAGCCAGTGTGACCTCGCGTAAGTCCGTGGAAAGGTCACGTGTTACATATATGAAACGCACATTTGCGGACCATTTTAAACAATAAACTGACACAAAGACATTAATTAGTATCATTCCACATACAACAACGTCGGAACAGTCCTCTTTCTCCACACTTGTAAACACTGGGGCGGAGTTTCGATACGTCATCCGTGACCTCTTGACGTGATGACGTATTACGTGAGGTCGCGCTGGCGCGTCGCTGGACCGGAGGAAGATGAGAAGTTGTGTAAAAGACCCTTATGCCTCGTTTGAGATCGTTTGGAGTCCTTTGAAACTGTAATTTGAAACAGCATTGGGGCTGTTAGGTGTTGGGGTCCATTGGGGTCCCTTAGAATGGGAGGAGTCCTGGAATGTTTTCCTCAAAAAAAAAAAAAAAAAAAAAAATTCTTCTCGACTGAACGGGGAGGGACATCGGCATTTTGGATGACATGTTGGTGAGTAAATTATCTGGATTTTTTTTAAGAAAATGGACTAATCCTTTAAAGGATTCGCTCTTACGGCCTTAACATTTTATTTTGGAAACACTCCATTGATTTTCACCTGTTTTTTTTATTTGTGTGTTTTTTTATTGTGTGTACATACATACACAGTGGTTAAGATCTATTTGTTTTGTTTTTTATAAGTGTTCAAATCAAGTTCTTGTTTCATCTCAGATTTCAAGTGTACAGTATAGCATACATTTGCACATTTGTAAGACAGAACAAAACATGCTGTGATTTGAACCAAGTTTGCATGCGTGATGATGAGGTCAGTACAAAACGACATCTCATCAGGTGACTTTGATCTGCTACTTTATTTTGCTATGGAAAAGTTGTTAACCAGCCTCCTGTTTGGTATAAAGGGAACTAATGTGTCAACCAAATGTAAAGCCAATGCATGTCTATGTTACTTTACTATGTTACTCCCCTAAACTGGTAGAAAAGAAAGAGTAACTAATAGTAAAAAAATGAGTTACTAAGCTAACTGCTATACTGGACCAAGTAAAACTTTATAACTGGATTATCAATGCAGTTTAGTCTTGGACTAATGTCTTATATTTTTCAGAAACAACTTTGTGTAAGATGAGAGCATTTAAACACTAGATTTACACTACTTTTTAAAGCAATAGCAGTGAAGATAATGTGTAATTAGAGAGAGGTAACATGATTTGCAACTTTTGTTAAACCCATCTTGATGTTGACATAATGCAAAGAGTAAAACTGACAGATGATTTATTATATACAGATACCATTCAAGCAGTTATATTTAATTGTTTGTTTTCATCAAGATGTCTCTTAATTGTATGAAATATGTGCCATGTGATGTTTGTTTAACTGTTGACACTTTTGATTGTTGTTTGATGCACTTTAACATGGGTGAAAAAATATGTTTGTCTGAATATCATTTTAAAAACTGACAGCAATAAAACATCACGCATTCATTTCATTCATTCATTCATTCATTAAGTAAATGACTCTATTATTTTTGCATTGTTTATTCAAAAACTGTCTTAAATCTTTACTCACAATCAGTTTGCATATTAAAACTTCAATTCTGTGCATGCTAAGAAACAGGCCCCTGTTTTGCATAATGAAACTTATGCATTAAAGACAATTGTGTACCTCTCCACATACCTGGCACATTTCAAAATCAATGATTTCATCTGTATTTTATATAATGTATCGAAAAACTATATGACAGAGTACCTTAAAACCTTTCATTAGGTTAAAAAAACATTAAACAAAAAAATAACATCTAACAAGCCTAGGTCTCTTTTAGTGTCGTTGTACACATTTTGCTGTAATACCAAAATGTTTAACAGTAAGGCTTTAAAGTAGTGTTTCTATTTCTGAATATAATCTCAAAATGCCAAAAAAAGTACAGTAATACAGTAACCAATAAAAGGGTTTTTCGGGAATGAAATGTAACAATTTAAAGGGACAGTTTACCCAAAAATGAAAATTCAGCATTTGTACGACCTTCCTCATGCAGTTCCAAACCTGTATGAATTTATAAAATGGGGACTGATGCTCTGACTTTAAATATAGTGAAAATGTAGTGTTTTGAAACTTGAAGGCCCCCATCTATATTCACTTCCATTGAATGGAGATTACATGATTTTAATGTTTAGGTGTACTGGCCCTTTAAAGAGACATCTTTTGGTTCCAAAACAAGAGAATTGGTTCTTGTCAAAACATGTTTATTGTTATGTTATCATGTTGTTATTGTGCTGCTTGGCTGTATTTTTTAGTTATGAAGGCTTAAATCAAAACAAACCAACTGCAGTTTGATTGATATTAATTAATTGAAAAAATGAGATTTTGGAAAAAAAACGGCATTATCTAGTTGTGGAACTGAACTCTTCCTTTAGTCACCCTCAAGTTGTTACAAACCTGTATAAATTTCTTTGTTCTGCTGAACACACAAAATATTTCTAGAAATGTTTGAAACTAAACCGTTTAAGCACCATTGACTTCCATAGTATTTTTATTTTCTACTATGGAAGACAATGGTGCTTCTGTTTCCTCCTCACAAATATTACATATATTATCCTTTGTGTCCAGCAAAACAAAAAAAATGTATACAGGTTTGTAACGACTTGAGAATGAGTACACAATGACAGAATTTTCCTTTCTGGGTGAACAATCTGTTTAAGTGAATGATGTGAAATCATAAAAAAACAACTTTGATCAACCTGTAAACAATAAATGACCTTTTTTCACAGAAACTGCTCTGAAATACTGACCTACTAAAGCATTTGTTCATTTGCTGTAATATATGTGAATTGGCCGGCAGCCCTTCGCTCAATCTTACAGTTCTCCGTGCCCAACCTCATCTTTAAGACGCTCATCCTGATTGGCCTCTGCCTCGGGTTCCTTCAGGTTGGCATAGGCCACTTCCCTCTGCAGCTGCTCCAGCGGTGGCAAACCCACTGCCAGATTTCGCAACGCAATGGCTGTCATGAGGAACCTGAAAAGATCAACAACAACAATACTTGAGCATGACTGCTGTTAACATAAATTAACCGCTTGTTAATTTGACGTCACATCACATGCTACAGCTTCCGGGTCCAAACGCTCTATCAGATGCCTTAAAGGAATATTCAATTTTCTTAAAAGAAAAATCCAGATAATTTACTCACCACCATGTCATCCAAAATGTTGATGTCTTTCTTTGTTCAGTCCAGAAGAAATTATGTTTTTTGAGGAAACATTTTTCTCATTTTAATGGACTTTAATAGACACCAACAATTAATACTTAACTCAACACTTAACAGTTTTTTTCAACGGAGTTTTAAAGGACTATAAACAATCCTAAACGAGGCATAAGGGTCTTATCTAGCGAAACAATTGTCATTTTTGACAAGAAAAATAAAAATTTGTACTTTTAAACCACAACTTTTCGTCTAGGTCCGGTCCAGCGCGACCTAACGTAAATGCGTAGTGACGTAGGGAGGTCATGTGTTACATATATAAAACGCACATTTGCAGACCATTTTAAACAATAAACTGACACAAAGACATTAATTAGTATCAGTTGACATACAACAACGTAGGAACGGTCCTCTTTCAAGACACTTGTAAACACTGGGGCGGAGTTTCACATTCGTCCTTTGTGACTACTTGACGTCATGGCGTATTGCGTGGGGTCAGCTGGTGCATCACGACCGGATCTAGACGAGAAGTTGTGCTTTGAGGGTGTATGTTTGTTGTTTTTCTTGTCAAAAATGACAATCGTTTTGCTAGATAAAACCATATGCCTCGTTTGGGATTGTTTATAGTCCTTTGAAACTCCGTTGAAAAACACTGTTAAGTATTGAGTTAAGTATTAAATGTTGGGCTCTATCAAAGTCCATCAAAACGAGAAAAATCCTGGAATGTTCACCCCAAAAAACACAATTTCCTCTCGACCGAACAAAGAAAGACACCAACATTTTGGGTGACATGGTGGTGAGTAAATTATCTGAATTTTTCTTTTAAGAAAATGGACTAATCCTTTAAGGCCTCTCAAACCTGTCCTGAAAGACCCCTATTCCTGCTATTTATTTTGTAAGTCTCCCTCATCTGAGATCATTCTGGTTCTATAGACGGTTTGGTCCGCACGTAACTTCCGGTAAACTCCGCTAAGAATAAATAACAACAAAGTTCTTTAAACGTAGTTTATTTATATAACAAGCAAAAAACAACACATATATTACCTAATAAACCAAAACATTTGTTAATTTCGACGAGGTATTTGTTCAAGAGATCAGTTTAGCAACAAGTCAGACCATTAAAAAAAACGAAACCGGAAGTAAAGTTCGGATCCAGACGTGAATCGCGTCAGCGCATGTGCGTCCAATGAAACCGTCTATACAATAGTTGAGACTGCAAGGCCTGAATTAGCTGTGTCAGATGAGAGAAACATATAAACGGCATATGGCGGTTTTACTCAATCACTACCCTTTTAGTGAAACTAAATGGGATTTTTTATTTCCAGTCCACGATTGATTGTTTAAAGAGTTGTATGAAATAGACGTACCCTCGTCTGATCGAGTAGTATTTCTTCGAGGCAAATCTCTCGAACCTCTCGAGCAAAGAAGCTTCTCGCCTTTTCTTCACGGCCTGCATGCGTTTCTGGCGCTTCAGGAAGATTCGCACCACGGGGTCGATCACGCTGTCATTTGAGTCGTTGTCATCGAGGCCAGTGATGAGCGGCTGCAACTCTAGAGGTAAAGGTTCGGTCTCTGCAAACAAAGGATATCGTTTGCTTAGTGTGGCAACAAACAGATAAAGGATAGTTTGAACTCAGCCAAGTGTGTTTACAAAATAAAAGCTTTGTTTACACTGCCAGCATTGTTAAATTTAAAAATGATTCGGCTTGAATTTGCAGGTGGATTCTTATTAAGGCAATAACATAAGTACCTTACTGTTTATATAAAACGTATCAATAGCCATATGGTTAAACACTACTGTTAATAAATAAAATAATTAAAATGTATTGATAATCACAATAAACAATTTTGCCATTTTTTTTATCTTTATGTATCTGTAAATTTCATGAAATCTGGCCTACCTGTTCCATTCCGCACTTTTTCCTGAATTTCCAAAAGCTTCGTAAAGTTTTCCTGCAGCGCCGCCTCAGTAGTATTGACGTAGATGTACATGTAACATGATGGCTTATCAGATACAGTGTAGACCTTGTGATATGCACCAGCTGGAAGCTTAATACACAACAATGCAAATTGGGACGTCAATTGCATACAAGCAAAAAACACAAATTGTTATAACAATTAAAGGTGCGTTGTGTGACTTTTAGAAGGATCTCTTGACAGATATACAATATAATATACATAACTATATTATCAGTGGTGTATAAAGACCATACAAAATGAACTATATTGTTTTAATTCCCTTACAATGAGTCGTTTTTGTCTACATGAAGGTCGCCGTCATGTTTCTACAGTAGCCCTAAACAGACAAGTACAAATCCCTACCGTGGCCCTGTCCCAAATGGCACACTTCATGTGGACTTTCGCATTAAATTGTGCGTGCTCGCTTAGTCTACAAGTCCGTAGGGTGTCCGATCTGTCATTTTTATGCTCCGAAGTGTGCTCATCAACACCCCCTTTGCACCCTTGATACGGTCTTTGGTGAAGCCCGCACTGCTGCAGGCTCCACGCACTTTACCAACCCAGAACTCCTTGCAAAAGAGCAATCAGACGACGGATGGGAAGAGTTCACACTGATGGGCAACTTCTCTTCCTATTTTCGACGTGATGCTCGAGTCTGTTCCAAAATACGACTCTGGTGCACCCACGTGGACTCGCGTCAAGGGTTTCTAAAGTCTGCACTACATGATGTCATCAAAGTGTGGACTCTGAGAAAGTCAACAAGTCCAGAGTGTGCTATTTGGGACAGGGCCATTAGTACCTTTCAAACATACAGTCTTTACTGGTAATTTACTGGTAAATTGCAGTTAACATGTCATGTGTGAAAAGAACCTTTCCGGTAAATCAGTGCTCCTAATTTACCAGTAAGATAGATTGTAAGATTACCAGTAATTTACCGGTAAACACTATGTGTGAACGAAAAATATAGGGCCAATCAGAAAGTTTTTTTATACAGGTGACGTGTTTACCCCCGAATTGTTTACGGACGTTTCCACACACATGCTGCTAAACTCTTTCACCGCCATTGACGAGATATCTCGTCAATTAAGAGAAAACGCTTCCGCGCCAATGACGAGATTTTCCGTCTTTCCACAATACCACTATTAAAGTCATAACCCGCCGTTGTTTACAAATACGACATGGAGCTCACCGGCCGCGCGCCACATGTAACTTCCGCTTTCTCTCCGAGTTTACCAGTATTTTGATACTGATGTGTGAATGATGTCTTACTGGTAAAAAGACGGAACATCACTGCATGTGTGAACAGCACATTTTTGTATTTACTGGTAAATTCATTCTGGTAAATTCATGGTAATTTAACAGAATTACTGTGTGAAAGAGGCTATTGTCTCAGACAACGACATGCTTGTCCTGTGGCAGCTAGCTTCTCTTTGCGTTTCATAATTCAGGTTAATCGCAATCTCACCACTAGATGCCCCTAAATTCACACTGGACCTTTAAAATGTTTCAAGGTTGAATATAACAGCAAGAATCGAACCTGCATTTTTTCTCCTGGTTGTAAACTGTAGTTCTTCTTCTCGTCCACAATCTCAACATTCACCAAACCCTGCAAAACCTGAACGCTGGTGTTCCCCAAATCTTCACTGACATAATTTTCAAGATGAAGGCCTGGGAAGTCAACACAACGAGCGTCAGTGACAGTGTATTTAAATTAAACGTATGCATTTTGTTTATGTATTCCAGTCAACATCGCGAAGACGAACCTGGGAAGTCAGCGATGAAGACCACTTCGGTCTGATTATCTAAAGATCCCTCGATCTCCTCAAATTTAGTCCTCCACGGGGAGAGGTCCACAAGCAGCGGCATGAGCCACGGATTGGGGCGAAACGGCGACCAATCAGCTCTCACGATGTCAATACGTGGGTCAAATATCCTGGAGGACAGAAGGACTTTATCAGAAATGTGGATACAACTAGTAGGACTAGCAACGCCAAGATCATGGCTTTAAAGGGACACTCCACTTTTTTTAAATAGGCTCATTTTCCAGCTCCCCTAGAGTAAAACATTTGATTTTTAGCATTTTGGAATCCATGCAGCTGATCTTCGGGTCTGTCTGTACCACTTTTAGCATAGCTTAGCATAATCCATTGAATCTGATTAGACGATTAGCATCGCGCTCAAAAATGACCAAAGAGTTTTGATATTTTTTCTATTTAAAACTTGACTCTTCTGTAGTCACATCATGCACCAAGACCGACAGAAAATTAAAAGTTGCAATTTTCTAGGCTGATATGGCTAGGAACTATACTCTCATTCTGGCGTAATAATCATGGACTTTGTTGCTGTAACATGGATGCAGGAGGCGCAATGATATTACGCAGTGCCTGAAAATAGTCTCCTGCTATTGAAAGTAACCAAGGGGACTATTTTCAAGCGCTGCGTAATATCTTAGTACACAATGTTACTACAGAAGAGTCAAGTTTTAAATAGGAAAAATATCGAAACTCTTTGGTCATTTTTGAGTGTAATGCTAATGGTCTAATCAGATTCAATGGATTATGCTAAGCTATGCTAAAAGTGCTACCACCAGACCCAAAGATCGGCTGAATGGATTCCAAAACGGTAAAAATCAAATGTTTAACTCTAGGGGAGCTGGAAAATGAGCATATTTTCAAAAACAAAAAGCGTAATGTCTCTTTAAATCTCAGGGAACGCATTCACTGTAAGTCACTTTGAATGATCAAATGCATGAATGTAAATCTAAAAAATATCTTTGAATTATACACACACAGTTAACATTACCGACCTTTGTTGAAAGCGATCATTAATAGACACCCAAATGTCAAAGTAGATCTCCGGGTCTGAGATATTAAAACGGGGCAGATTTTGGTTAAGGCAGGTGGCGTACTGCTTCAACATATCTCCATGGTCTTTCCATCTCCGACTCTGAGTAAAAACCTGCACCAGATTGACCACACTGTCATTGACGAACGTTAAATTGTAATAAAATCGACTCCTACATAACTAAAATCTACTCACTCCAGGGTTTAAGTATCCAACCTCTCCTGTGACACTGTCTCTGTAGGTGATCTTGACATGCTGATGTGACCGAGAGTGAACCATCATGTCCCACGAGTAACCATACAGTCCATTGGTCCAGTTATTATAGCCCTGTACTCCAAAAACAGATATCATTCAAATGATGTCTTGTTATTGTGAACATTTGCATTTCTTTAATGTTTTACAACATGCATCACAGAGGTGAGAGAGAGGTGAACAAGAGCTGGGACTTGAACTCTGGTCACCCAAAGACCACATGACTACTGACTGTGCAAAACCCAAATCAAAGTCATAGTAATAAGCACAATACATAAGTAATAGTGATACTTGTTGTGTAACTTTAAAATACAACTAATACACCAGACGTGACTGGCTACATGTATTTAGGATGACTCAGTCTCCACCCTTATAAGCTCTGTGCAGATATTTGCAGCCGTTCGATAACTGTGTTTACAATAATTGCGAAAGCCCTGAACGAGTGAACTTACAAGATCATGTTGTACACAAACAATACATCAAAAAGGGAACTAAAACTCTAAGCCCCTACCCCAGAGAAATGTCAGTTTTTATCAATTGATGATTGTTTTTTTAACTAAAAGGCGGGACTTCCGTTGCCAAAACGGCCATAGTGAATGATGCATTGTCCCTTTTTCGTAATAATAGGAGTGCTTATTTATGTAACAATATCTTTGGCTATAGTTTAAAAAACTATGTGTGAATATTTCACATTGCCTGACCCAGTGTACTTCCGCATCGTGATGTAGCCATGGCCAGTGTATAATAATTTTGACTGAACCCTTCAATTTCCGTTTAAATCACCTGTGTGATGAAATGTGAGTAAGGAAGGAAGAACTGCTCCGCGATGTAAATGATAGTGAAGATCGCCCCGAGTTTGTGTTTGAAGCCAGGTGTGGATGGTTTGGAGACAGCGTGACCCTCATTTTGCTCTCTAGACCCGCTGGCTGGATTAGGGTACACGCAAGAGGAACTAGGGCATGGCGGAGGAGAGATAAAAGGCAGGATAGGCTGCAGGAATTCTGGGAAACGGCCAAAGAAGCGCCTGGGCCAATCAGGGTAGCAGAAGAGAGCACTCGTAGACAACATGGTGTAGGAAAACATTCCTATTGAGAAAAAAAAGATTGTGAATAAGTTCAGTTTACAGTGACTATTGACTAGAGGCCATTAAGCTTTCTAGATTTCTGGATATTTATTTTAATTGTATGGTTTGAAATGATCAAGTACAAATAATGTTAATGATGCTGACTTTTAAACACAAATCGTTTACCTATGCTAAAGAGCTGGGAGTTCATGCAGTGGAAATAGCTCACAAAGAAAAAGGCGACCGGGCGGGTGGCATCAAAGAAAAGGAGATACCCAGCTGTGAGGTCTAAGATCAGACCTCCACCATGGACAACCATCAGACTGATCGATTCCACAGGTAAAATCAATCTGCAACAAAAAAAATACATTTAAATAATACACATTTAATAAAATCAATTTTTCAATGTTAACAATGTGCCACAAGACAGATGTTTCTCACTTGAATGGGTCAAATAACCAATGGTGTGCCAAGTATTTCATCGAGTACCCTTCCACCCAATCAGCATCCAGTTTCTTGACCCCGGCAATGAAGTACACTATAAAAATCTATTGAATGTAAAATTTAGTATGGCTCATATGCAACATATTGATATTACACATATATGCTACATTGTTGATAATAATCGCTAACCCAATTCTGTACAAGATAAATCACCTGAGTTCTGAGTACAGTGTAGTTCCACAGGGGTACGTGAGCATTCCTCTTCCTGGGATTTCGGAGTCCATCTAATGACCTGAACATGATAATAAATATTTAAGACGTTAACATACCCAGCAAGCTGTTTTTATTTAAAAGATGTTTAATAGGCATCCAAACACAGCCAGAGGTAAATAAAACCAATAAGAGCTATGTTAACATTATTCAAAATGTTTCTTTAAAGGAAAACACCACAGTTTTTTTAACATTTTACTATATTCTTACCTCAACTTAGATGAATTAATACATACTTATCTTTTTTTCAATGTGTGCAATTAATCTTTGTACAGTGCGTAGTGAATGTGTTAGCATTTAGCCTAGCCCCATTCATTCCTTGGGATCCAAGCAGGGATGAATTTGGAAGCCACCAAAAACTTCCATGTTTTCCCTATTTAAAGACTGTTACATGAGTAAGTATGGTGGCACAAAATATAACGTGGCGATTTTTTAAGCAGATAAAAAATGAGAACTATTTTGTATGGCGGAAGAGCACTTAGTTTGCAGCACTTCGACCTCGGGCGCAGTAATATTGACCGAAGTTTGAGCGAGGGTGAGTAGTCAGGAGTGATAATGTTACTGCGCGCCAAGGTCGAAGGAATGAATGGGGCTAGGCTAAATGCTAACCTATTCACAACGTGCTGTACAAAGATTAAGTGCACGCATTGAAAAAAGATAAGTATGTATTAATTAGTCTAAGTTGAGGTAAGAACATAGTAAAATATTTAAAAACGGTGGTGTTTTCCTTTAAGTGGCTTTAGTTCTTGTAGTCACAATACAGGAGGTCTAGCTAGTATCTTACCAGTATCTGTTAGCATCCATGAGAGTGAGCTGGAAGCTAATAAGCCCATATAGATAAGAGTGGTTGTTCCAGGCCGTTTTGTCCAGGAAGAACACGTACCAGTAAGAGGATATAAACATCAGACACGCAAAGCGATAAAAAACACCAAGCATGATACCAACAGCGCCTGAGAAATACACACAAATGCAGACGATCAGTTTAGTGGAGATAAACAAAGAAACTACGTTCTCACTACACAGATAAAAACTCACTGACCGAGGAACATAACGAAATAAACAAAGAACATCCAGTCCATGGGAAGGGGCTTTAGGAAGTTGAAAAGAGGGAAGCGGCACACGGGTGCCCCATCCAAATATTTGTAGTCCAGGTGACTGAGGCCTCTTTCCTGGGTGACATCCAGCACCATTAACAAACCTATACATATAATACAGTATGTGTTAACATCCAAACCACAATTAAAACCAAATCAGAGAAGTTGATGCCCAAGTTTTGTATGTTATGTATAATCGAGGACTTGCCAAATAAAAAACGGAAAATGCCGAGTGAGGCCGGGTCAGTGGGGCGATTCAGGAGACACACCAGTCGATGCCATGAGGACAGATCTTCCTTCTCAAAACCAAAGAGACGCTTCATGGTGCTGGTCTGATCTGATGGGACGGGAGTGGACTGTTTGATGTCTTTACTGATCTTTCTCTTCTTATTGGATGGTTGGACGAATGGAGCACCTGGGTAAGTGAGATAAGAAACAACCCATACAAAATAAAGTTACACATGAGACCTCTTTAACATCTTAGTTAGTTTCTCCTGAAAAGCAATGAGATAAAATAGAGAAGTACTTCAAAGAAAGGATGTTGCATAATATCTTCCCTCATAAAAAATACTTTTGTATTAACTATAGTACACTGTAGTAAAATTCACAGATTCTGTATTATTATTATATTCTGTATAGTTTATCAATTCACTATAGTACAAAATAATATGGTACACATTAACAAAAGAGTATTTTTTCCTGTGGGTTTCATAAGAGATCTCAGCAATATCTCAAAAAATGGTCTTAGATTTCCCAAAATACAAAAAGCACGTTCATGTATTTATCCTATAAATAAAGCAACCCACAAATATAAAGCTTTATTATTGCACTTTATTAAACAGCCGATAATGTAAACAGCATAGATGCAGTCCTCTAGTTAAAATACCACATCGGTGATTTGATAGTAACCTATTCATGCACACGCCAACTCTTATTTAACGTTACTACATTATTTACCTGCTGCCGCGTCACGCGCTCCTGCCTCCATGCTTCCAGGTTATGAAACCAGTCTTCACTAATGTTTAAAAAGATCTGTCAGTTTTAAACCGACTGAAACACTTCAGGTCCGATACATTGGTTATCAAACTGGGGTACGTGTCAAATACAGGCACAGGACCCTGAAAGGGTGTATCGACGCAGAAAGGTAGACTTCATCGACATCTAGAAGCTGATTGGGTAGTTCGGTCACAAGCCCCGCCTTTTTAAATGGGAACTGGAAACGAGCAGCGCCTCTACTGGATACGTTTCATTAATGCCAGTCAGTGTGTGTAGGTGGTTTGATTTTAGGTTTCATGTTCTCATTTTAGCATAGATAAAAATAAATGTGATGAACAAGTAAAGTTTCATGTCACATGTAAAGTAATTAGTAAAAACAAACACATAAATGTATTTAGGAGCGGTTTCCTAGGCAGGGTTTATCCTTGTCCCAGACTAAAATGCATCTTTAAGCTGCTTAATTTAAAAAAATCTTGCACTGATGTGTCTTCTTAACATATATCAAGTGCCATTGTTTTGTCTAAAGATGCACACCAGTATTTTTTAAGGTTACAGTTTTGTGTAAGTTATGTTTGTAAAAACGAAATAAATGTCCCAATATAACTGGATTAATCTAAAACCTGTCCTGGCATCATTATTCAGAAAAAAATTTTAATTAACTTTTTAAACAACCGCAAAAAAACAAGCCCCTTGATCACTCTTATTAGTTTTTTGTGTAAATAACAGAGTTATAATTATTGCAATTTAAGTGCCTGAGTTGGACCATATTACATTTCTAAAAGTCTGGTTTAAAGTTTAACACACACATAAACTACAACACTACCATAATGTTTGGGGCTCAAAAGATAGCAATTGCATAACATGAATAACTCTAGTATTGTTTATGAATACTACAGTTTTTGTTTTATGTTTGCATTAAACCTCATATAATATTTATACTCCGTTCATTTATAAAACCATAAAATCGGTCATTATAAATTAATTATTAAAACATTTTAACCCTAATACAAAATACTTTGAATATAAATAACATTTTGAAACAGTTTTTTTTCACGATTAGGTCAGTTTGGACAGCAAAAACTGTTAGTAGGCGTGTTGTCGCTGCGCAGATCAATCCACATATAACATCAAAGTACCGCGAGATACGCTCTTTCGCGATACTGTGATGTCATAAAGCAATCAGTCTGCGCAGCGTGAAGTCAAACGTTACTAATTTATTTGTGTGAGCACAGCTCCGTGTCTCCAGGTGGCAGTAGCGAACACCGAGCGTCACAGGAACGTGACGTGGAGGAAACACATAGCTCTGTTTTGTTGTTTATTATCGGTATGCTTGGCGCGTTATTGCTGTTTAATTAAATAATAAAATCTTCAGCATAAGGTACTTTAATAAACAACGAATATACGCGTTCGTCAAGCCTAGTGATGTCTTTGTACGGCTGTTTATGAGCAGGATTTATTTGTCTGTGTTGTTTTGGAAGGAAGAAGTGTGTGGTGAGTGTTTACAACAGATGTGATATGTTCGTAAAGCGTAAACGGGATTGATTAGCAGCTACTACTAGGAAAACATAATGTTGAAACTTAAACGTAACGTTAAAACTGATAACTTTACGTCAAAAATTTTACACAAACCTGTTATTGGAAAGTTCAATCCGAATGTCAATCTTGTTTAAATGTGTAATTAATTCTATTGGAAAACAAGACAAAAATGTGAGAGAGTTTTTGCAGTGTGGGTGTTTACTGTGTGACTCATTCTGTAATGATGTGGTATTTCAGGCTAAAATAATAATGGGTTCGTTTGGGAGCCGGTTCCAGTCGTCCCCACGGGCCGCAGAGGAGGATGTGGAGAGGCAGTGCTCGGGAAAGAGACACGGGTGCGAGTGCAGAAAGAGAAAACGCAGTTCACGATGCGCATGTGACAGCGAGCCGGAGGAAGACGACGACAGTCAGCTGGACACACCACGCAGGTGAGAATAACATGTGTCTGACACATAGGTCTTTGCTGTGGGGTTCATACGGTGTTCTGGGTGGTTAGGTAATATCACATCTTCTTCTGACAAGCCGGATTATTTCTATCTGAAGCACAAATATTTGACAAACATATCTGATATATTAAAGGTAACCTAATATGGGAATTTCTCAAGATGTAATATTAGTCTCAGGTGTCCCCAAGAAGGTGCCTGTGACGTTTCAGTGCAAATATAGATCATTTTTTATACCATGTTGAGAAAAGGCCCATTTTGGAGGGTTCAGGTACCTGTGCTGTTTTTGTGTGTGTTTCTTTAAATGTAAATGAGCTGCTGCTGCTTCCCTTCACATTTACTGTTATTTATCAGGGGTGCAAACTTGTCACCTTTCAGTGAAATTCGCCGTTTTGCATCCAAGATAGGTCATTCTTGTGATTCGTCTAGATCTGACGAATGCAAATAATTGCATTTTTGTAAAGGAATTTTTTTAGAGATCAGATTCAGAACGATTATCAAAACATACACAGAGTTTAAAAATAATTAAAGGTCACGTTCTTCCTGATCCCATTTTTAAAACCCTAGTTAGTGTGTTATGATGCTATAATAGCATAAATAATACCTGTAAAATGCTAAAGGTCAAAGTTCACTACCAAGCAATATATTTTCTTTAACAGAATTCGCCTTTCAAAGCCTACAGCGAACGGCCGGTTTGGACTACAGCCCTCTACTTCCTGCTTTAATGACATCACTAGAACAGTTATTTGACTAAACTCCCCCACCCTCCACCCACAGGAATACGTCAGTCGCCAGCTAAGCTAATGGCAAGCTAAGCTGCTGTCGAATCGCAACACACTAAACAAGCTACACAATCAGAACTAGTTACATATTTATCAAGGAGGGACTTCATAGAACATGGACGACATCAGCCTGTTTTGAGGACAGTGAAAACAGCGCTATACAGATAAGTAAATTGAAAATAAAAAAAATACCGCATTTTTTTTACACCTAAAACATGAACACATGTTATATTGCTTACTGTAAACACAGCTTTAAAAACACAGAAAGAACGGGACCTTTAAATTACTTTTTGCTTCAGTTTTTTTATAAATTGGGTAAGTGCGCCATCTATTGGATAATACCAGAATTACAGATTACCTTAAAAACTCGTCAGGAAAGCGTTATTGGCAGTGAATTGTTTACTTTAAATTTACAAGATAACTCATCAATGGCGGGGAAAGAGTTAAGGTAATGGGGTCACACGTTGTACTTCTTCAGCGTTCATGTCTTTCATAACATTACTTAAAGCAATTAAATAGCGCATTGCCTTTCGAAAAGTGTGTTTTCTTTGCCTATATATGAAAACTTCTTAAAGGAAAAGCCTAGCACCATTCATTCCTTAGGATCCAAACAGGGATGAATTTAGAAGCCACCAAACACTTCCATGACTAGTTAAATGAGTATGGTGGCACAAAATAAAACATATCGATTTTTTTAAAGCAAATAAAAACTAGTCATGTAACAGTCTTTAAATAGGGAAAACATGGAAGTGTTTGGTGGCTTTCTAAATTCATCCCTGTTTGGATCCTAAGGAATGAATGGGGCTAGGCTAAATGTTAACGTATTTAGGACGCGCTGTACAAAGATTAAGTGCACACATTGAAAAAAGATTGGTACACGTAAATTTGTCTAAATTGTCTATGTTCTTGAGGTAGGAACATAGTAAAATATTGAAAACAGTGGTGTTCTCCTTTAAAGCGGCCATTTTTTCTGTGTTTTCGAAGCTTTGATTGTGTTTACAGTGCTTTGTGTTCATGTTTCGTGTGTAAATTTACTCATCTCTATAGCGCTGTTTTCTGATGCTTTATAAAGTCTAAAAAACTCTTATATTGACTTCATATATCTGGGAAGTCGAGGACTGTAGGACAATTCAGTTGAAGAAGATATATCGCTTGGCATTGAACTTTTGAAGCGTATAATTTTTCAGGCGTTTTGTATGCTCTAACAGCAACCTTACAAGTTTGAAAAATGGCATCACGAAAAATGGCCGCTTTTAAGAACTCAACTTTGACTTTGTACATTTATCCAGAGCGTGAAGTCGACTAGAGATGCTGTGTGCTGCGTTGCTGAGTGCTCTGCTTTTTTGCGGACTTCAGATTTGGGCTTTAAAACAGTTTCAGCGAGTTGATTTTTTTCTGTGGGTTTAAGATGAAGGAATTTCTCATATTAGGTGACCTTTTAATGATTAATGTGTTGTTGTCCTTCATTCTCCCTAATCGCTCTTTTGGGCTTAAACAGAAAGAAATTGAAAAGCACCTCTAAATACATCTACCAGACGCTTTTCCTGAATGGAGAAAACAGTGACATCCAAATTTGTGCCCTGGGACAGGAGTGGAACTTACACAAGATTTACTTGTGTCAGGTTGGTCCACCCGTTTAGTTCTCCATGTGATGCGGTAACAGGAAAGTGCTTATATGAAAATATTTATTTCGTTTTTACACATGTTGTTGTCCTGTGTACAGTCTGGATATTTCTCCAGCATGTTCAGTGGGTCCTGGAAAGAATCTAATATGATGGTTATTGACCTAGAGATTCCAGACCAGAATATTGACACGGAGGGTAAGCATGTTAAAAAATAAGATATTTATTGTCACCTTGTTGCAAGTGAATATGTTGTTGTTCTTATACATGAATACATTCATATTCTGATGTTGTTTTCTCTGTAGCCCTGCAAGTGGTTTTTGGGTCACTCTATCGGGATGACGTATTGATCAAACCGAGTCGGGTCGTTAACATTCTCGCTGCTGCTTGTATGCTTCAACTGGTAAGTACTGCGTGTTCAATGTTAAAGGTGCACCGGCCCAGACTTTTGCTGACACCTAGTGGCGAGAATGCAGCACATCACAAAGATTGTAGGTGCTATTATAGAAATTATACGTTCAAGGCAGCCATAATTAAATTATTCCATGTGGAAAATTTTGGGTTATCAAGGTCTCTTGTTATTTTTGTCAGGATGGACTGATTCAGCAGTGTGGAGAAACCATGAAGGAGAACGTGAATGTCAAAACTGTATGCAGCTACTATAACTCAGCCACCATGTATGGTTTGGACTCTGTCATGAAGAAGTTAGTCATTTTGTTTTATGACTTCCAGAATTAGTCACATATTGAAATGTATGCATGTTATAAATAACATGTTGCACGCTCTCTGTATGTTACAGATGTTTAGAGTGGCTTCTAAATAACCTCATGACCCATCAGAATGTGGACCTAATGAAGGAGCTCGGGTACGATATGGCATGCATATACGTCTCATTTGAAGTTTCAGTGTTGATGAATGTGTTTGATCTTGTTTAATGTGTTGTGTGTAGGGTGGAAATCATGGAGCAACTCATTCAGTCCACTGATCTGTTTGTAATGCAAGTTGAGATGGATGTCTACACTGCACTGAAAAAGTGGGTGACCTTATACAGTACGACATTAACCTTCAAAACCAGGCATGTCTACTGTGTCATTTATTGCCTTTAAATTCCCTTAGACTACGTTTTTCTAGAAAATGAGTTTTTACCACCGCACTAGGCCCGTATCTTATTTCTCTCTTGCAGTGGATGTTCTTACAGCTCAACCCATCTTGGGACGGCCCTATTAAGCAGCTTTTGCATGATGCAGACGCTTGGCTTTGCAAAAGGAGAAGCGGTTAGTTCTTCATACATGCGTGCACAATATATACAATGTATTCAAAATCCCACCGTAACTCTCACACTGTTGCACAGAGTCTGGAGAGGACGAGCCATTCCTAAATACAGACGATGGGACGACCTTCGTCCCCGTTTTCAGACACATCCGTCTACAGTACATCATCAATGATCTGGCCTCTGCCCGCATGCTGGAACGAGATAACATCCTGCCTCCTGGTATGACACAGAAACCGGCCACCTTGTGGCTTAATCTTAGCACTCGCAAAGACATTAAGGGGCTGTGTTTTAAAAAAATTTAATTAATTAATTTATTTATTTATTTTCTTAGAACTAAGCGGTGAATGAAATAGCCCCCAATACCCTTATTGCTTACATTAGTTTAATAATATAGGCCACTTGAATGAGTGAATAAAAACAAACAAGTGAATTCAGACACTAAGCGGCACACAAATTGGCACGCACCTCACAGTGAAGGGGTAGCTGCTAGCCGCTGAGTGTACATCAGTTGTATACTCATTATTGTGGTGTATTATGGAAATAAATAAGTACACTTGATAATGTCCACTATAATTTAGGTAAACAGTGCACTATTTAAGGGTATAGAGAGCTATTTCGGACACAGCCTAAGTGTTTAGTTATGAACCTTGCAAACTGCAAAACAGCCTCAAAACCATTAAATGTGCTTTTGGGAAAACATTATGGGGCATGCACACCAAACGCGAGTTCAAGGATTTGCTTGAGTAGATTACATACAATGTCAATGCAAAGACGCGATCAGACGTGTCCTCGCCTGGGGCAATGCAATTGACGTGAATTGGGCAGCGTTTGCCGCGAAAACACGCGCTATTTGCCTCAAGTTGAAAATATTCAACTCAAGCAAAAAATTTGCATGACACAAAGTTAAATCCTGCGAGTAATCTAGAGCGAGCAACGTGATGCTACGCCTTTGGTGTGTACGTAGCATTAGAGTATAAGATTAGTGGGGCTCTGCTAAAATGAACCTAGCGTTGTCTTTCTCTTGTCTTAAACAGAGTGGTTGAATACTGTGTACAAACAGCAGTGGTATGCCATGTTGCGGACAGAGCATGACAATGATAATGGGTAAGAATACCATTGGTAAACCTGTACTCTTTACATTTACACTAGGGCTGTCAAACGTTTAATAGCAATTAATCACTTACAGAATATATTATATATAAATAAAATAAATGTATATATATAAATAAAAATTTTCTTAAATTTATCTATTGCTGGGCAAAGATTAATCGCATACAAAATAAAAGTTAATTTTTGCATAATATGTGTGTGTAATTATTATGTATATTTGAACACACATATGCATATACACATTTCAGAATTTTTTAATTTATATATAATTTTTTTACATTTATATATAATATAGACTATATAAAAATATAAATTATACACACACACACACACACACACACGTAAATGTTTCTTAAATACATACATGAATGTATGTGTATTTATATATATACATGGTAATTACACAGAGCACACACTTGTAGTCTATATTGTGCAAATACAAAATAAAACTGATTTTTTTTGTGATTAATCGCGATTAATCTTTGCTCAGCACTAATTTATACATGTATGTATACACAGTACACACATAAATTATGCAAAAGCAAACTTTTATTTTGTATGCGATTAATCAAGATTATTTTTTGACAGCCCTAACTTACACTTATTTTATTAGACGCTTTTATCTTAAATGACTCACAAATGAGCGGCGATCATTCATTATTTTGTTAAACATTAGAATTAGGGCTGGGTATCGATTCAGTTTTTCAGATCGATTAAATTTCGATTCACAAGCTATAAAATCGATTCTCGGATCGATTTTTATGCTCGAGTCTCAATTCGACTTAATATAGATTGAATACAAATACAATATTTATAAAAAAGAACAGTGAACATAAGTTTACAAGTGGGTAATTAATAAAAAGAAATTAAGAACTACAAACCTGTATAATAAACCCTTTTATTTAAGGTACACTTGGGTACATTAAAACAGAACCCATCTTTAATTTTTTAAATGCATACAATTATGTTAAATACAATAAAATTTTCATGCAAGATGAAAAATGTATGCTGAAAAAAGTCAGATCAGTCGCATACCTTGATCTAACAGGATCAGGTTATTTCATAAAAAATCGATTCGTGGCCTTTGAGAATCGATTTTGACTGGACCACATAAAAAAAACGATTAATTGAAAAATCTATTTTTTTGCCCAGCCCTCATTAGAATATGGCAATTTCTTTAGAATGGGGTGTGGATGACAAACCAACTAATTATATACTATGTCTTAGGTGTGCACCGAACTATTCAACCAAAAGTAGCAAAAACATCATTTTTTGCTATTTGTCAGAATAAGTGAAAAGACCTTATACATTTTAACAAACAATAAAAGCTTTGATTTGATGGGATCAAATAGCAACCAGGCGCTATTGTTCTATAAATGCAGCAAACATGTCAGCAATGTGGAAGCATTTTAAAGATGCCAAACATTCGGTGCATCCCTAATATGTTGAAAATATTGTTATAGACCCCAAGAGGCCAATAAAGTGGAGTTTGAGCTGAACAGCATGCGCTGTGGTCGAAAACTGACCAAAGATGGAGATGTGAGTCAGACTCTTCAAATATATTTGCATCTTTTACTACAGGTTTTTGACTTATTATTTTTTGTTTCCTCCACAGTACTGTTGGCGATGGACTGGGTTCAATTATGGCTTTGACCTGCTGGTGACCTACACAAACCGTTTTATTATCTTTAAAAGAAACACTCTCAGTCAGCCATGTGGAGGCGCTGTCAGTTTACAACCACGACGTCACCTTGCGTACCGGTGCGTACTAATACGTTTTTTTGATAAGCTGCTGTATTGTAGAGCTGGGTATCGATTCAGATGTTCCAGATCGATTCCATTTCGATTCACAAGCTATCGGTTCGATTCTCAATTCAATTTTCGATTCCGGTTCTCGGGCCGATTTTAAATACTATATTAATAAAAAAGAACAGTGAACAGCAGTTTACTACTGGGTAATTAATAAAAAGAAATTAAAAGGCTACGACACTATCGTTGTCGTCTTGCTTGCGAAATCTAAAATGCTTCCATACCTCTGACTTTTTATGTGAAGGTGGCATCAACGTCGATGAAGCACCTGAAACCGCTATTGGTAACATCACGCAGGGCAAAAAAGAGGGTGACATCTAGTGGAGAAGACTAGTAATTAAATTAACATTAATCTTACATTCAATGTTTGCGGAAATAAATATGAAAGAATAAAGTCGATTCTGCTTTTTCAGAATCGATTTTGAATCAACCACGTTTAAAAAAAAACCCTGATTAATCGAAAAATCTAATTTTTTGCCCAGCCCTACTGTATTGCAGACATATTAACCGCATATTTATTACTAGAAGACCTATAAGATCATACAATTATTAATATGAAATTTTAAAATTGAATTAAATGAAATATTTAGAGATGCAATCTGTAGCGTTTGTCTCACTATCGCCATCTCTGTTTGAAACATACAATTGCAAGTTATTTGTGGAGCTGTTTTCTTTTTTATGGGTTGAGGCCCAACTGATGCTACTTTTAAATTCAAACCCAACAGCTTAAATTACAAATCATTATTATAAGCTTACCACTGCGAATCAGGATAAAGTATAGTTTATTTATTTATTTATTCAAACACTGTTTATTTATTTATTTATTAAGTTATATTTTAGAGGCTTTTTATGCCTTTTTAGGGATAGCATAATAGAGAGATAACAGGAATGTGTTGGGAGCAGGATCGGAAAAGGACGGCAGCGATGGGAATCGAACACGGGTCGCTGTGAACTATGTCAACCCACAGGGGTTATCGGCACCAACACGTTTTTATTTTTAACCAAAAAAGTTACAGATTGAAGCTTTAAAATGCTATTCATTATATATTTAGCCATTTTTAGTTTAGTGTTTATGAAGAATTTGGGAGGTAATTTTTACTTTTTACTTTCAGATTGCGCCTCGCATCATTTGACAACAGTGGAAAAATGGTTTGCAGCCGGTCAACTGGCTACCAGCTTGTTACGCTTGAAAAGGACCAGGTATCATATCATGACGTCAGATGTAACATCATTTAACTTGCCGTTGCTTGAAGTTTCACCTTGTTTTTCTTTTTTAACAATCTCAGGAATATGTGGTGATGAATCTGGACAGTCGGCTCTTGTCTTTTCCTCTGTACGTGGGCTGTAACTTCCTCTACACCTCACCAGCCAATGAGAGAAGAAGTGACACATCAGAGCCAGAAAGCAGCGCCCGCAGCGTATCGTGATCAACCCAACAGTTCAGGCATTAACGGAGCCTTCTTGTTGTAGGCTTTATGTTCGTTTTTTCTTGTGTATATTTTTTATTTGTATCATTTTGTATATACTCAGGTGCCTTTTAATTGATTTGCTGTATTTTGACATCGAAGGGCTAAACGCTCTGTCATGTACTTAATTTCATTTAGGCCACTTCATTATTTTGAGGTTGTTTTATACCTACATATGTTTTCATCCTTAGTCTGGTTGCTGAATTTTCGGGCATTCCTGTTTTTTATCACAAAAGAAATAATACCACGTAAAACATTTGTACTGTTCAAATAGTTTGAATTGGTGCTAACTTCTGTTATTGTAATTTGTCAGTGCATGCTGATGTGGAAACGGCAAGGGTTGTGTTGGTTTTGACCAGCAGGGCATTTTACGTGACCTCTACAGGTGTCCAATGAAGCAGTACAGTAAAAGGATGTTTATACGTAATGAGGTGCTTTTGGCTAAATGTTGAACCTTTTGGACCAAAGCAGTGTAGGATAGAAGTCCTCAAAGTTCAATAAAACAACACTGACAAAAGTACATTTTCAGTTTTTATCGTCTCATATGAATGATAATGTAGGCAGCTGACTGTTATGAGACTGTTATAGCGGTCAGCAAAATAAAGTATGTCAGAAAGCTGTGTGATAATTATGTAATTAGCATTTGCATAATTATATAACATTTGTAAAGTCTTCAGTGTTCCATTGACAGTTTATTATATGCAGAAAGGTGGAATTGACCAATCAGAATCTAGTATTTCAAAGAGTAACATACCTATTTTTACACACTACAGATGGGAAGCTTAGCATTTATCACATTCTTTATTGTCTGTACAAAAACCACAAACAACAAGGACACAGAAACAAACACGTGTCATTCACCACACACAATAAGGTGACAGCCAGTGGTAACCTTTTCAAGATCAAGCGCTTTCATTTAGTTAAGACAAAAGTCCATTTCGACCATTTTGTTTAGCCATACTCCGAGTATGGCAGCTTGTTTCTTCACTGAGGTATGGAGTTCAAGGTTTCCTTCAGTTTGCGGGTCATACTGGGCAACAGGTTCAAGTGGTCATCCACGCAGCTCTTGACACAACTGTCCATCAGTGCCCGCACGGCAGGCTCTTTCGCCCCCGAGTCAAACAGATCCTTGGCCTTGTCGCTACAGTGCATTGTACACCTTGTAAGACGATCCTGTGAGGGAATAAATAGACTTTATCAATGATTCATATTACTATATTCCAAATTGAAGATCATAATCATCTCAAATTAACTTACCTGAAATTGTTCAAGTTCACTAGTGACCAGTCCTTGAGCTTTACCCAATGGTGTGTGACAGCGGTCTATACACTGGTGTACCTGGTTCATGGAGGCACCTGGAGTTTCGCAGCATTCTGCGCTGCAGCGAAACATGCGGCCCTAAAATATATAGAGAAACTGAATTGTTTTGTTTGGTTCTTCACTAAAATAACATTTAAATAAAAAGTGGTAAGAAATAGAACACTGCACATATTAAATGAGACAATGGTTAAACTTATCTATTGTTTCTCAATTAGGGGGGCTCAATATGGCTTCAATTTAATTAAAATAAGCTAAAACAACTAAAAATCAAGATATGTCTTATAGTTATAGACTGATATATCAGCTCATATTTCTATATTTTTAATTATTTTCATTAGCCAATTAAACATTTTACTTTAATTACATGTTATATCGGCCTCATTCTTTTTCAAAATCTGTATTGTCATAAGCCATTAAAGGGGACATTTGACAAGTGCTATAATTGTGTTGCATATGCTTGTAGCAATATAGACAATGTGATAAAGATCAACCCAGTAACTTAGTTTTGGTAAACCATTCTCTGCAAGCATGTGAAAAAATTGGTCATTGAAATTTGGCTCCCCTTGTGATGTCAGAAGGGGATATTACCGCCCATTTAGTGCAGAAATCAACTAATTTACATTTAACAGGACACACCAAAAAGCTATAATAAATGATCTATAAAGCATTTTGAGCTAAAACTTCACATGCATACTCTGGGGACACTAAAGATTTATTAGACATCTTAAAAAAGTCTTATGAAATTTCCCCTTTAAAAAACTCATATCGGTTGACCACTAATGTCTTAGTTTTTGTTATTTTTTTTATAACCAATACACATCTTTAGTTGACAAGCTCTAAAATATTTTATTGGGTAGTAATTGTAAGTGGGCGGGGCTTCAAATATAGTTTCAGTGTACAAACAAGGGGTCACTATTTAAGTCAAAAAGGTTGCAATCCACTTAGATAATGAAAGAAGTGTGTTATTGCAAAGCATACTCATTATTTGTTGTTTTAATAATATCCTGAAGTTTGACACTGAATCATAATCTAATCTTAATATAAATCTTTCTCATTCTTGAATTAACATGTAATTAATAATATAAGACGGAAATAAACTAATGCTGGGACAAAGATGTGCCACAAGGAAAGCAAATAATGCCCAATTACATTGTAGAGAAATCGTGCACCTCAAGGTTAATGTAAAAAAAAGAAATTACAGTAAATATTAAGTTACCTGCATTTTACGGATGTGATCTCTTTCCAGACTTTGAACCATATCTTCCACAGCTTTCTGCACTCGAGCCTGCTGTGCTTCTGCCATTCTTGATCCCGGATTAACTGATTTTATAATCTACTAACTAAACAGCTGTCACAACAACAAAGACATCTATATAAACATTTTCCTAGAAGACTTGAAAATCATTTCTAAAACCTTAATAATGTCCCCACTTAATTCAAAGCCCCACTGTTTGAATTGTTGTAGTAAGGTCACCTCCTATCCCTAAAGCATGCGCTGAATCACGCTGCTTCCGCCGTTGCCAGTACACCACTTCCGGTTCCGTGTTTCTCTTGGATGTCGCGCAGCTGTTTGTTTTTATGCACTTTCAAACTGTTTGTGTTTACTTTAACCTAAGGTAATTTACAAAACATTGTGACAGCAGCATCATTTGGACACGACGTGCATCACCAAAAGTCTGTATAATAATTTGGCAGTAACGTTATACGTATTTAACCACGCATTGCGTCGATATTTGACTTTAATCATAAATACTAGCGCATCGAGTTATTAATTTTAACTGCAAATAAAATGTCGAAATTGTCCAATTAATTTATTCAGTCAAACGAAGCAAAAAAAATTAAAACTGATGTTTCTAGGAAAGTTTCAAACTTCTATCGTCTTGAAATGCCGCACGCTGAACGCATGTAACGTTAGCGCGTCGCGAATGTTTGTATTTCTTTATTTATTCTTAAAATAATCAGTACTGTATAAAATTGTGCGTGCGCGTATAATAAATGCACGATTTATAAAGGTTTACATTCATATCATACATGCATGCCACGCTGCCCTTGTGCCAAAGTACATTTCCTATAGAGAAAGCAGGTTATGTTATTTCGTTATGTAAAGGACATTAAAAGACACTACAGTGTTTTTCATCTAACTTATATTAAAGATTCACGTTAATGACTTCGTGAATATGTATTATTTACTAAATTTACTTATTTTTAAACAGAATTCAATGTTTGTGACGCACTAAATACCCAGTATGGCTTTGAGAGTACTATCTTGGAAGACCCTTTTTATTCTGGGACTTTGTCAAGTTGGACGCAGGACTTTGGTCTCGGCTGCAGACAACAAAGAGCCACCGAAAAAAATAGGTAAGGCAAAGTTTGCATTCAGTTAGGTATGATGACATTCAAGCTTTAAATGGGTAGCAATCGATGTACTGGCTATATATATTTATGAAAAATAAGGCGTAAAAACAAAGTAATTGAGCAATATAACTTTATAGTCTGTTATTGTTAAATGAAGGCAGCTCGAACATGCATTTTAGTCTGGGACTAGGATAAGCCCTGTCTGGGAAACCACCTCTTAAAGGATTAGTCAATTTTCTTAAGAAAAAATCCAGATAATTTACTCACCACCATGTCATCCAAAATGTTGATGTCTTTCTTTGTTCAGTCGAGAAGAAATTATGTTTTTTGAAGAAAACATTCCAGGATTTTTCTAATTTTAATGGACTTCAATGGACCCCAATACTTAACAGTTTTAATGCAGTTAAAAATTGCAGTTTCACAGGACTCAAAACGATCTCAAACGTGGCATGAGGGTCTTACCTAGTGAAACAATTGTCATTTTTGGCAAGAAAAAAAAATGCACGTTTAAACCACAACTTCTCGTCTATCTCCGGTCCTGTGACGTAAGACGTCATCATGTCAAGAGGTCACGGATGACGAATGTGAAACTACGCCTCAGTGTTTACAAATGTGGAGAAAGAGGACCGTTCCGACGTTGTTGTAAGTCGAATGATACTAATTAATGTCTTTGTGTCAATTTATTGTCTAAAATGGTCCGCAAATGTGAGTTTCATATATGTAACACGTGACCTTTCCACAGCATTACGCAATTACCTGAGGTCGCGCTGGCTTGTCACACAGTCGGAGGAAGAAGAGCAGTTGTGGTTTAAAAGTGCTTATTTTGTATTTTTCTTGCCAAATATGACAATCGTTTCGCTAGATAAGACCCTTATGCCTTGTTTGGGATCGTTTAGAGTCCGTTGAAACTGCAATTGCATTAAAACTGTTAAGTGTTGGGGTCCATTAAAGTCCATTAAAATGAGAAAAATTCTGGAATGTTTTTCTCAAAAAACATAATTTCTTCTTGACTGAACAAAGAAAGACATCAACATTTTGGATGACATGGTGGTGAGTTAATTATCTGGAATTTTTTTAAGAAAATGGACTAATCCTTTAATGTGTATGTCAGCAGCATTTCTCTAAACTGAAGTGCCCGTTTCTCCTTCAGCAATAATTGGGGGAGGCATTGGAGGCACAGCGGCTGCTTATTTCCTGAGACAAGAGTTTGGTCCAGTAGTAAAGATTGAAGTGTTCGAGTCGGGAACTGTAGGAGGTCGTCTGGCCACTGAGAACATCGGAGGATACGACTATGAGACGGGAGGATCCATTATTCACTCTCTCAACCTGCACATGAAACACTTTGTGGACAAACTCGGTTAGTATTCAGTTCCCCTTTATGCTGTGTCCTGTTTAGGCGTTTGTCATGTGCGCTAGATTCCTTATAGGGGCAGACTTCAGCTAGTGATTTCAACTTAAGGTTATATTTAAAGGGGACATTTCACAAGACTTTTTTTAAGATGTCAAATAAATCTTTGGTGTCCCCAGAGAACATATGTAAAGTTTTAGCTTAGAATACCCCATAGATAATTTATTATAGCATGTTAAAATTGCTACTTTGTAGGTGTGAGCAAAAATGGTTTTGGGTGTGTCCTTTAAAATGCAAATGAGTTGATATCTGCACTAAATGGCAGTGTCGTAGTTGGATAATGCAGATTAAGGGGCGGGTTTATCCCCTTCTGACATCACAGGGGAGCCAAATTTCAATAAGCTATTTTTTCACATGCTTGCAGAGAAAAGTTTACCAAAACTAAATTACTGGGTTGATCTTTTTCACATTTTCTAGGTTGATAGAAGCACTAGGGACCCAATTATAGCACTTAAACGTGGAAAAAGACCGATTTTCATGATATGTCACCTTTAATGTAATCCAGCCATTAATAATCAACCTTATCTATTCATTAGGACTGTCTCCAAAACCTGAAATACCTTCTAAATTGGCAATATTTGATGGAAACGAACTGACCTTTGAAGAAAGCGACTGGTACATAGTGAATGTCATTCGCATGCTGTGGAGATACGGATTGAACTACATTCGTATGCATATGTGGGTGGAGGGAGTCCTGGACAAGTTCATGAGGTATGTCTGTGACAGTAGCCTCTTTCACACAGTAATTCTGGTAAATTACCATGAATTTACCAGAATGAATTTACCAGTAAATACAAAAATGTGCTGTTCACACACGCAGTTGCGTTACGTTATTTTACCAGTAAGACATCATTTACACATCAGTATCAAAATACCGGTAAATTCGTTGAGAAAGCGGAAGTACCTGTAGCACGCGGCGAGCCCAGTGTTGTATTTGTAAACAATCCACGTCGTTCATAACCACGGTCCGTATTTTGTTGTTTTCACGTCTGTGGTAAACAGTCGCAAAGTTGCTCATGACTAAACAACATTAAATGAGACGACGTCAAACCGAAAATGCGTTTTTAACAACAGTACTGTTTGCACTTTAGGCTTCACAGAGGGCGTGCTAAGGACGTCGGCAATTCGGCGGTAAGCTGTTTTAAACAACTTTGGTGAAAAAATGTGGACGTAAACTTCAGGTGTGCTCAACTTTCAAGCAGCATGTGTGTGTGGAAATGTCAGTAAACACTGCGGGGTAAACACGTCATCTGTATTAAAACGCTATGATTTGCCCCGAAGCTGTCAGCACGGTCTGACGTCGTCCGTTCTAAATGCCGGTAATCCTATAATTTTCGTTCACACACAGCGCTTACCGGTAAATTACTGGTAATCTTACAACCTGTCTTACTGGTAAATTGGGAGCACTGATTTACCAGAAAGGTTCTGTTCACACATGACATGTTAACGGCAATTTACCAGTAAATTACCAGTAAAGACTGTGGGCTCTATCTTACACCCGGCGCAATGCAGCGCAATGCGCGACGCAAGTGTCTTTCGCTAGTTTCCACCCTAATTTTCACGTTTAGCGCTGCGTTGTTTAAATAGCAAATGCATTTGCGCCCCCTTTTGCGCCCATGGGCGTTCTGGTCTGAAAACGAGGCGTGTTCAGGCGCATTGTTGGCGCGTTGCTATTTTGAGGCAACTAAAATAGACTACGCCATTGACCAACAAAAACCTGGTCTAAAGTCTAAAGTCAATGGCGCATTATGTTTTATGTTATTTAAAGAGCTCATTAATATGCGCCTATAAACGGGAGGACAACGCGGGTTTGCTTATGACAAAGTACATGAATGCCCAGCAGCAAAAAAATTCTTTTAAATATGAAAGATTAAAGGATTGAATGTAAAAGATTATTATTGAGTCTCTTGGACATAATTGAGGACTTATTATGAGACGTTAGAAGGCGCAAAGAGCAGCTTCACCTGCAGCCTGGTAAGTAAATAAAAGCTTTGTTTTTAAATGTTTTTTTTTTTTTAATGCTACCTCACGGATTTATTGTATATGATGACTCTGTACCTGTGGATATGGTGAGATGAAAAACATTTTAATTAATGCTTAAAAAAAACTCTTTGCTAAAAAAAACGCTGTCCAAAGTGCTGAAACGTGAGGAGAGCCGTTTGTAAATTCTTTTTCTCCTGTTTGTTACAAATAAAGTATTTTTAGAGTACAAACCTTATCTTACATACTTGTAAATTATGTTTTGATGATATTGGATAGCCATACATTTAAAGCAATTACAAGCCTGCTTTTTACTTCCATGACTAAAAGAAAACGGGTTTTAAAGGTTTTAATAAAAAAAATAACAATTTCAATACAAGTGGAAAAACAACACAATTTTTTAACATTAATCTTCAACTGGGGATCTTCTACCTCCGCTTAGTTTTTCAGTTTACAAAGTCCGTCGTCTAAATAGGGATTAGACATAGCGCCAGCGCAACTTGCTTTTAAAGGGGATGAGAGCTGAGTCTCTCATTGGTTTACTGCACGTTACGCCCAAAATACTCCCATTACAATAGGACCTACCCTTTTCGACCATGCGTTCAGCGCAAAAACCATTTTTCCCGTCGTTAAATTAGCAAAAGTGGATTCGGACACGCCCATTTAGACGTTGCGTTGTGCGCTTTAGACAATGCGCTTAGATCGTTAAAATAGGGCCCTGTATGTGTGAAAGGGACTAGTGTTGTGGTTGTTTGGTACTCTTCCATATTTTAAACACATATTTTTTTGTTAGTTTATTTCCATTAAGTAATTCAAAGCATTTTAAAGCTCATATAAACCTGTTTCTCTATGAGGATATATCAGTACCAACAGTTCGGCTACTCCTTCTCTAGTGTGGAGAGACTTCTGCATGCTATGGGTGGAGATGATTTCCTCTCTCTGGTCAATCATACATTAGAGGAGGCCATGTTGGCTGAGGGTTTCTCGCAGGTTTTTCTCAATGACATCGTAACGCCCATCACGCGAGTCAACTATGGTCAGACCGTCAGACTGCATGGATTTGTGGGTCAGGATGCAGTATGATGGCTTTAAACAAATGCCATATGTTTATATTATTATTTAATTGCACATAGCCCAGGTAATAGCAAAGATTGTCAGGCATTTGTAAATGAGGTGTATGTCTTTTGCAGGTGCTGTAGCTTTAGCAGGAGCTGGGTCAGATTTGTGGGCAGTGGACGGAGGAAATAAAAGAGTTTGTTCTGGGCTTCTGTACAACAGCAAAGCTGAACTTATCCCGGCTCGTGTGACCTCCATCACTATGAAGATGAGACCGTCCAAAACTGGTACATTTAATGAATTGTTTAGCATTTAGTATTTATATTTTCAAAGATTACTGTGCATTTGCTGAAGTGTTTTTTTATATAATATAAATAGTGCTGGGCAAAGATTTATCGCGATTAATCGGATACAAATTAAAAATGATTTTTGGCACAATATATGAGAGTGTGCCGTGTGTAATTATTATGTATATATAAACACACACATATTCATGTATGTATATATATTTATTTATATTTTTATATATTCTATATTATATATAAATTAAAAAAATGTATATATAAATAAAAAAATATAAAATTAATATATGTATGTGTGTGTGGTTAAATATACATAATAATTACACACAGTACACGCACATGCATTATGTAAAAAATCACTTTTATTTTGTATGCTATTAATCGCGATTAATCTTTGCCCAGCATCTTGATATCTTCAATATTAACTGAGTAAGGTCATGTCAAAGGTTAAAAACTTTGTGAAATCAATTATTAAAATCAAACTTTGACGCTCCTAATTTCATAAGACTTTAGACTTTACAGACAGGGTCACAAACGTCGACACAATCAAATTGATCTATGTCTTTGTTGCATATTCAGGTCCAGCTGGAAATTTCTATGAAGTGAATTACGTCGGTGAGTCTGGTGCCGCCCATGGCATGTACGACATAGTTATAGTAGCCACGCCTCTCCATCAGGGCTTATCTGAGATCAACTTCTCAGGCTTTTCCCCTCCTATTCCATCTCATTTCCCTGGCCAGTACCACAAAACGGTAGCCACGCTGGTCCACGGCCTGCTCAATGTGTCTTATCTGGGTGTCACAGAAAAGCCTGAAGAGTTTTTCTTTTCTGATGTGTTCACAACGGATAACAAAGCCGTCGTCATCCAAAGCTTGAGCTCCTTAGTCCCGGTCCACGTTCCCAAAGACTACTCCCGTACTCCGGCCAGCCAAAGCCAAGTGTGGAAGGTATTTTCCTCTGAATCATTGCCTCAGGAGGAACTGAAGAAAATCTTTATCTCTTGGGACTCCGTGTCGGAGACGCCCTGGCTCGCGTATCCCTCCTACAGCCCGCCGCACCGCGGTACACCTCCGTTCATCTTGCACGACCGCCTCTACTATCTCAACGCCATAGAGTGGGCAGCTAGCGCCATGGAGATGAGCGCCATCTCTGCCCGTAATGTGGTCCTGCTCGCACACCACCGCTGGTACCAACAGACAGACAAAATCGACCAGGAGGATCTACACACCAAAATTAGAAGTGAACTGTAACAGTGAAGCAGTGCATTTTATAGAAAATGATTTATAAGCAAGACAATCTGTAATAGAGGCTATAAAGTGATTTATTCATTAGAATTGCTGTACTAATTTATACTGATGAAAAGTTTTGACCTTAACAAAAAAATCTACATTCTTTTTTATAATTTCCCTCTATGATCCCCTGCAAATATGATCTGTGACATGGTTGAAAGAAATTACGTCTTCTGAATTATGACTTGGATGTTTAAAGATTTTTATGCCGGTCATTTATGATTAAAGTATACAGGCTTCCCTATTCAAAGCTATTAAAAATGATAGTCCACCGAAATAATGAAAATTCTGGCATCATTTATTCAAGCTCAAGTTGTTCCAAATATCTGGGGCACTATTGACTTCCGTAGTAGGAAAAAAGAATACTATGGAAGTGAATAGTGCCCCAGATTTGTTTGGATATTAGCATTTTATCCTTTGTGTTCAACAGAGAAATGTATACAACTTAAGGGGGACTAAATGATGACAATGTTCTTTTTTATGTCACTTTAAGATAATAATTTTTTTACTCCTTTATATACTGTTGTATATGTTGTGTGCAAGACAAAAGCTACAAATTAACACTGTCATGTGATAGATTGTAATATTTTCTTCATGCTTTAAAACTGCTTGAATGTAACTACACCCTTGCCTCTTTTAGTATATGCAGATCTATGAATATTCAAATTAGTCCCCGCCTGCTTTTTGCACCACCTTGGACCATAGATAAGTGTAAATAGATGCTACATTCAGCAGTTTCAGACACAAAGCCAGATATATGTTTGTGACATCGGAAACATCTTTCTGATTTGCATAATACACTGTTAATGTTTTTGAAGTGTCCATGTCAAAATATTTAAAATTGCATTAAAATCAAATTACAGGTAAAACTTAATAATGGGTAAACTATCCACCCCCAGCATGTGATATCAAAACAGTTAAGAAAATATTACAGATTATTAAGCACTAATGCTTTTTAATGTCACTTTATGATCTATGTTTGCTGTATAATTGTTGCCTGGATGGCGAATGCACTGATTTTTTACCGTTTTAAGTGTTTTAAAATTTTAACAAGAACAGTATTTTAACAGTAAATTGGTGCTGATGTTTGTTAATGTTTTGTAAATAACAAATGGATAATCTGTTGTCAAATGTAGAATATTAACAGGGTATGTTTTGCTTAAGAATTTGCAAATGTTATGTTGAAGGAAGTCATTAGGAGTCATATTAAAACAGATAAAACTGCAATAAATGTTCAGATTGTCATTTAAATAAGAGAAACAAGTCAATTGTGTTTATATTTTGTTCAGACAATATTTGTGATATCTTTAGTTAAGTGTTTGACACTTCAATTTGTATAGTGCTGTACAGTATGATTGTATTTAGGGCTGCACAGTATATTGAAACTTTACGCATATAAGCTGAATAACTTTAATACTTTAAAAGTTTATGAGATGATGTCAGAGACTGGTGCTTTTTCTGTTTTTTTTCATATTTTAGTAAGTTCAAATGTATTTTACAAAGCTAAATAATAATCGTCCTGCATATCATAAATGGCATAATTTTGCAAGTTATACATTTTTCTTTTATATGGTGCAGCCCTAATTGTATGACAGGAAAAAGTTTAAATTTGTCTTAATTTTCTAATAATTTTTAAACACTATCAAGCTAATATTATCTCTTTAATAGCATTCATTTAATTTACAAATGTTAAAAAGTACACGCTGTATTTTGAACAATACAGGTATTTATATCCATTTCCCAGTGTAATAATTGGTGCACTAAACCAATTATTATTTCAGTTGTCATTAAGATTTGCGGAAAGATGTGTAATGACAATGATTCAAAAAATAGTGCATGATCATTTACTGAAGTACTCGGTCAGTGAATATCATAAGGAAAAACTAAATATCCCACATTTATTATTAATATAATGGAAACAACAGAGGAACAGAAGACAAACACACACAGTAAAATCCTTATTTATCTTCTCACATCTTTTTTTCAATTACCAGAACTTCTGAAGTACAGTCTCTAATATCCAAGTGCCATAATTCATAAGCTTGCGTTTATCTGGTTCTGAATCAAACATTGTGTCTAGTTTCATTTTCAGAAGCATCGTTCCTGTCCAACAGCATCTCTGTCGTCTCGGGGGTCGTCTTCTCCACTGTGCTCAGACCTTGCGTCTTAGCTAAACTCCCATAAATAGTCATGGCCTGTTGAGGTTAGAAATAAATAAATATTTAAATTATGGACAACTTTTTGAGAATGATTGTTATTACTAAGCCTATATACAGCATTCACAAAGATGAGCCAGACCTGAGAAACCATGCTGCTGATATCTCCTGTATTTGAGGGCAGTAGGATTGTGTTGGACTCCTTGGCCAGGTTGGAGAAAGCGGAGACGTACTGTTCAGCCACCGTTAAAGACGCTGCAGCGTTTCCATTCTGCACAGATAAAAAAATTATACTGTGTCAATAAGAGTATTGTGAGTCTCACTATATTTGACCGAGAACTGTATTAGTTCCCAGTTTATAAATGCTACAAGGATTCTTGTGATCTACCTGTTGAGTGAGTGCCTCAGACAGCAGCTTGATAGCTTTGGCTTTGGCTTCCGCTTTGGCCAAAACAGCATTTGCTTCACCTGTATAAAGCAATAAATAGTAAGCACCGCACACACATATCATACAAAAACATCCCTACACAAATCTATTAAAATTTTAAAGTCCTGAGCAAATCTCATCCTACACTTTCATATTACAACATATTAGGTTGATGGTTTGTAATTTCGTTGTATTGTAAGGTACAGTGACAAAAAATAAAGGCTTATTCATCATCATCATTAGACGGCTCGTTGGAATGCTTGAATCTTTTTGGAGAGTCGCGACATGCGCAGGTTTGTTATTCGGGTCAATGACGTGACAATTATTTTATGTCCGTATGGTTCAATAAAATGTAAAAGCGTTAAAATTTCTAAATAAATTTGCAGATTACTTGCATACATTCTGTTTTTTGGGGACCAAGTCTAAAATTTCTGGTTTTATTTCTTTTTGAAAGAATATTTGGGGGATAATTGAAAAACTGTCAATGTGGTGTAACCAGTCTGAAAATATAAATATATTCATAAAAAAAAGTGGAATAAATATAATCTAGTGTAATATGATTTTTTTTTAAATACATTTTACATAATTTGTCAAAAATTTAGAAAACAGCTGTTTTCTACAGAGCCCCTAAGGACAAATAACATAAAAATAAAATAAAATAAAGTTTAGTTTCGCGCGCGCAAGTGAAACTTTTAAATCCAATGTCACCTTAGGAGCTCGGTAGTTTTCAGCATATGTCAGGACAAATATTACAAAAACGCATTTAAATTTACATTTAGAAATAGCTAATAAAATATTTTTTTATGATTACGCTTAAATGCCATCAAGGTGGAAAAAATATTTCATATTTCTCATTCTTTGGCTCAATTAACGGTTACACCATTTGACATTTTCAGGTCTAATTAGTCTTAACTTTCATAAAAATGGTGCAAATGTATTTTTTATTGCATAAAATTAACATTAATACACTATGTGCATTAAAATAAACCTCGTGCGTGCTTTTAAAACAAGTTTTTCTTCAAGATTTTTGAATTTCTCATCTTGCCAAACCGTTTTTGTCACTGACCCATTCCCAGATAATAACCCCTCAAAGCGAATAACACATTGTAACCCGGATGCTGCAAATCATTTTGACAGGTACAGTTTAATATTGCACAAAAATGAAATATAAATATGTCATTTAATGACATTATATTTACAAATGATTAAACCAAATAGCGTGTTTGTGACATTTGAACGTCTAATCTTATTTTAAAACCAAAAGTAAACAGGTTTTTCTCGTGGAAGGTCTGCATTCGTTACAAATATTTCAAATTAATATTTAATGTTCATTATCTTACTCATGAGGTAAGTAGCCGTGTAATAAGCTGCATAATGTACAGGCAGCAGCAGGTTGTTATTGTGAAATATACACCTATAAATTATCCCTTACATAATCAATAGTGACTATATTACTTAAAAACACCTTATTCTAAAGAATCTATCACAAAAACATACATTTAAAATAAATGGGGTCCTTTTAACATAATTTGGATTTTAAAGTTTTATTTTAATCTTGTTTTAATGCTATTTTGATGTCTAGAAATGAACTATAAACCTACCAGCTGCTTTGTTGATCTGTTCAGCCCGCTCTCCCTCAGATGCCAGGATCTGAGCTTGCTTACGACCCTCTGCCACATTAATAGCCGCCTCCCTGGTTCCTTCTGACTCCAGAACAGTGGCTCTCTTCCTCCGCTCTGCCTCAACCTGAACGTAATTTACAGTAAATCACATAAGTCAAGTGAACGAGAAGTAATGACGATAAAGTTACGACTCTTTGTCGTATACAACCTTACCTGCATTTGCATAGACTCTTTAACCCGTGGAGGGACATGAATGTCTTTGATCTCGTAACGAAGACATCGGATCCCCCATTCATCTGACGCCTGGTTTATAGAGTGGACCATATTGGCGTTCAAGGACTCTCTTTCCTGTTGAGAGACAATAATAAAAAGTTTGCTAAAGCAAATATCTGTGCTTGCAAGGTAAGACGGGTTAAAGTTGTAGATACATTTGGGTTTTAGGCTTTAAATTTCTCTTTTTAAAAGTAAATCTATTGTTATTGCCACTAGTAAAAAGAAATAAGGTTAGCCTTCATACCCTAAACACTTTGTCAAGGGTAAGTTTTCCCAATTCTGATCTCATTGTGGTTTGTGCCAGCTGAGTAACGGCATATTCTGGGTCTTCCACTCCATAGCTGGCCTTTAGAAGAACATTAGGAACAAATGAATATTACAAAAGGAAACATTTACATTTATGCATTTGGCAGATGCTTTTATCCAAAGCAACTTTATTCATAACAAGGTCTCACCTTTTGAGCTGCTAAATGCAATGTTCTACCAATGAGTTACACTAACATTGGATGAATGAATCACAGTACTATTATAACTTACCTTAAAAGGGTCCAGTATCCTGAGATACAGAACTCCATCTATCTGTAGTGTCACATTGTCTAAAGCAACAAAACACAATTAATATCAGTCATTTATTATAGGAGGGGGGAGTCAAACAGATCGCAACATCTGTGACCTACCGAGGGAAACTGCTGACTGTTCTGGCACATCGATGACGATTTCTTTGAGGCTTTGAACATATTTAACTCTGTCCAAGATTGGGATTAAGAAGTTAAGACCCTGCAGGAAACAATGTGTTATATAATTCTCATAAAAACAAAGCAAAAACTAAACTGAGGTAATTTGGGGACAGAGAAAAACTCACCGGTTCCAGGATTCGGTGGAAGCGCCCCATTCTTTCCACTACCCAAGCTTCCTGCTGGGGTACGAATAGAATAACTGTGTTCATTGGGAGGCTGGAAGCCCATCGCTGTTGGGCTCGAGTGCCCCAAAACGCAGGCACGGTTTGCCGTGAATGCTTCATGCAAGAGAGACAGAATACAATATAAAGGGATAGATAAGGGTCAATGACAAAACAAGCTCCTAAAAATGTATTTAAAAAAAATCTTAAAAATAAATGGATGTAATGCATATATTTGAGCCAGGCACTGGGTTTAAAAAGTTACTGAACATTTCAGTTTCTAATGATTTTTTCCCACAACACTATTTGATATCCTCATTGAAAAAATGTCAGGTGGTACAACCAATCAATTTGTTATATTTAAGTTTTATAAGTTCTCACTATGTCATATTGATTGTTTGTTTATTTGATAGTTGCATTTAAAATTATAATGCTGAAAGTTTAAAAGTGTAAAACAACTTCACTATAAAACATTTTATATAACATTTGAGAACTATACATTTAAGAACAATAATTTAAAAAAGTATAATAAAAATTATAGACAACCTTAGCCTGCATTAATTTATTAAAACTTTATTAAAATTATTAACTAAAATATTAAATTATTTAGCTTAATTTTTTTATTTCTTAGGAACATTCATAGCAGTTACATCCTTTGACTTTCAGGTTGCACCACCTGACCTCTGCAATGAATTTACATGTAACACTCATACTTGGATGATGCTGATATAAGCTTTTGCTTTTCTGTGATATCAAATTAAACATATTTAAAATGTGTATAATAAAAAAGCATTTTTAAAAGTTTTACATTGGTTGTACACTCAGTAATAGATAGATGATGTCATAAGCTGCTGATGTTGCAATGATCAGACATCTAACAGAATATTAAATTGCAAGGTATCTCTAAAATAAACGTATATCATCGGTAAACAGAAAGCCTTTTTGAATATCGTTTTCATCTTTTTTTTAAGAAGCTTGAAAACGTGAAAACATTCAATCAGAATTTGAGAAATCCAGTTCAAGTGTCAGACACAGTAAAGTGAGTTAAACAGAAGAACAGTGCTGATGTGTTAACGTTACCTTTAAAAGACCGCTGCCTGCCCGGCACACCACCGTTCTCAGCATCTTCAATCCTTATGAAAACAGTTGCTGAAGTGGTTTACAAGAAATGAATGAACTCTTCCCAGGTTTTTACTACAAACGTGACCCTCTTGCAGCTGCGGAAATAAAAGTTACAACACCATGACCGTCCGTCTACAATAGACGTCCGGGACTTTCAGTGAAACTAGTGCTGTAAATATAACGTTCCGGACAAGTCTAAACGGTACACATATAAACAGGTTGTAGAAATTAGACTGATCATTCTAGTTTAACTTCACACGCTAGTGGGTTTAAGTATCTTAATAAAAACGTAACCAGGGGAGATTTTTTATATTATTTTAGTTTTTTGACAAGCGTCAAAAAGGAGAACTGCCCTTATTGAGCCGCTAGAGGGCGATATGGAGTAACATTTTAAATAAAAGTTTTGTAACTGGAACAGATATAGCCACATTAATGTAATGTTTGGTTTCATTGTGTTGTATTATTTGATTTAAAGCGCATAACCCCAATAAAGAGTTATTTTTAGCATCTGTCATCTCAAAATATTGTATAAATGTAGCAGCTCATTATACACCTTCTATTTTTATTTCCATTTTTCTGTGTGTTTTCTGTGTGTTTATTAGTAGTTAATGTTATGTGAAAGGGGCACCATTGATACTGATATGAACAGGTACATTTCCTGCTTGTGTTAAAATATTGTATATAATGACTGTTATTGGCTCTTAAAATGAGATTAATGTAATCACGTGTGTTTTCATGACATTATATCAACTAATGTTAAATTACGAGCCACCAATAAATTAAATAAAAAAATGCACCACCAATGCTGCATTCAGATGAACTGCCAATTATGTAACACTTAACAAGTCTATTTAAAACAAAAAAATAAAATAAATAAAATGGATATGCTATTTTTGTTTTTAAGTCTTCCAAACTGCTGTAATACAACCGTGCCAATAACATTTTATTAGCACTAATCTAAACTTGAACTTATCAGCGTTACACCTGTTCCCTTTCTCTGTGTACCGACCACACCCATTATCTACTCCTATTGGTCAACGGTCCAGCACGTCCCGCCTTCTTGGTCAGTGGCGATTTTGACGTAATTAAATATCCTTGTAAACCACGCCCCTCATGCGGTGAGTTTTACACACAGTTTAATGATGGCGATGGGACATTTGAAATCAGGACGCGTCACCTGTGGGAAAGTCTTCAGTTACTTCATCTACCCTCAGTAGCACGCTTACTCAAGAGTAAACTAACTTAAGTGTTTGAAATGTCGCCGGACAGGACGCTTTACAGCTGACACCTCAGATTACACGAACGCGGGATTTAACCAAGAGGAAAAACTTAGCTTGCCATGTCTCTCCTCTGCGTGAGAGGTGAGTACCGCGTAAAATATCTTTTATAACTTTTAACTCTTTGCATGTGTTCGCATCTATCAGCGTGTAATGTTAACGTGCTTTTTCTTTAAAAGTCACGTCGGTCTTTACTAAGCTACAAACATTTCAAGTTGTCTACTTTCTGTGCCGTTTTATTGCATGTTTGAAATATTGTTTTGTTTTTCACTTTTAATATGTCGTGAATAATTTTTTAAAGGGAGAACCAGCAAGTAATTATTAATGAAATATTATATAATATGAGGTTTGACTGTTCTGGAGTGAACCAGCTGTTTGGCGTCATGGTATGACGCTCCAACAACCAGACATTATAAAAAAGTGCGATAAAAATACGGCGTTATACTTATTCTAAAATCATTGACGAGAAAAATACGTAACCATATATGCAAATTATTAAAAAGAATAAACGTGATATCTAGAAAAAAAATTTACTTGCCTGTTTTTTATGTTTTTGAGTTTGTCGTGGCAATTTTCTAACTAATAGAAAGTAGATCTTTTAAATATTTTTATTTCTTGCTAAAATATGTCCCTCACTAATAATACCCCTCACTTACCACCAATAATATCTAATCATTTATATTCACAACCATTTGTGGGGTTGTTTTTCTTATAATAAGCTAAATGCAACACAATGTAATGTCCTACTTGTCATATGTTCTAACAAGGTGTCATTTCACCTTAATTCTTTAAGCGGAAATTTAGTTTAATAATAAGCTTTTTTATAAGCTCAAAGTTTTTAATAAGCTCAAAACACAAACATTGCATGTTACAACTCCCACTAATCAAAATTAAGCTAAAATTATAAATCTCACACTGATAAACATAATTTCTTCCGCATGTACCCTTTTTGTCATATTGAAACAAGACATTGAAAATATCATCACACACACATGTTCTTCCAAATGGATTTTCCATAACGCAACTCTTTTTCATTTTAGCAGTTCTTCATTGCTTATCATTTTGCAGAAGATACTTGTAACATTGTATGATACATGGCAGAAACAACGACAAACTAACTATCATAGTAATGTATTATAGCGTTTAATTGAATCTAAATAAATTGATACTTGTTATATGACATTTGGTCGTATTTAATGCAGTATTTTGTAAATGCTGCCAGCTCATCATGACCCGTTGAGGAAAAGCAGATCAAAGGCCTCACGTTTCATCTTCTCACAGAGATGCACACACTCCTTTTATCTTTGGTCGCTGGCCAGTTACAGATCAACATCTCCATTTCCTTTCTTTCTAATCTACATTCAATCTACTTGTGGCAATGTCTACTTTGCTCTTGCTGCTTGAGGTGAAAGTGTCTCTGCTTAATGTCCAGACGGTATTGCTTGAGGGCTTGAGCGGGATGTATGGATCTGATGGGAGACATACACGGATTGCTCATTCACATCAAGAGGTGCAGGCTACTGTGATTTAAATGTTGACTGGGCTATTTAACAGACAGTGCAACACAAATGAAACAAACAGTTTTTTTTAAAGCATACATATAACCCACTAGGCTGAATAATGCTACACGTCACACATTTTCTCAGTTAACATATTTCTTAATGTTGTATTGACATGATATTTTTACCAGATGTTGTAACAACCCATGCAATCCATGCATTCAAAGAAATCAAACCATATACATTTAGTTATGTGTAATAATGTGAAGTTATACATGGAAGAGTATTAAACATGCTAACTGAAATGTATTTAATAATTTGATTTTGTCCCTTTCATTCTTCCACACAACAAGTCTTTAAATCTTAAAAGTTCTGTGAGTCTCTTCCGTGAACTTTCCATAGATTTTTAATTGGATTCAAGACAGGTGATCAAGTTCTAGCAGCTTTATTTTCTTTTACTGAAACCATTTGAAAGTTTCCCTGGATGTGTGTTTGGATTAGGGTTTAGGCTACCCATCATAAGATGTCTCTTGCATGACACCTTGGTAATGAGACACTATTTTATAGGCCATCCATTGGGACTGAACCAGCTGTTATTATTTCCACTTACAAGGGACAGGATTGGTTTTTTATTACTGACTGTCTTGACTTTCCATAAGGGATGTTCATTTCAGTTCATTTTCTCGACCGACAACTGCAGCTTGTTAACGGAACATTAACTGCTAACTCAAGATTTTAAGATTAAATTGTTAATGTGTAAAAACGCAGTTGGTTGTTGTTTGTGACCTGGTAAAAACAGTACAAACATTTTATTTCATTTGAATGGGCGAACAGCAGTAACAGATCAACAACAGAACCAGGATTTTCATGCAACATTACATTATCAAAGAGCACACGATTAATCTGGAGGATTAAAATAAAAGGGAGGGTGGATTGTCTCTTTTTTTAATCTAAAACACTGGGCATTTCTAAAGCAGGACACAAGTTTTGCTTTTGTGTCGTCTTTCTCTGTTTGTGCAAAAAGTGAGGTGTTTATGGTCAGGGTCTAGGACAGGAGCGATCAGTGAAGCTCTGGCTGGACACGCACAACTCAAGCACGGACACATATGCAGTACAAATTATTTCTCATACAAATAATCACTTTATCAGACCATCAGGACAGCAATAATTTGTGTCATTTACAGGCCATTCACAAATTAAGGATAAAAAAGTGGTGAAATGTCTGTAGGCACGTGTCGCTGTGCGTTAACGATTATATATTTTTTAGCTGATAATATTAATCGGTCATAAATTCTTACCTTCGGTTAACCGGTCAATATGAACATCACTACTCTCCATGCCTTTTTACACCTCCTCTTCTCCAGGGGTCCAATACTTTTGCCTGTGTTATTTTACTTGATTACACATAACTTAATTTATGAAAATCTACATTCACCTAAAGGATTATTAGGAACACCATACTAATGCTGTGTTTGACCCCATCCCCCTTTCGCCTTCAGAACTGCCTTATTTCTATGTGGCATTGATTCAACAAGGTGCTGAAAGCATTCTTTAGATGTTGGCTCATATTGATAGGATAGCATCTTTTGGTTGATGGAGATTTGTGGGATGCACATCCAGGGCACAAAGCTCCCTTTCCACCACATCCCAAAGATGCTCTATTGGGTTGAGATCTGGTGACTGTGGGGGCCATTTTAGTACAGTGAACTCATTGTCATGTTCAAGAAACCAATTTGAAATGATTCGAGCTTTGTGACATGGTGTATTATCCTGCTAGAAGTAGCCATCAGAGATCCATGTTCTCATTATGTTTACGCCAAATTCTGAATGTCTCAACAGAAATCGAGACTCATCAGACCAGGCAACATTTTTCTAGTCTTCAACTGTCCAATTATGATGAGCTTGTGCAAATCGTAGCCTCTTTTTCCTATTTGTAGTGGAGATGAGGGCAGGGTTAGGTTAGGCACCAACAACCATGCCACGCTCAAAATTGCTTAAATCACATTTCTTTTCCATTCTGACATTCAGTTTGGAGTTCAGGAGATTGTCTTGACCAGGACCACACCCTTAAATGCATTGAAGCAACTGCCATGTGATTGTTTTATTAGATAATTGCATTAATGAGAAATTGAACAGGTGTTCCTTATAATCCTTTAGGTGAGTGTATGGTTTGATTTCTTTGCATGTGTGGATTGCATGGGTTGTTACCAGCATCTGGTAAAAATGTCATGATCATTTCATGAAACCAGTAATATATATTTACTAAAAAAAAGTGACACGTTCAATACTTATTTTACCTGCTGTATGACTTTCTTCTTTTAGTCAAACACAGACAGATTTATATTAAATAATATCCTGGCTTTTTTCAGATTTATAATGACATTGGATAGTGCCCCATTTTAAAGCTTTTAAAAGCATATACATCTGTCAAAAACTAATTCATACAGGTTTAAATGTCTTCCGAGGGAAAGCAATAAAGCTTTGTTTTGTTTTTATTAGCAAACATTTATATTTGAAACTTAATAGAATATGACGGGACGCATGTTTAAGAGAGAATTGACATCAGACAAAAGGCTGACATCTGTCCAAGCATTTCCAAATCCCATCGCTTGACTTCAGAAGACATTCAAAGGGGACATTTCACAAGACTTTTTTTAAGATGTCAAAAAAATCTTTAGTGTCTCCAGAGTATGTATGTGAAGTTCTAGCTCAAAATACCCTACAGATAATTTATTATAGCATGTTAAAATTGCCACTTTGTAAGTGTAAGCAAAAATGTGCAGTTTTTGAGGAGTGTCCTTTTTAAAATGCAAATGAGCTGATCTCTCTACTAAATGGCAGTGGCTTGATTGGATACAGCAGATTAATGGGCTGTATTATCCCCTTCTGACATCACAAGGGGAGCCAATTTTTAATGACCTATTTTTTCACATGCTTGCAGAGAATAGTTCACTAAAACTTAGTTACTGGGCTGATCTTTTTCACATTTTCTTCTGATAGAAGCACTAGAGACCAAATTCTAGCAAGTAAACATGACAAAAGTCTGATTTTTGTGATTATGTTCCCTTTAAGAACCATAAGTCATATACACCTAGGACTGCTTGGGGGTGAGTAAAATATGGACATATTTTTGTTTCGGGGTAAACTATTGTTTTCAGTGACCAGGGGTTGTCGTGTTCCAAAAAAACAACAACCTTATACTCAAAATATATGAATGTGTGAATGAGATGTGAGAACTATGGAAAGGTTTTAAGTAAATAAAGACTTAGCAAGTGAGTCTGATCTTCACTAAAACCTTTTGTATAGCTTCAAAAAAACTTTAAAAAAAAATTATATTATGAAATTTTCTTTAGATCTTTTTAAGCCTGACCGTCTGTGTCTGTCTTTTTTGTACGTAAAAGAGCGGAACATCAATCAAAAATCTATTTTTTTTGCATTCCACGGAAGAAAGAAAGTTGGGCGGATTTGGGAGAATAATGTCAGAAATTGATACTATTCCTTTACATTTGTTTAAAGTTTTCTTTGTTTCTGTAGAGTGTATTTGTTTTCGTCCTGTTCACTGGTGAATTTTCTTCACTTAATGGTAAAAGTTACTTGCGTTCAGATTAACTCCATTCACAATGTCTCATAAATGAATTGTCAGTTTAAATTTCATTCACCTAGCTGTTGAGATTTGATTTGGCTGCCACTGCAGTCTTTCCTTCCTTGTTAAAATACAAGCAGAACCTACAGGCCTGTAACCATCACATCACCTCATTTCCTCAGGAACCCACACCAATTCAGTATTGCGACTGAAGTCACACAAGTTCAGCTGAAACAGTCAGCAGTTTTGCACAAATACAAACATTTACATAAGAAATGTTTTCTCAGGATCTCCAAGTCAACTGTTAAAGAGACAAAGCAAGTGTTTACGGAGGAATTGGATCCATAAAGGGACATCGATCGTGTCCCTTGAGGGTTTTTGTTTGGTTTAAAGGTCATGGGTGTCCATATAATACTTAAAGAAACCTCAGATATCACAGTTTAGACCTGTTACTCCCACAGGCTTTGTTTTTGAATTGTAGTTGGGCTTTGTGGGTGGGTCACAATTCACAAAAACCTTTTTGTTGTCTTTCTGCATCTTTCGCCTTGTATTACAGTTTCCCAATACAATGTTTTTCCTTGTAAGTTTAAAGATCTGAAATGTTTGTATGCGTTTCTTCGTAAACATTCGTCAGGCACAAAAACCTTGCACACTGAGTCCGATGCATATTAATTAATCTGTTGTGAAAAAACATTTGCAAAACAATCCAAATGGAATCTTTATGACGTTAGCACTATTCAATATGAATGGATGGATGACATGAGCAACAAGCTTAGTTAACTTGAGCACAATACTGTATAATCTTTCGTACACCCTATGTTTTGAGAGTCATGTTTTCCAAGTTACGAGGCCAAGTGAATCAACTTGACAGTATCCTGGATTTTGGCATTTGCTGGTATGGTGGCTCTGAATTATCGAACATACCTCTCGAAATGCTTGGTACGGATGCAGAAAGCACAGAAAATGGACCATAAATTCGAAATTTTTTATGATAGACAAAAGATTTGAAGGCAGTGTGTATGCTTGATTGACACAACGTGAGGTTGTATTTCTCTTTTAACGTGCTAAAATATTGGACAAGAATTTCAGACTCTGTGTGCAAACGTAATAACTGTAGCTGCTTTCAGATGAGCGGCATTTACTACACAGAGTCTTATTTCACGGAGAAGCTCGGCAAAATCACATACATTATCACATACATTATTTGTCCACGATTATGAACACGGTTTTGGCTATCTTCTCTGTGAAATACGGCTCTGTGTAGTAAATACCGTTTCATTTGAAAGCAGGTGATGGCAATTTACTACTAATCACGAAACCGGCTTTGCTGATGAGATACGCATGAGAATCGCAGGCAATTTTTCACCCGCCCCTGTTGTGAAATAACGCTGTTTCTATTAAAGGAATAGTCTACTCATTTTCAATATTAAAATATGTTATTACCTTAACTAAGAATTGTTGATACATCCCTCTATCATCTGTGTGCGTGCACGTAAGCGCTGGAGCGCGCTGCGACGCTTCGATAGCATTTAGCTTAGCCCCATTCATTCAATGGTACCATTTAGAGATAAAGTTAGAATTGACCAAACACATCAATGTTTTTCCTATTTAAGACGAGTAGTACTTCGACTCGCCTGAAAAGTCCGCTCCCCTTCTCACTCTCATAATGTGTTACTGCGCCGAGTCGAAGTACTCCCAAAAGTGCTATTACGCCATAAAATATAGTTCCTCTTTTAAATCCGCTTAGGAAAGCGCTACGTTTTATTTTGTACCACCAAACTTGCTTGTATAACTACTCGTCTTAAATAGGAAAAACGTTGATGTGTTTGGTCACTTCTAACTTTATCTCTAAATGGTACCATTGAATGAATGGGGCTAAGCTAAATGCTATCGAAGCGTCGCAGCGCACTCCAGCGCTTACGTGCACGCACACAGATGATAGAGGGATGTATCAACAGTTCTTAGTTAAGGTAATAACATATTTTAATATTGAAAATGAGTAGACTATTCCTTTAACCCATGTTGTGCGACTAAATCGTAATTTTGTTGTCTCGCAAAAAGTCATTCCAAAAACAGTGGGGACAGGTAAAACTTCATACAGTGCCGTGCAGACCGGCCTGTGGATTGCATAAAAATCTCGAAGGTGACTCAAAAGCATACAGAGCTGTCGATTCCTGAACCTCTTTCGCAGTATATTGTTGTCATGCGCTTGATGGTTCTTGTGAAGCAACATAAAGTCGACCACACCTGTTCTGTCTTGTCCTCCAACCAAACATACAGTGAAGCATATACAGAATGATCATGTGACTTTTGCACACATCAGGTGACCTGTAAATGTGACCCATTTCCATTGCAGTTTTGCGATTATTACTTTTTTGAATTGCCTGAAAACCACCTCACCCAAGTGTAAAAGCTTTTTGCAATATAAATATACGCCAAATTTCGATGTTTACATTGGGCACGTTTTCAATTTGCTCAATTTAAAGATCCCGTTCTTTCTGTATTTTTGAAGCTTTGATTGTGTTTACAGTGCGTTCATGTTTCATGTGTAAAAAAAACCGTGGTATTTTTCACACAGTTTACTTATCTCTATAGCGCTGTTTTCACTGTCCTAAAAACGGGCTGATGTCTTCCTTGTTTTGTGAAGTCCCTCCTTCAGAAATACATAATGAGTTCTAATTGTGTAGTTTGTTTGGTGTGTTGTGTTTCGATAGCAGCTTAACTTGCCATTAGCTTAGCTGGCGACTGATGTATTCCTGTGGGCGGAGGTTGGTCAAAAAACTGTTCTAGTGATGTCATTAAACCAGGAAGTAGAGGGCTGTAGTCCAAACCGGCCGTTCGCTGTAGGCTTTGAAAAGCGAATTCTGTTAAAGAAAATATATCGCCTGGCAGTGAACTTTGAGCTTTATCATTGTACAGGTATTATTTATGCTATTATTGCACCATTACACACTAACTAGGGTGGGATCAAGAAGAACGTGACCTTTAATAGGATGGAAACGTGATAGCAAGTTAGCAAGTTATAAAAGGTTTACCCACAAGAACAGCATTTATTAAAGCGTGTACCACCAAACATGTCAGAAAACTGATTTAATACTATTGCTGGGAAATTAAAATCTTAAAGACTGAAGATACTTGCTGATATACATAGATATGTACACTAGATGTCATCTTGGCTACGGCATTTCATTGGAGCGAATGCGTCAAATAAAGCCGCCATCTTGAAGGGGGGAACCCCGCATCAGCGTCATTAGGCAAAAGTGTAACGGAAATAAAATCACCATAAATCCTCATGAATGTGATTTTCTTGGTTTTCTTTTGGTTCGTTTCAACAGTCAGAAATGTATTTAGCATTGAGTCCAGAAAAAATTTAAGTTTTGATATTATGAAAATCTACTTTTTCTAACTATAATGCATAGTGTTAGTAGGCCTAACATCCATACGCAGCACAAAAGTTCGGCAACGTCTATTAATTCGAAGTACAGGCGGAGATAGCAGGATTACCTAGCTACTTCCTATGACAAGACCCCTGTTCCAAGATGGCGGCGGTTTTGACGCATGCTTAGAACCCCAAGGCGACATCTAGTGTATATATCTATGACTGATATAGAGAGAGAATGTCACTAATGTGCGTGTGTGTGGGTGGGGAGGGGGGGTAACAGCAGCACCTCCCATAATGCATTGCTTGTATTTACACTAACCTCAGAAGCGTTTAATGTGATTGGCTTTTCTGACTCATCAGCCACCTCTTTTCATACGGACCATGCTGTTGTTTCTTTTTTTATTGCCTTTCAGACAAAAGGCCCATCTCCATGGCAATGTCATTACAGACACAAATGAGCAATCCTCGTTCACCCACATGGCACACAAAGATAGAACGCCCATGTAGGGTCACATGCACTCGAGTACTAAAAAAATGAAGATGATATGGCTTGCACGTCCACTTAAGAGGATCATATTTACGACATTGTGATTTGCTGCTCTTACTTTGTTCAAAGAAGAAAACTCGACAGCATGACGGATTTAGCCAGTTAGCTCGATACAGTAATGCATCTTTATTGCAGTCATTTGTATTGCTTTTCTGATGTGGTCTTTGTTTAATTATAAAGATAAATAAAAGTTATCAAGCAGCTTTGTAGGCTAAGGTTATTTGTAGTTCATACAGTATGTATTTGAGAAGCATGAATGGTACAACTGTGCATCCACTTGCTTACTGTAACTCACTGATATTCTGTGTTGTAAGTGCATTAGATTTGATCATTAAAAGTTTGCCGAATTAATTACTTTAAGTTTCAATTAACGCAAGAATACGTATGCAGCACCTGTCTCTCTGCAAATCATTCTGAAGGAACCGAAAGCAACCGCACAACCTGTTACGAAGGCGTTTTTATGTATGAAGAGGATGTTTACATAAAGGTCTTACAGATAGGGATAGAGCAATAGAGATAAAAAGTCTGGGCATGGCGGTTCTCATTACATTGTATCGATGCTAGCGGCACAAAATTCTTAGTTACGGCCCTGCTTACAGATACAGCAACCAATCTGATTTAAAGATTTCATGACCAGGATCCAAAAATGAAGGAATACATTGCAATGTGTCACGAGAAAAGAGTAATATAAGCAGTAATAAATGCAAATAAATACGACCGTTTCACGATTTGAATGTGAATGACGGTGTATTCAACAATAAAACCTGGATCAGCAATGCAAAGGTCCAGAATTGTAATGCAAACGTGCAAGTGTGTATCTAAAGGTGATGCATCACATTGAAGTGAGTGGGGGATTGTAAATGTAATCCTTTGGCCATCTGCTGCTCGGTCCAGTCATCTAATAGACTCCTCCCTTTACCCAAAGTGTCGTAAAGTAAACAGCAGCAGACGCCTTGATTCCACTTCCAGCTTTATGCTACGCACTTCCTGTTTCCTTCTTACGATTACCTAGTATCCAGCTTTAATAGTCATCGATTGGAGCCACCTCCTAGTCCATGTTTTGGCATTGACAATGCTGCATAAATGTTTGGGGAGAAGCCTTAAAGGTATTGAATTAAATGCTAGCATTTATAAATTTCCCATAACAAAGCTTAATGTTATTGTTACCGCTAGAATGAATGTGAGAACATCAGATAGCTTTACAGAGGAGATACTTGGAAAACTGTGACCAGCTTCCTGTCCAGCCGCCTCTTATCTAAACAGGGCATTTTGTGACAGCATAAATTTAAATGTGCTAATTCATTGGTTTCTGTTTATAGCAGCTCTATAGTTAATGTATGACCACAAGTTTCCATTGACATAGTGGCCCATAACCCAAGGCCATAGTGAAACCTAACTTTTGCTTCCTGAACAGCTAGAAATGTGGAAAATAGTCACACAGTTCATATCCTCCATCACACGGACTTTATTTGCGCCAGATGCATTGCATTGCAACCTTTTTAACAGCAAAGTTATGTCCCACAAAACTCCTATGTAATGTATAAGTAAGATGTAATCCAGTGGGATGTTAGAGCAATGCATGTTAGTAATCCACTGTGATGTCTCATCCCGCTATCCAATCCCACCATCCATCTGGCATGTTCATCCTGCCACAGTCTGGGCACAGGGCTCAAGCAGCTATCAGAAATAATCTCCTCTAAATCACAACACAATCACATAATAGTTATTGTATGGCTGGGCAGGGGTCTTTAAAATGGTGGGATGGGAATATTGCCAAAATGGTAGGATGTGAGTTTGTGTTTTGCTTCGTATTACTCCAGAATTATTCTTAAAATAACATAGATGGATGGGAATTACAAATTCCTAGTAGCCAGCCTTTGCTTTTTTCAAACAAAAGTGAAACATGTTCCCATGTACACTGGACGGTAGGCAGCTTTTGCTTCAATGTCCAGTCCAACCTGTTAAAGATAAAATTCTAAAATATCCTAAAATGTTAATTTTGTAAAGAATTAAGGAATTATTCTTCTGTGCCCTTAGAGGACTTAAAGGAAAAATCGATAAGGCATTTAGTGAATTCTCCCAACAAACCAGTTTTCTGAATGTCTTTAGGCCCGGATTAAGCAGCTTTGAAGCATTCGATTAACATCATTATCTCATTTTTGACAAAGTGACTTTAAGCAGCTTTTGCATCTGAGGTCCTCATTTTGTAAGAAAAGTATGAATCTGCCATTGAAAATCCCATCTTGATCAACTACTTATCTTAAAACTGGGGTAACAAACTGTGCCTTGGGCCCACGTTAACACAAACATGTAACTTCACATTTACAGAATGTAGGAATGCCGAAACAGAATTACACAGTGCCCTAAAATTATTTAGGGCACAGTGCCATATTATTTTCAGGTGCTGTGTAATATCATTGCACCTCCTGCAGTCATATTACGGCAGCAAAGTCCTTGATTATTACGCCAGAATAAGAGTATAGTTTCTAGCCATATATGCCTAAAAAAGTGCAAACTTAAATTTCCGTCTGTCTTAGTACACAATGTAACTACAGAATCGAGTTTTAAGTAGGAAAAATATTGAAACTCTTTGATTATTTTCGAGCGCGATGCAAATGGTCTAATCAGATTCAATGGATTATGCTAAGCTATGCTAAAAGTGGTACCGCCAGACCCTGAGATCGACAGAATGAATTCCAAAACCGTAAAAATCCAATGTTTAACTATAGGGGAGCTAAAAAAGAAGCTTTTTTTTAAAGTGGAGTGTCCCTTTAAGATCTGTGCAGGGAACCACCCCATTATGTCACAAATATTGCAATGATTATGTTATCTTTTTGTATTTCTGACTAATCTTTATTTATTTTATTTTATTTCAGTTAAGAAAGCCAAACTTCACGGATCTTTAGGTAAGCTAGATCTCTCTCTTCTTTCTCTTTTTCTTTAAAAGCAACTCACCAAGCATGTAAACACAATATTTGCTTTTCTCTATAAGCAATGGAAATCCTATGCAAAATGTTTTGGTTTTGTGGTTGTTGGGTGACGTGCTGTTTTGAGGGATGGAGTTTCGTTACTATCTATACTAGAAATTCCCAAGCAAGGTACCTCCACATAGGTCAGCAGGTTCCTGGAAACATTTAGATTTCGCTTATGAACCTTAACACAAATTACTTTTTTAAAGCATTGTATTAGCAGCAAAACACACATACTGATTACATGCATGCCTTGAATGCACTGTAAGTTGCATACGCCAAATGCATAGATGTGTAAATTGACTATTGGTTTTGCATTCTCGGCTTGTCAAGATCCCAGAGCTTGTAGCTTGTGAGATCCGTGTACTGTACAGTAGGTTAAGCCTAAATCCCCACACTTTCCCTATCTACAAATCCTCACACTATTGGCCCTCACAGCAATCCTATGACTGTGTCCCTGACCAGGAAGTTAACTCATGATAGTGCAGGGATATCCTGAAGAACTAACTACAAAAATGTTGTGCTACGGGTGTTGACTTGAGTTTAAGGAGTTTACATGTGGTAAATAATCTGAGGTTTTCCATCTGTGTCAGTAGAACAATGCAGGAGTTCAGACTGGGATATCAGTTAATGCAAATCTATGGATGACGTGTTTTGTTGGTGTGTGTGCTAAAGTACTTTCTCCTATAACCAGTTTAATGTGCAGAAACTATTGTAACTTGTTTTAGTTCACAAAGTTGAGTATCCCACAAAATAGCTGTGGTGCTATTAAAAGCTTTATTTCTTGGGCATCTCACGTTAAACCAACCCAGTACAACAACATTGGGAGAACCAGTCAAGTGAGTTTGGGATCTGTTTGGCACACCAATGAAAGAGGCGGAGTGAACCTGATTGAAAGCAGTCATTATTTTTGAAAGAAAAAGATTTGACTGATATGTGGAGTCCATGGCCAATGTCCACGATGGCCACAACTTGTGAGGTGTAGCTAATGAAATTTGACATTTTGATGGTTCCTGTAGCTCAGCTGGTAGAGCATTGTATCAGCAGGATATAGGTCATGGGTTCGATCTTAGGGAACACGCATAGAGCGGGGATAATACGTATTTGACGCATTAACATTTTTATCAGTAAGGGGATTTCTAAGTGGGCTATTGACACACAATTTCCACCAGATGTAGCCATCAAGCCAAATATTGAATTTATACAAAGAAATCAGAACATTTAAGTATACAAGTTGAGTCATAATAAATAGTGAAATTACACAGGGAATAAGTATTGAACACACTTTATTTAATAATTTGTAGAAAAGCCTTTGTTATTGATAACAGCTTCTAGGCACCTCTTGTATGAGAGACCAGTCATCTGCATTGCTAAGGAGTGATTCTGGCCCATTTTTCCACACAAATGGTCTTTAAATCTTGAAGGTTCTTTGCGCCTCTTTTATGAACTTTGATCAATATTTGGCTTTATGGCTACATCTGGTCGAAATTTTGTGTCAATAGGCCACCTAGAAATCCCCTTACTAAAAATGCTGATGTGTCAAATACTTATTTTCCCTGTTGTATACTGCTACAGGGGTGGTTTCCTGGACCGCTATTAAATAAAGCCAGAAAGGATTTAGTTAAATTGAGACATTTAAATCGTTTTAACAAGCATACCTTACGAAAAATAATACTTGTGTGCATCTTGAGACAAAACAATGGCACTGATATATGCCAGTGCAAGTTGTTTTCAGCTCAAACATGCATTTTAGTCTTGGACTAGACTTAAGCCCTGTCCGGGAAACTACCCCAAAATTTTTAGTTTAAATTGGGACTCGATTAAAAAAAATGAATCTAATTAATTAGAGGCTTTGTAATTAATTAATCGAAATTAATCACATTTTATTAAATATAAATATTTGACCTGAGAACATTGAGAAGTTATTTTTCACATGGATTTTTAGTATACCATGAATAATGACTGAATACATAAGTTTAAGCAACACAATATTGTTTATTTTTGTTCAACCAAGTCGTTGTACTCGGAGTCGGGCTAACGTCCACGCTAGCTGCTATGTGTTTTGCATTGAGATGATACTTGAGGCTCTGTGCTGCGGTGATATGTGAATTCCTTGTTGCATAGCTTACACACAACCATGCTTTTATCGACGCTTCCATCCGTTCTTTTTTATAAAAAAGTTCCCATCCACGGGGCCAACCAAAGCGATCTCATCAGCTTCTTCGTTCATGTTCACTGTGGTTTGTTGTTGTCTGAAGTCATGAACGCTAGTTGGTGCTCCAGTATAATCGGTCCGCCAAACTCATCCAATGAGAAATGTTCCGCGGTGCAAAAGTAAGTGTGATTAAAATGCGTTAAAAATGTTTAACGCGTTAAAGTCCCGGCCCTAGTTTAAATACATTGTAAGTTGCTTTGGATAAAAGCATAAATGTAGAATATGACCTTCTGTATATAGCAGGAGTCGCGCTTCAGATGACCCATTGGTCCAAAAAATTTCAAATAGTTTTTCGCTAGCTTGCCAAACAATGTAATTTGAGAAATTAATTTATGTAAAACGTGTATAGATCACCTTTAATTTCTGCATCTACAATTGTCCCAACCTCTGGGAGTGGTTAACTGTATCTAAAGTAGACACTGGAGGGTAGAGTTTCTTAAGCACTGTTAACCCACATTAAACTCGCTGTCATAATAATAGAGCTCCAAAAATAACATCCCGCCCGATCTGCTCCATCACTTAAACAAACATACAGCTTATGCCCCGCGCAGCAAACTGCAATACTGTGTTCACTGACTCTTTTGTGTGAGAAAGTAAACAATTGTTTGAGAATGTGCCTGATAGGCTTCTCTCTTACTCTTGACAGGTGGCTCTTTTGTAAGGAGTGTTTATTTTTACCCTGCAGCCACTATGGTTTGGTCAGGGCCAAATTATACCGTCTGTAAATGACCCATATTAGACTGAAATAGCTTTTGATTGAATTGCTAGATTTTTGTAGATTGAAGTCTTTTTATTCTTTTAATAATTGGGCTTTGTAAGGATGTGAGCATGTTGTCATTTGTACAGTCTCTTTTAGGTTGCTTAAACCTCAAACCCTCTTGACTTCTCCACATGTCTTCCCTCATTATTGACTCCGAGTTGAGTTTTCCAATAAACTAGGCAGAAGTGACGCATAATCGAGAGCTGACATTTCTGTTTAGGTCACAAATGAATCTTGAATGAGGTACGAGAGGGATTTGCTTTGTCGCAAGGAGTTTGCTGTTTGTGTAAATGTGGATCCACATGAAGGATTATTCTGTGTACAGCCTTACTGACATCCTTAAAGGGCACATATTATGCCTATTTTTGCAATGTATAATATAAGTTTTAGGTGTGCCTAGAATGTGTCTGTGAAGTTTTTGCTCAAAATACCAAAAGGATCATTTATTATAGTATGTCCAAAATGCCCCTATTTGAGTACCTTTACATGCAAAGGAGCTACAGCACCTCACTCCTTTACCAACAGACAGTGAGCGCAAAGCCGGTTCCGTGATTATTAGTAAGGAATGCACCGATACCCCTTTTTTTGGACTACGAGTACTTGCATTTCAGTACTTGCCGATACCGAGTACTTAATAAAAAAAACATGATTTAAATTTACAGGTAACAGCTTTAGTCATATAATTTAACAAAAAACAAAGGACTAGTTTTCCAGTTTGTTGTAAATTCTGCCTCTTTGGACAAGACAAGAGACATTAACCCCTTACACGCTGCTCAAACATAGACATTTCTCAGACCGTGGTATCTATCCCCGGTATCGGGGGACTTTTAACGAGTATGAGTACGTTAGAAAATGTGGTATCGAGGCCGATACCTGATACCAGTATTTACCACACATAGCCGTATTTTACAGTCAAGCTAGGCAATATCGCATACATTATCGGAGAATCGCAGTTGATTTATTGCCCAACCTGAAACGCTACAACGTGCTAACAAACACATTTAGAAAAGCTTTTGGGTAAAATTAAGCATTCAGTCAGTGACCGTGGGTGGGGCTTTGTTTGTGCGATGTCACATTAACAAGAGAATCAAATCAATATGTCTAATAAAAAAAATCCAAACAATTTACTCATCCAAAAGGTTGATGATTTTCTTTGTTCGGTAGAGAAGAAATTATGTTGTTTGAGGAAAACATTCCAGGATTTTTTTTCATTTTAATGGACTTTATTGGACCCCAACACCTAACGGTTTTAATGTAGTTTAAAATTGCAGTTTCAAAAGACTCTAAACGATCCCAAACGAGGCATAAGGGTCTTATCTAGCGAAACGATTGTCATTTTTGGCAAGAAAAATAAAAAATAAGCACTTTTAAACCACACCAGCGCAACCTCACATAATTGCGTAATGCCATGGAATGGTCACGTGTTACATATATGAAACACACATTTGCGGACCATTTTAAACGATAAACTGACACAAAGACACATTAATTAGTATCATTCCACATACAACAACGTCGAAACGGTCCTCTTTCTCTACACAAACACTGAGGCGTAGTTTCGCATAAGTCATCCGCAACCTCTTATTACGTGAGGTCACGCTGGCGCATCACAGGACCGAAGGAAGACGAGAAGTTGTGGTGTTAAAAGTGCATATTTTTATTTTTCTTGCCAAAAATGACAATCGTTTCGCTAGATAAGACCCTTATGCCTCGTTTGGGATCGTTTAAAGCAACACCAAAGAGTTTTTTTTACCTTAAAATAACGTTTCCAAAAAAGTCGTTCATCCACTCGAAACAGGGTAAACATTCTATGTCAAAACCGCACTAGAGAAGTTTCCAACTGTCGGGTCGCGGTCCTGTAGTTTGAGTGAAAACTACTAAAACTTGCTTTACGGCAGACCTACAATCCAATCAGAGCCAGCTATGCTGCAGTAGGCTAAATTATTTACAATATTGGTAATTGACAATTCCGCTTCTAACCTGTAGGGGGAGCAAAGAGCAAAAACTCTTTAGTATTGCTTAAAAAAGTGCTTTGAAACTGCAATTTCAAACTACATTAAAACTGTTGGGTCCATTTGAAGTCCATTAAAATGAGAAAAATCCTGGAACGTTTTCCTAAAAAAAACAAAAAAAAACATATTTTCTTCTCTACTAAACAAAGAAAGGCATCAACATTTTGGATGACATGGTGTTGAGTAAATTATCTGGATTTTATCTGGAGAGGGGGTACACACTGCCAACACACATTTATGTCCAAACATAACATAAATAAGATGAATAAACACTGTAAAAGTATTGTTAGTTGTCAGTTCGTGTTAGCTAATATTATCATTCTTAACACATACAACCTTATTGTAACCATAGTGTTAGGGGTTGTGCACACCAAAACTTTTAAACGCGACTAAAAACGGCTGGACAATGCCGAATGCCAGCTGTTTTTCTTCAGCTAAGCGCTTTGGTAGCTTTGATACATCAGCTGTGAGACGGTTGGTTGCTGTGATACTTGTCCCGCCCCTCATCCACTGTGATTGGATGGCCGCATACGACCTGGCATTGACGAGCAGAGCTTTTCATCCAAAGTTGAACATTTTTCAACTCTCTGTGCTCAACGCTGAGCGCGGAAAAACCGCCGGGCGCTGGTTTTCAGCGCGGAAGTAAACCGCTAGCTGCTGGCTTATTTGAAAAACGCCAAGCTTCCATTGGAAACAATTAAAACATGCGCCAGCTGCGGGCGTAAAAGTTTTGGTGTGCACGCCCCCTTTACCAAGCATGTTTTAGGTAATCTGATCACATGTGTAAATGGTCCCTAAAATGTTTTCCGATCTAACTGTGAAACATTCATTGTTAATTAGGATAATACCCAACAAAATACTTGAGACACAAATGGATAGGCTATTAATATCCGGTATAAATTGTGTTCCCTTTAAATCCAACCACAAGTGTTCCCATTACAGACACATTTATGTAAATTGTAAAGCAGATAAAGCACCTGCTTGTTCAAAGCTGTGTCTTGTCTTTGTGAATGAATAGGATATTTCGCACCTGTATCTTATTTAAGCTGGTTTGTGTTGGTTTTTTATCATGTATAAGCCCAATTCCAGTTCTTTCTGTTGAAACAAAGTTAAAGCAATGAAATCAGCCTGATCTCACCAGAATTTGTACGTGGTTGGCTGATTTATATAAAGTCGTATGAAGCGAATCATACAAAAACACATAATTATCATTAAAAAACAACAATGAACACCCACACCTAACCCCAACATCACGGGACTAAAGCAAATCGTACAAAAATGTACAAATGTGCGTAAAATGTGTGACATTTTCAATGGCTTTGAATGGAATTCATCCAATCAGGATTTAGTACTGTCACTTTTAGGCATTTCATATGCTCATGGGCACATTGGATTATCTGTCTCTCTTGACCACTCCGTGTCTCTCTTTGGGCCTATGTAATGTGTGATGATAATAATGTTGTTTGAATGGCTCTTAATGTAGGCAGGACTTGGTAGTGAAGGGTAAGTCCATCATCGGGCATGTGTGATGTCCGGCCCCTGATGCTGGCAGACAGGAAATGAAAAGTGTTGGTTATGTCACAATCTCACTAATCCTTCTGCAGTTTGACTGCTGTATGTGCGTGTCTGACAGTGTCGCGGGGCACACACATAGGCGTGCTGGAAGTGATTCTCATTATAAAACAGCTTCTTAAAAACAATGATTTAAAGCCCATTACGTGTTTTTTACAGAACTAAATAACTGACTTAAATCTGCTTTTTTTGGCACACAGTGAGCAAAACGCGGTTGAAGTGCCTGTCATTTATACTCACTAAACAGCTTTTCATACAGTGTTTTAATGCATGAGATGGTTTTATTTTGTGTTACAAACACCACAATAAAATGAAAAGTTCATAAATGCAGAGTAGGCTAATGTCAACATATCACTGAAAAACGGTAATCTGATGCCCACCCCTGGCTCCGCCCCTGTTGTTGAGATTATAGTGGTGCGGTCTATCAGTCATTGGTATAAGGGGAGAGGCATCACACTAATCTTTTCTCTCGCTCGCAGCAATATTGCTCTGTTTGTATTTAATCACAGTCCAGTCACATGATCACCTCTGGGATTCCCAGGCATTTCACAAACCTGTGTGTATAGCTTAGGCGGTCAAACAATTTAGTCATGTTTGGTAAGGCTAACGTCACTACTGTTGCTCATACTTTTGCCTAAAGGTTAACAATTTGCACATAACATGAACGATACTTAAAATCAGTTGTTGAGCTATTTCTTTTCAAAGTGTTCAGATTTGTGACCCCTCTCTGTAAAATCCAGGCTAAATTCTCATAATCTTATTATGAAATAATGAGCATCAATGTTTGATTTCAGTGACTGACTCGTTTTACTCAGTCAATATTAAAGATATTAAGGATATTTTTTACAAAGTGAAATCATCTTTACATTATGTAGGATCATTTTATATAAATTACAGAAATTACTTTAGTTGTGTTTTCACACACTGCAAAAATGACTTTCTTTCTTGGTATTTTTGCTTTGTTTTTAGGTCAAATATCTAAAAAAAAATCTTATCAAAATGCGTTTTCTTAATTAGCGAAATGACCTCAGGTTTTTTGTCTAGTTTTAAGTACAAATATCTAAAGATTTTTAAATCAAGATGCGTTTTCTTAATGAGCAAAATAACCTAATGCTGCGTTTTCCACAGCTGCGGTAGAGGCATCAACCACGAGTGATTTCAATGTTAAGTCAATGTGAAGACGCGTTGACGTGCGTCTGGAGGTCTCGCGGCGCAAATGAGGCGTTTAGCGCGGTAGACGCGATTCCGCCTCATTCGCGCGTCTAGTTCACACGAATGGTGCAAATTGAGCATTGCCGCGGCAAACGGGCATGTTGAAAAATTCGAACTTTGCCGGAAAAACACGCCGCGTTAACCAATCAGGAGCTTGCTCTAATAATGACGTGATTACAGGATCCGAGCAGAGTCACGGAAGCCTCTCCCATGACGCAAATTTCCTCATGAATCCTTCACAATGACTACAATTTCACTCGCAAATGAAGCGAGTAAACTTAAAATGTTCAAGCTGCAAACTAGACACGGTAGACGCGAATTTGTCGCCTCAAACGCGGCTGGTGTGAACCCAAGGTGAGAAAATAAGTCTAGTTTTTAGACAAAAATATCAAATGTAAGTAAATTTGTGCTTAAAATCTGCCAAGTTTTCTTGAATTAAGTTTTTAGAAAAAAAGGTTAAGTTTATTTTTCTGATGTGGCGTTCACATCAGAAGCAGAAGAGGCGGCAAAAACGCTCTATTTGCGCGTAGTTGGGCACTTGAACATTTGAGTTTACTCGCTTCATTCACGCGTGAAATCCTAGTCATTTGAGACATTCATGGAGAAATTTGCGCAATGGGAGGGGCTTTTGCGACCCTGCTCGCTTTTTGTAATCACGTCACTACTAGAGCAAGCTCCTGATTGGTTAATGCGGCACGATTTTCCAGCAAAGGTCAGATTTTACAACTCGCACGTTTCCCGCGGAAAAGCGCTCAATCTGCGCGTACCGTGCCGCAGGATGCCTATTCGCGTCTTTGCAGTGACTTAACATGTAAATCACTCGTGCTTGCCACCAATTCTGCAGCTGGTGTGAACGCCACATTACCCCTTTGGTAGATTTTTTTTTACTTATGCACAAATTCACTTAATTTAATATTTTTTTGTCTAAAAACTACATGTATTTTCTTAGGTTATTTTGTTGATCAAGAAAATATGTCTTGATGTAAAAATCTTTAGATATTTGTACTTAAAACCAGACAAAAAAGTGGGTCACAAATAATAATCGGCTGAAAATTTAAACCATTACATGTCAGAAGAATGGATAGAGACTCTGAGGTGGCCTCTGGTGACTTTTGGACCAGACAAAAACACCTCTTCTTGAAATCTAGATTATTACATATTTAATTCTTGTTCACATCACAAACAGTTTCTAACAACATACGCAAGGTTTAATATGGTTAAGTGTTTGTTTTGAAATAAAGACTAAGCAAACACCACTGAATATTTTCTTAAATGATAAAACGTTTAAATTGTCTTTTCCCTTCACTTCCAGATAAATTCAATGCCTATGTTACACTTAAAGTACAAAATGTGAAGAGCACAACCATCACAGTGCGTGGAGACCAGCCATGTTGGGAGCAGGACTTCATGTTGTAAGTTTGAGGTTTTTCTCTGAATCAGGTTTTTGTCTATTACAACTCACTACTGTAGCACAACATCTCAGACAGCAGCACATTAACCCTGTACTAATATAATACTACAGCTGTAAGGATATACCAGAGTCCAGACTTCTCTCCACAGGTCATTCATCTGTCACAGATTTGGTAGATATCACACCTGGCAACCACAAACAATAAAGCTTTTGTTACCTGTCCAGACATCAGCTTGGATAATCAGGCCATTGGTGTTTCATGTCTTGCCCTGCTTAAAGCACAGCATTTAATGTACACTAATAATAAATATTTTTTGTAAACTAAATATATAAAGGTCAACATAGGTCATGAGTACCACACACCTATATGGCTCTTACCTAGAAAACACAGCACGTTTTATTATACAAGTACAGTCAGGTTATTCCAGGAAACAAAACTGGCACTGTGTTGCTCATTTGTCTCTTCAAACTGATTCATATCTATTTAAATTACTACCCTTACGTCACATTGCATCCATGTGCTCTGTATGTGTAGTTAGATGTGTGTCATTGTTTACATACTGACTGAAAGGTTGTTTGCTACACTTACTGTCTCAATACAGCTTAAACTGGTAGAGCATTTCGTTAGCAGCGCAAAGGTTGTGGGTTCGAATCCCACTGATATAATGTATACTTTGTAATGCACTGTTAGGTGCTTTGGATAAATACACCTCTCAAATGTGTAAAAATAAATCAATAAAACCATGCATTTACATGTATGCATTTTGGCAGATGCTTTTATATAAAGTGATTTACAGCATAGAGACAGAGAGCAGCGCGTCATAACCTGAAAACCACGCCCTTCGGGGGGGAAAGCAATCCAACTGTCTCCATTGACTTTGTATTGCGAGAGACCGCCGCCTTGTCATTTCTGGCTTATAACAAAGAACTGAATAATGCCTAAAAGCTGCTGTGTGACAATATGTACAGCTAACAAGCCAAAGAACCCAGAAATAAGTTTTTATAAGCTGTCGAGACGTAAAACCCAGCCTTTAAGGAGAATAAAGTGGATCGCCAACTACGTTTCCCCCTATTCGACGCAGTTTTACTAATAGGAGTACTATGAAAAGTTGCCTGTTTCCATTTCTGTGTCTTTAAACGCTCGTTTTTTTAAATGTCGAAAGCCTATTAAAACGTATTTGTTTTTTTTTTAATTGTTAGATGTACACCTCGTCACACAGCAGCTTTTAGGTATTATTCTGTTTTTAAGTTGAATCTGTAAATATAAGCTGTCGACCCCAAAGAACGAGCGTTTTAACACACAAAAATGGATACAGGCAACTTTTCATAGTACTTCTATTAGTAGAACTGCGTCCACTAGGGGGAAACGTAGTCAGCGATCCACTTTATTCTCCTTAAAGACGTTTTACGGCTCAACAGCTTATAAAAACTTATTTCTGGGTTCTTTGGCTTGTTAGCTGTACATATTGTCACACAGCAGCTTTTAGGCATTATTCAGTTTTTTGTTACAAGCCAGAAATGACAAGGAGGCGGCTTCTCGCAATACAAAGTCAATGGAGACAGTTGGATTGCTTTCCCCCCCGAAGGGCGTGGTTTTCAAATTTGCATAGCTGCGCTCTGTCTCTATGTGGGTTCTCTGGGTTTTAATGCCTTTTCTTATGCTGCTTTTACACCAGCCGCAGTAGAGGCGGCAAGCGTGGGTGATTTACATGTTAAGTCAATGCAAAGACGCGATTAGGCATCCTGCGGCGCAGTAGGCCGATCCGAATGGCACGGTAGGCGCGGAGCATTTCGCGTGAATTAAGCGCTGCCGCGGGAAACGCGCAAGTTAAAGTCTGAACTTAACCAGCCAGGAACTTGCTGTAGTAGTAACGTGATTACAGGAAGCAAGCAGAGTCTCAGCAGAGTCGCAACAGGCCCCCATGACGCGAATTTCGCGTGAATGTCTCCAATGACTAGAATTTCACACGCGAATGAAGCGAGTAAACTCAAATGTTCAAGCGTCCAACTACGCGCGAATAGCACGTTTTTGCCGCCTCTACAGCGGCTGGTGTAAACGCAGCATTAGACTTTAAGGGCTCTGCTAACTCTCAGAAAAATTTTATGTCCTAATATGTACATTTTTTTTGTACAGATATGTGCCTTCGAGGTACCAATTTGCACCATTTAGCTACAAAAGTGTACTTTTTGAAAATTGTACTGCCCCACTGAAAACATATGTACCTTGTTGTACCTTTATTTCTGAGAGTGCTGTATCAAAAATGATTCGGGTAATATATAAGGTAGTTTACTTGGAAAATTACCTTATAGATTTTCTCAGCATACTATGCATGTAAAGGAATACGTTCCTTAGTAAATAAATTGTGAGTATTTTCTTATCCGTATACAGGGCCCAATAATAAGCATTAAACTTGAAACAACAGATTTGGTCAGGGATCTTCATCCAGCCATTAATGACCTCACGTTTTCTTGCCTAATGGAACTTCTGAAAGCCAGATGTCCTTGTAATTGAACAGAGCCCTTAAATCAGTTTGAGCTTTTGTATGTCTTTGCTCTTACAGGAACATTTAATAGCAGCATCCAGTTTAATAAAATCATGTTAATGTCCCGTGGGACTGATTCGTGCCTCCAGAGAGCAATATAGACAGACACCAGGCAGATATTGATTCTAATATTGATTACTGATTATACATTAGCTGATACATTTGATAAAACTTGAAAGCTTCTAGGGAAAGTTGCTTGGAAGAGTTAGTTTGCACTGTACATCTGTGCAAAACAAATGGCTAGCAAATTGATGATGTGCATAAGTATTTGAACATCCTGCTATTTTGCAATATGATACAGCTGCAAATAAGCATTTGAACACCTACATTTTTGGTACAGTAGCCTTTGTTTGCAATAACAGAGGTCAAACGTTTCCTGTAGTTTTTCACCAGGTTTGCACACACTGCCGGAGGGATTTTGGCCCACTCCTCCACACAGATCTTCTCTAGATCAGTCAGGTTTCTGGCCTGTCGCTGTGAAACATGGAGTTTGAGCTCCCTCCAAAGATTCTCTATTGGTTTTAGGTCTGGAGACTGGCTAGGCCACGCCAGAACCTTGATATGCTTCTTACAGAGCCACTCCTTGGTTATCCTGGCTGTGTGCTTCAGGTCATTGTCATGTTGGAAGACCGAGCCTCGACACATCTTCAATGCTCTAACTGAGGGACGGAGGTTGTTCCCCAAATCTTGCAATACATGGCCCCGGTCATTGTCTCCTTAATACAGTGCAGTCGCCCTGTCCCATGTGCAGAAAACACCCCCAAAGCATGATGCTACCACCCCCATGCTTCACAGTAGGGATGGTGTTCTTGGGATGGTACTCATCATTCTTCTAACTCCAAACATGTTTAGTGGAATTATGACCAAAAAGTTCTCTTTTGGTTTCATCTGGTCACATGACTTTCTCCCATGACTCCTCTGGATCATCCAAATGGTCATTGGCAAACTTAAGACGGGCCTGGACATGTGCTGGTTTAAGCAGGGGAACCTTCCGTGCCATGCATGGAAATGGTTGTCCCAGCTCTTTACAGGTCATTGACCAGCTCCTCCCATGTAGTTCTGGGCTGATTTCTCATATTTCTTAGGATCATTGAGACCCCACGAGGTGAGATCTTGCACGGAGCCCCAATCCGAGGGAGATTGCCAGTCATGTTTAGCTTCTTCCATTTTCTAATGATTGCTCAAACAGTGGACCTTTTTTCACCAATATGCTTGGCAATTTCCCTGTAGCCCTTTTCAGCCTTATGGAGTTGTACAATTTTGTCCCTAGTGTCTTTGGACAGCTCTTTGGTCTTGGCCATGTTAGTAGGTGGATTCTTACTGATTGTATGGGGTGGACAGGTGTCTTTGGCAGCTAACAACCTCAAACAATGTAGGATAATAAATGGAGTGGAGGTGGACATTTTAAAGGCAGACTAACAGGTCTTTGAGGGTCAGAATTCTAGCTGATAGACAGGTGTTCAAATACTTATTTGCAGCTGTATCATACAAATAAATGGTTAAAAAAAATCATACATTGATTTCTGGAGTTTTTTATTTTAGATTATGTCTCTCACAGTGGACATGCACCTACGATGACAATTTCAGACCCCTCCGTGATTTTTAAGTGGGAGAACTTGCCAAATAGCAGGGTGTTCAAATATTTATTTTCCTCACTGTATGTCAGAAAAAGGTACAAAACTGTGCATTTTCTTTCTCTGGGGGTGGTACCTTAAGGTTTCGTTTCATACCTTTTACAGGTATACTAAACATAAAACAATGTTGTATCTTTTTGAGTACATTACTGTACCTTAAGGATCTGTTGTGTACCTTTTAAAGGTACAGTTAACTGCTTTATACCCCTAACATTTAAGGGCGATAGGTCCTTAGAGTATAATATTGTACCCCAAAAGGTACAACATTTCAATGTTTTGCATACACATAAATATACAAAAATGAACCTTTAAGGGGACCATCTCAGCGATATGAAAGGTACAGTTTTGTACCTTTTTTCTGACAGTATTTTATTTGAAACCATTCATGACATGTAATCAAAACAAAAAAAAAAGTTTAAATTCATGTTTATTTGATTATAGAATATATTAGATTATTTGATTATTATTATTAGATTTGATTATTAGAATATATAGACCTTTTACAATGAACCATTATGTTTTTATTACCTTAGAATGAGACGTTTTTTATCTACATACACCGAGGGTCCTCTTACATGGAAGTCGCCATTTTGTGCCGCCATGTTTCTACGGAAGCCCTTAAAGCAGCACTATGTAGTTTTTTAGCTTTAAATAATGTCTCTAAAATTATTTCAGTGATAGAACAACTTTTAACTGGACAAATTGTACTGTTGCTGCTACCTGAGCAGCCTCCTAGCTGCTACAAGCACACTCTGAAAGTGGCGGTGGAGGGTAGGAAACACAGCCCCGCCCCTCCCCCTGCCTGCAGAAGAGTGTGTGATACCAGGCACTGTTGCGCTTTTCAACCACATGGGGGAGCTGTAAGTCATTTTTACATGGAAACTACATAGTGTTGCTTTAACGGACTAACTTTTTTTACTACATCGTCTCCGACGATGACATGTTTGTCTGGTGGCGGCTACAATAGCTTCTCTATGCGTTTCGGTGAACGGTGGACTGAAACGTTGGTTGCAATCGTAACCTTACCACTAGATGCTGCTAAAATGTACACATGGCACCTTTAAAAAACAGTGTTAGCAATAGCTCTCTTGTTGGCTTTGTAAAAAATGCCTCTAGCTGTACTCCAATGATGTGATGAAGTCCTTTTGTTTTGGATTTGACACCCGTTTGTGTTCATTGTGGTTAAGTTTCATGTTCGTAAAATATGCCTTGCTGTTTGACTTTCTCTACTAAAACAATAATTAAGATTTATGACTCATCATTAGGATTACATCCGTTTACATAGCTCCTCAATTATTTGTTTGATCAAAGGGCAAAGCTATTGTATTATTAACATTTGTCGCTACGCTGTTCAGCTGTTCGGTACAGTATGTCTGTATATTTACCATCCACATGGCTCTTTTTGTTCCCTGAGTCTTTTAGCATGCGTAGATGCCATCAATAAGTGTCTCTATAGCAACCTATCAATTAGTTATCACTCAGCCAATTGTCGTTGGCATTTTCTAGAAAACGAACAAGTGTAACAAACAAACAAAATGAGCCATCCTCCATCATGCGCCCTTCTGAAAGCTACCACACTTTGGAGACAATTGAAGACCTAAATGAATAATTAATGGATTTCCAAGCACTCCTCTTTTGGTGCCGTGCTCCCGTATGCTTTGGTCTTCTCTATTTATAACAAGAAGAGCGAGCAGATAAAAGCCACGCTTTGTCTCATTCATTCGTTCAAGGGAAAAAAACACATCCTGTTGGCAGATGTTGCGCAACCATTAATAGGAACGTGGTTATTCCTGAAAAAAAATCCAGATTTTTTACACTGTACACAATTGTGCTGATTATGCTTCAGTGTTTGACAGTAATTTATGTATCTTCAATGTAATTTGTGTCGTCACTATTTGGTAAACATTACTATCAATACAGTCATGCTTGAGGATTTATTGGCGGATAGTTTGTGTACACTTACAGATACAGACAATATGACACAATATGCAACTTGAACATGCACAGATCAAAATCCACTAAACTTCAAAAATCATAGGGTCTCTCTAATTTGAAAGAAAGAAAAACTGTTCTTGATCTTTTTGTATATGTATTATTAATTATGTTGGCTGAAGAAAGCCAACATACTATTATTTATATATTGAAATTAAATGATTTATATAAGAAATCTGCTCAGCATTTCTTGACATAATTGATTTATTTAGCTGTTGAAGCACCCTTCTACCTTCTGTTTTTTCTTAAGTGAGATCAGCCGACTGGACCTGGGCCTTATTGTAGAGGTATGGAACAAAGGTCTCATCTGGGACACCATGTTAGGTACAGCCTGGATCCCTCTTAAAAGTGTACGTCATTCAGAGGAGGTCAGTCCCGCAGAAGCCAAGTTAAAATAGATTTTGTATCGCTATCACCTTTCCTGTTCAAATTCAATGTCATTTTTAACCTAGTCACCTACTTGAATTCTGTTTACTCTGTTTGCTTGTGCTGCTAAATGCAAAGAATGGCTTTTCATCTGTTTAAACAGGAGGGTCCTGGCGAGTGGATATTTCTGGACTCTGAAGTTCTGATGAAGGCAGATGAGATATATGGGACCAAAAACCCAACGCCACATCGAGTCCTGCTGGACACTCGCTTTGAGCTGCCTTTTGGTGAGATTGTTGGTGGTTAATATGCACTTTCATGTCTTTGACAATTGACTAACATTTTGACAATCTAAAGCCCTTTAACTGACTATCCTTCATAAAGTGCAAAGAAATAAAAATAAAACTTTTTATGCCCATTTAACAAAATGTAATATACAGTACTGGGCAAAAGTCTAAGGACACCATGCCAGAATAAGATTAGTTATTTTTGCAATGTTATGGACGGTTTAGCTGTAACAACATAAACAAGCGGCTGTTGTGGTGCGCGCATAACTTCGGGTAAACCCCGCTAAGAATAAATAACAACAAAGTTCTTTAAACGTAGTTTATTAATATAACAAGCAAAAAAACAACACAAAGATTACCTAGAAAACCAAAACATTTGTTATTTTTGACGAGGCATTTGTTCAAGAGATCAGTTTAAGCAACTAGTCAGACCATAAAAAAAAAACGAAACCGGAAGTAAAGTTCGGATCCAGACGTGTATCACGTCAGCGCGCGTGCGTCCGATGAAACCGTCTGTAGTGATCATATATAATTGTTTCTCAGTCTCTTTATTAGAATACAACCAGAAAATACAGGAAATGTGTATATGGTATTAAAAACTGTATAAAAATGTAAACTGATGTGTCAAGTTTTTAGGGTAAACTCCCCTTCAAGTTGAGCAATAACAGGAAACTGCAGGATCTCTTAAACCTAAATAAAATTAAATCTTAATATCTAATTCTAAAGAAATTAGTCTTTTTACTTCATTCTGCTCAAAAACACTCAAGATGTGTTTAGTGCCAAGAGAGGTCACACTAAACACAGACAATGTCTAAAGAAGAAATTTTATTTTTTTATTTTTGCTTTAAATGCAAATGAGCAACCTCACTCCCTTGCCAACAGTGACAGTAAGCGCTTTTAGTTCAAATAGATCTGATTACCAGGAATGGAGTTTGAGACAACAATATGTCACTGAGATATGGTTGACAGCATTAGGGCTGTAACGATTAATCATGCAAATGCGTGTTTCCTCAATTAATTAATTTGAATTAATTACTATGAAATCCCGGCACATCCAAGAGCCAGAGGGCGCTCTCGTGCAGAAACTCCAATTGTGCCACAGAAGTAGTACCATTACACTATTTCAGGAAATGTCTATTATGTCTATTATGGCGCTTTTCCATTGCATAGTACCCCACGGTTTAGTTTAGTTTGGGTCGGGTCAGCTCACCTCACTTTGGCGTGGTTAGCTTTTCCATCGAGTTTAGTAACACTTTGCAGTGGGAGGGATTATAGGCGTGTCGTTATATTTGCGCTGCCTACTGCTGTGACATCATACAAGTGAGAGGGTCGTTATACATTCCCACACAATTATTGATTTCTCAGTCCGCCACAAAATTAAAACTGGCTGCCACAAATAGATGTTTGCTCATCGCGTTTATCACTAACGTTACCTCAGTCTCACAGTTTCTGTTCAAACACTGTGGCGTCAGTCGACGGCGCACTGCTGAGCCTCATTGAAGTTGCATTTAAGCATATAATGCTGACGTGCTCGTTGCCAATGTTCTGCCACAAACTGCAAGTTTGGAAAACTGTTATGGTGTCCCTGATTCTCAACCTGTGGATGTTTTTCGTGAGTTTTGGAACTTATAGCAGAGCACAGATGACAACATTTTTGCTTGAGACAGCGCAAGCTAGCCTAGCACAGGTAAAGCTAATCTACATTATAGCGATGACGCTGTAGTGACGATTCTCTCAGACCAATCAGTGACCTACAGTGTTTTCGCGTCACGTTTGGTATCAGCTCGGGTCGCTTGGAACCCCAACTGAGGTGGTACGAAAAAGGTATCGGGTACTACGTACTGCACCCAATGGAAAAGCTCCCAAAAGTAAGCTGACCCGACCCAAACTAAACCAAACCGTGGATGCAATGGAAAAGCGCCATTAGTAACGCCTGAAGGGGTTGCAGGTACTCTGCTTCGTGTACCTTATTGCTTTTAAAAATGGTTACCACACAATATTAAAGTAAAAAAATTATTAGTGCAACTTTCATGAAGTTAAATCAATAAAAGCACTCCTTCCGCTACAAAAATAGTCCCTGACCGTGAACAACAACGTTCCAATGTGTAATATGCATGAAAGCTCAACTGACACGTCTGGTTGCTAAAGGGGTTGCTAAGGGCACAGGGAAAAATAGAACAGTTAGGTGAAGCAGTCAGAGCCAATAAAGCACAGCTATTGACCAATCAGAATCAAGGATTGGAACTAAACGTTTTATAAGAATATTTATATTGCCGTTCTTCAAATTGTTTCAGGTATTTTCATGATAATAAAGAATATTTTAAATGATTTTGTTTAACGAGTGTTGCTTTTCTAAATGCACGTTATAAGCGAAACGCATGAAACAATGAATCAATATCAGACGGGTCTTTTTAATGGGACACGCGATTTATCCTCACAGCCTTAGACAGCATACAACTCGGTGAGAGCGGAAACTATGGTAATGCAGGACTGTCAGTAAGTCACTGTGGGCGGGGCTTTATCAGTGTGATGTCACATTGGTAAAAGATTAAAACATTGTCTAAAAAGACTGCTTTGGCTTAATGGGGATTTAAAAACGAGTGAGTGGATTTTTTTTGTCATTGTAGGGTGCTTGTGTTCACACACTACCAACACAAATCCGAATACCTTGTAAAAGTGGATTTTGCGTAATGGGTGCCCTTTAAATGTGTGTGTGGAACCAAAACAGAAACATGATTGTGGTCTGATCTGTAGTTTGGTAGTTTCAACTGCTTGACTGCTCTTCTGTCTGTTGGATGTTTCAGTATCTTTTGATTCGTGTAAAATCATTAAGGTTGAATGAGCTTTCTTCAGATAGCTGCTTTGCTTTTTCTAATAAATAATTAATCCACCATTTTTTTGTATTTGTTAGTTAACAAAGTCATGGTGATGAGTTATTTTAAAGGTTTTCATTTTCCTGGCACAAAGTAAAACCGTTACTGTCACTGATGGTGTTGGTACAATAATATTGAACGTAAAAATTCACTTTTAGCCATAGAGGTTGTTGGAGAACTGCGCGATGGTTAACGATTATACCAAATACTGTAATGTTCAACACAGACAAAGTTTAATGTAACAGAGATGGATCAAAACATCTCATGGCCAAAGACTAAAATACAAGACTTAACTGAGTTATTTATTTAAATTACAAGCATGCAAATACTTAATACAAAGTGCCTAATGCTGCTTACTATAAAACCAAGATTGATGTGTCGGAGAGAGATAAAAATTAATCACTTTGATTTGTTGTCTTTATAAGACTTTGTTAAAGGTAGAAATAAATAAATAATTGTTTGCCAGCTGTGGCGTTTGTGAGTGAAATCTGGCATATATTGAGTGTAAATAGCGGACACGGTAATCTTTGTGCCAATAAAAGGTCGAACCTTCTTGTGCGTATCATGTTTGGCCTGTTGACCTGCCATTGATCTCATTCATGAGCCTGACTGTTTCATCTGAGCACTTTGAAGCTCCTCTCCTTGCGTTCAGCTCTCCAGCGCCACGTTTACCTTCAAAGGATCCTATGTGTTATGAGACAAATGCAAGTATCAAAAAACCTCAAAAGCAAGTCATTGTGAACACTGGTTTTAGCTGGTTAAGCTAGTGTAGCAGGCTGGTTATAGAGGGGAAGCTGGACATGGCTTAAATAATGCTTGTGTGTAATAAACATTGTTTGTTTGCAAAGTAATATGTCTTCAGTTATGTGGCAATTACAGTACAGCTTACAGCATACCTTTGTCCAAATACACTGTAAAAAGTGAAAAGTTGGATCAACTTAAAAAAAAAACTTAAATCGGTAACACCTAAAAAATGTAAAATGCTGCTTCACTGTGTAAAGTGAAAAAAGTTGAATAACAATTGAAGTAATTTAAGTTTTGACTTTTTACATGCTTTTGAAGTGGTATGTAATAATACTGTATCTTTTAACTAGCAGACTATTTTAAGGTCCTTTAGCCCAGTGGTTCCCTATGGAGCTAGAAGAGTCTCAATAAAGATAAATGCACACACTGCATTCGCATGTGCACGCACAGGATTCATGGGTGCACACGCAGGATACACAAATGCACACAAAATTCACAAATAAATGCACACACAAAATTTGGGAAGCACAGAAGATTCACAAATGCACACAAAATTCATAAATGCACACAAAATTCATAAATACACAACCAATTCAGAAATGCAAACAACATTTACAAATGCACTCAAGATTCACAAATGCACAGGACAAGATTCAGAAATGTATTTCTGATGCACACACAAATATTTTTATTTGTACTTGATTTACAAACTGTTTTTGGTCTGTGAACTTTACTGCATTTGTGTGTGAATTTTGAGACTCCCCTGACTTGGCTCGACACACACACACACTGTGTAAACTACTTCTTCTTTTTCGGTTTTATTGGCGGTTGGCAAACCAGCTTAAAGGTAATGTGTTTGGCTTATAAGTAAACAATCCCCCACGTGGGGTGCGTTCTTGTAATTGGCTAAAACAAGGGAGATATCTGATTGGTTGCAGATCATTCCCTGTTTAAAAAAAGGCATTTGTGTGTCGAGCCAAGTCAGGGGAGTCTCAAAATTCACACACAAATGCAGTAAAGTTCACAGACCAAAAACAGTTTGTAAATCAAGATATATTTGTGTGTGCATCAGAAATACATTTATGAATCTTGTCCTGTGCATTTGTGAATCTTGAGTGCATTTGTAAATGTTGTTTGCATTTCTAAATTGGTTTAGAAATGTGTGCATTTATCTTTATTGAGACTCTTCTAGCTCCATAGTTCCCTACCTTTTTACTTCAAGGCCCCCTAGAGGCTGTTTACACATTAACATGCGTTTTCAGCGATCGGATCACAAGTGGGCGACAATAATGCCAGGTGTTCAAAACGTTTTGAGCTCGTCCACTTTCGACCACTTTCAACCAAATTCAGAGGTAGTCGAAAACCCTTTCGATCGGATTGCTTTGGTAGTGTAAACGCACATGTGATTGAATGTGCTCGAAGAGCCACACAGACCGCCTTCTCTTCGCCCATTTATCTAATCTGAGATACTGAGCACAATGTTTTACGTCTTTTCTGACTTCTGGCACGAACACATGATGAACAGCGCTATTTTTAGCCTTTCATTGATAAAACTAAAGCGGCTGATCTCCGTAGTTTCATTTTGCAAGCGTGTGAAAGTTGCGCAATGTTATTTCATAAATATACGTGTACAAAACACTGTGCAGCATGTTCACTTACAACACAAGCAGTGTACTCCGACATAATATTAGTTAATGTCCATATAAACTCGTCACTCATTACTCCCGCTCGCGTTTAAATGACAGCAAAGAGACTCACCCACCTTCTCGACAGGCCACCCCCTCACAGTAGAGTTGTGACGTTCGCGAACGAACCGATTCTTTTGAACGGCTCATAAACATGAACGATGGGAGCCGAGTCGCGGTTGTAGGGGAGCTGTTCTTTCTGTCGTTCTTTTTTTCCTATGCGTGTTTCACACAGATGCACAGATGTTATTGTTCATTTAAGACTTGAATATATATGGAATATAGTCTACACATGACAAATGAGGTAATAATCAATATTTCAGAATAATTCAAAATCAGATATTGGTGTGTGATGTCTGTTTTAATTTTTTGACTACAAATCTCACCTCATCATTCCTCCCAGTGATTATTTTCAGGATAAACTGAGATGCCCCCAAGCTTGCTTCTTAAAACTGACTAAATATTTAAAAAGCACAAAAGATCCGTTCTTTTGAACGGCTCTTTAAAAGGAACGGATCGCAAAGATCCGGATCCCCTCAAAGAGCCATAAATCCCATCACTACCTCACAGTATTCAGGACAGAAGTGGTCGAAAGTGGACAAAAGAGATGGATTTAAATACCAGGTGTAAATGTAATGTGCCCCCCACTCACTCAGTTTTTTCCACATAAAATTAAATAGAACTTGGAATGACTAGACAGATGTATATTCGCTACTAAAATGGCCAACAAAAAAAATAAGAAACATCTTGATTTTTGCTTGTTTTAGCTTATTTTAATGCTCATTTTGTCCAATTTTTAATAATTTTAAGTCATTTTAAGGTCCTCCTGTGGGCCCTGCCACCCTGGTTGGGAAACACTGCTTTAGCCAGTTAGCTCATTGTACATTTACAGGGGTCTAAAAACATGAAACCCCATGCAAACTCTTTGCATATGCAACATTTGTGATTATGTGTCTCCCAATTCTCTTCTCCAGACATCCCAGAAGACGAGGCTCGATACTGGACTGGTAAACTGGAACGCATCAATTCTATGAGCATGCACAATGAGGTACGGCAGACAAACAATTGCATGCTTTCAATATTGAATAATGAAATTGTGACAGCTCTCGAGTCTCGTTACCTAGATGTCACTTTTAAATGCTAAGAATGGGAAAAGTACACAACATTGTTATATTAGCAACGTTTCATTCAAAACTAAAATGCGAATGTTTAAAACAAGGTGCGGCCATATTATTTGCTGTGCCTATTTTAAAAAGAAAGGATTTAAAATAGAAATATGAGAAGAGTCATACAGCAATTGTATTCTTTCTTTGTAAAGCAGAATCCAGTCTTCAGCAATACTCAAATATTTACTGTAATTTACAGTTCAAAAATACAAATAAAGTAAAAAACAATACTTAAACTAAAAATGACAAGGCATAACTATACTGACTGATTTTATTTTATGATAATATAACTTTTTTATTTTCCTTCTGGTTATTTAATATAGTCACAGCAGCTCTGGTATGAAATGAGTGTGTTATTTTTAGATCTATTTAATACAATCAAACTGTTTAATCTTGCAATAAATAATATCTTACAATAATATCTTTTAAAATAACGTTTAAATACATGTCCAAAATGTACTCCTAGTCATAAATATTCTATCTCTTACATGAAACAATATTGTGTATATTTTTTGTTTATGTTTTAGTTTTGGTGGTATTACACAAGGAATGTGGAGCTATGTGACGTTCTGGCATTACATAATAATAATAAAAGATAAAAATAACTTCTGCCAACGTAAAAAGATATTCAGCACTCATTCACCTTGTAGTAGTAAAAGTTTGGACTATGGTTTAAAACATGTTTTTTAAATTACAGTGTTGCAATTTCTAAATAACACCAGATATTGACACTTACTCTATTGTGTTTTCTCCTTTGGTTAGTTTTCCTTACAGGATGAAGTAGCAGGACGATCATTGCCATGTGCTGCATCTCAGTGCTGTAAGTAACACTCCTCTTACACTAGATGGAGCCACGGCATCATGAAGGACACCTTACTGCTTTCTCCACTTCTCTGTTTTTCTCTTCTTGTCACCTTTGCACAGTGGGTACTCTATGTTCACACGTATTTTTACTGTACACTCACCAGGCAACTATTTCGGATGGGCTGACAGTCAGAGTATGTAATTTGCATTCAGTATTTATGAAATAACCATGTGCTCTAGATTTTCCCTTGGAAGCCCCATGGACCCCTCAAATTTGTTTCTGTGCTTGTTCAGCATTATATGGTCCCCTGGGTATTTAGATGTTCATGCACAAATACAAAAGTACAGATGTATACATTGGTGAACTATTTCCTTTAAACAATTTTTTTGCATTTATAGGTTTTAAATTTCCTGCAACTTGGATTTATTTCCAAACTTTAATTGAGCATTGCCCCACTTTTCTTGTTGATAGTAAATTTGCATGAATACTTTTGTGGTTTGTTTATTGTAAACGCATGAACATATTCCCAACTTATTTCCTTGAGTCTTTACCCTGTAAAAGTTGTTAGTTGTGTACATTATGGGTTATATTATAAGATATTTTGAACGTCCTAAATCTGTTTCCTTTACTTTTTTGTATTATGTGGCTAGTAACAAAAAGAAACATCTGGCTTTGACTGGATTACTGAAAAAAATTATTCATTCAATTTACTCAATTTTTTAAGGTAAGTGGTCGCAATCAATTTATTTAAGCTACTTTTAAACAAAAAAAATTAGAAATACAAAACAAAACCAAAAACTTTTTGCTTAAATAGATTGATTGCAACCACTTACCTTATAAAAATTGAGTAAATTAAATGAATCATTTTTTCAGTGATGATGAAACTTCTTGAATTTTATATTTAAGAGATATAATCTATTTAAATTTGAAAGGTTTTAAATAGTTTTGATTAAATCTTAATCACATTTATGTGTTTTATATATGTACATATATTTACTCTGAACTATCTGTTTCTCTATATAGCATTGGATGACTTGGACAGTGCCATGGACGATAGGGACAGTGACTATCGGAGTGAGACGAGCAGTAGTTTACCTCCCCGGTACCACACCACAGCCCAGCCCAACTCCTCGCTTCACCAGTATCCCATGGGACCACGCTGCCAGCAAAACATGGACTCCTGCGCTGACTCTGTTCATAGCTTTGAAATTGACTATAGGGACCACCATGCAAGCAGGTACATTCTGTTCTTATAAGTATGGATATTTAAATATATAGTTAATAGGGCCATTTGCCAGTCATTGAGTCCATTGGTATGGAATAGTCATTGTGCCTAAAAAAATCTAGACCCCCAAAATGTTGTCCTAAACACTGAAATTGAATAATGGCTTGGGTACAAAATGCACAATAAAAAATTGTTGTGAAGTTAATTTCTAAGTGCCGCACATCAGATAACAAACATTGCTGCTTAATAGTACCAGTCTGAGTGAACCCAATAAGTTTAAAGAAGTATTTATTTAATTTAATAGTATATTTAACACCCTTGTCCGTTTCTATTTACTTATTTTGTTTTATTTTTGTTCTGGCAAAAAAGCCTGTTGGGTGTTACCTTTCATTCTGTTGCTTTACTGTGTTACTATTTTTATGTTCTTGCTGTTGTCTGCTTTTATCTCTTATGTTGAAATGCATTTTCTCTTTTTTCTTCCCCTTCTGTTTTTATTTTCTTCCATCATTTTCTTTACCTTTGCTAGAACTTCTAATCACAGGGGTAGGGTTAGAATTGTCCCAGTAGATTCAGGCATGGGTGTGGAGGACTGGGAACTCAAATACAAACTAAAGGGTAAAAGTGCCCTTGATGAGTTTCTTGATAGGGAGGAACAAACATGGGTTGATGAGAAGGAGAGCCAAAATGATATTATTGGTTTTACAAAGACTTACCATAACCAGCTGTCACCAACCAAAAACAAAAATGCTTGCCTCGGTGCTGCTTACCCAGAAGGCTATGCCACCATTGACCGAAGGCGGAGGAAAAAAATCCAGGACCCAGGAGGGCCTGAGCTTGCTGGGCCTTTTCTTTCTGATCTTGCCCTTCTCCATCGAAAACGATTTGAACTTGTCTCACGCCAGGTGAAAGAAATGGAGGAGGCAGATGAAAACATGATACCATGCCTGATGCCGTACAAAAATGGCTTTCTCTACAAAAGTAGAACTTGGGCCAAAAACAGGCTTGAACACTCACTGGAGAATTATGTTGCATATCAAGAGGAGATAGACAGACAAAGGGAGGATGTAGATTTTGATTCTGAGGGTTCAGATGAGCTGCAATATTCCTTTGGATCTGAGGATGAGTTAGAGGAAATGTCCTCCTTAGCTATAGCACTCAGTGCTGAGGAGAGAAAGAATTATAGACACTGTGGAGATATCTCAACTTATGGCATTTCAACTGAGAGACCTGGTTACCGTGATAAGAAAAGTTCAAAGTGTAAGCTTGGGGGATGGGCTCCAGAGGTTATGCTGTCTCCTGTAGAGGAGCCAAGTGATGAATATGTTGATCCTATGGATGAGCTTCAGTGCTTGGTTGAAACCGTATCAGAATATCTAGCTGAAAAAGAAGAGGAGATCAGTAGATACGGATCCTTGCCCAAGTCTAACAAATCAAGGTTGCCTTCCCAGGATAGTGCAAGAGTAGAATCTGTTGGAGATGAGCAAGGTATCCCCCCTAAGGAAAGTAAAGAAAACCCCATAGATCCCAAAGAAAGAAATTCTGGTGGCGCTTCTGATCATGGAGGGGCAGGGGTAAAGAATGCCATGAGTTCATTATTTAGCTCTTTTACTGATAAAGTTGTTTCTAATTCGAAACATGTGGGAAGTTCCAAGTCTGTTGAACAATCAGAGACACCAGTTGGCGTTCCTCTTAGTTCTGGTATATCAAAATTGTTTTCCTTCATGCCAAAGTCCCCAAGCCTCACACCAATAGCTGTGGTTTCCCCTACTCAGGAGGCTCAGTCAGATAGAAGGTTTTCAATACCATCTCTCTTGCCTTTTCAGTCATCAGATGCCAAGTCACACAGAGTAAATGAACCAGCTGAACCAATCAGAAATGAGCCAAACAAAAGCAGTGGTGTCACAAATGGCAATGCGACTGTGTCTTCTGTTAATTCTTTGTTGGGTGAGGTGAACCCTCTGAGTTGCAAAGCCAAACATTATTCTGAAAATGTCAGTCAAGATCTGAATGATACTAAGACAAAGCAGAAGCAGCCAAATGATCAGTCTAGAGTTATGAATGATAGTTTACAATGCAAGACTGTTAAAAATTCCTCTTTTGAGAAGACACGCATTACGTCTCAAACACAGAAAACACCTGAAGATGTAGGATTTTTTAGTCCTTTTAAAGCATCCCTCAGTTCATTAATCTCAAATGGATCTTCAGTGCCTCCACAGACTCAAACACAAACAGTTTATCCTGTTTTCAGATCAGCAGAGGACACAATCAAGTTGGAGTCACAATCAGATAAATCCTTGCTTGGAGACAAGATAAAACAATCTTTCCACTCTTCTGACCATGTATTTGTCAAACAACCCCAAAAGGTTGAAGGAGGACTGTTTTCTGGATTGTTTAAGTTTAGATCTGGCGAAGATGCAAATTTATCCAAAAGTACATCACAGCAGTCAACCAACAGTCAGCTGAATCAAACTCTGCCTGCGACAAAAAAAGTTACCAGTGTAATTTCTTCTCCAGTGTCTGACAAAGTCAACACCACAATCACAAAATCAACACCACAGGACATTAAAACCCCCCACGAGACAATGTCTAAGGATAATGCAGAAACAAGCTGGTTTTCTAGTCTTTTCAAGATTACTCCAACTGACCTGCAGCCTGGTACTCCATCAACCCAGGGTCCTAATATTCAAAGCTCTTCACTTCCTCAAAGGTCAAATCAGGGTGAAACAAAACTGCAGCAACAAAATCCAGTTTCTTCCAGGGAACATGTGCAATTAAGGCACCAAAATCAAGGTTCCAATGAACAAAAAGCATCTCTACATGAACGCCAGGGTCAGTCAACTATCTTTGAGAATAAGTCAGGTTCCCAATCAGCTCCTAACCAACCACAACAAGGGGGTTTACTTTCAGGTTTCATGAAATTTGCATCCATTGGTGATGTGGCAACAAGTACTCAACCTAATCAGCCACAACAAAGCAGCAAATCTACCCCAAGAATAAATCAACAACAAAGTTTTCAGCAAAATCGTCATAATTTTCAACAAAATATATCCAATACCCTTCTCCCAGAGTCCTCCAGAGATACTAAGTTAACTTGTAGACCACTTGAAAATAATAGCAATGACTTCTCTCAGAATCAGTCAACAATGGCAGATGCACCACCTCAGCAGAAAGGGATTTTGTCTGGCCTTTTCAGATTTGCCTCTACTGACAATGTCTCAAATACTCACACAAAGATGCCAGAGCAGCATCAGGTATCATCAAGTGAAAACTCTGGTCAACTCCTTGTTCAGCAGAATGCTAAGGGACAGAGTTGCGAAATTCCTCAACAGTTCAAATACCAGCAATTGGATCAACATCAGAAAGGCAAATTAGATGCCCCTAGACAAATTGAAAGTATATCCCACCAAGTACCCTCCCAAAAAGATGGCCTTCTATCTGGTATCTTCAAGTTTGCCGCTTCAGATAATGTTTCTCAAGCAACACAACCAATGCATAGATCTAACATTCAGATTGCTCCATCCCAGCCAAATCAAAATGTGACTGGACAAAGCCATTCTTATCAAGATAATTCATTTAAACAAAAATCCCAGTCAGGTGGTCTCATCTCTGCCTTTCTTAAAATGTCCTCTGTTGAAACACAAGAACTGACTACACAATCATTCTCTAAAGAACACAAATCAACTGTTACAAAACAAGGTTCTCATCAGGCACGACAAGATACATCCTGTCAGTCAGGTATTTTGTCCGGTCTCTTTAGCAAACTCACATCTGAAAATTTACCATCAATCAATCAAAATTCTACTGAACGAAAAACAAGTCATCAAACTGTACCAAAAAAACTTCCCACTCAGCAAGGACAATCAAACAGACGACTGCCTGAACTACCTTCTCACAGTCATGCTGAAATGCAAAACCAAAAGTCCTTTACCCCCCAAGGTTTATTAACTGAAACATGTAGTCAGAAAACAACAGAAACTTCTTCTGCCAACCCAGGAAATATGGTTGTGGAAAGATCACATCTAAAAGCTGGCACTATAAACTCACCAGTCTTAACAGCTAACATTAATAACAAGCTTAACAGCTATGATACAGAAAGCCTTGATTTAAGGACACCAGCAAGTTATGCAAGGTCACAACAGAATTGTACTTCATCAAACGGCACTGGTCTTTTACTCAATTTATGTAACTCACAGAAACTTTTGATGTCAAGTCATATAAGAAACACTTCATATAGCACAGAAAATCTTTCTAGCTTTCCTGTTGGTTTCTCCTCTCAAGCAATAATGTCACAGACTTATTTAAGGCAGAGTTATCCTTATTTAAATAACATATCAAGAGAGTATGGTCACCAGCAAGAATCATCATCATATGCAAATTATGGACTCAGTTCCAATAATGATGATAACTCATGGATTCAAGAATCTATTTTGTGGCAACAGCTAAATGATCAGTCACTGGGTTACTATTCAGATGGAAATGGAAATGTACAAGATGAATTTCAAAACTCTTCTCAGTGTTTGAACAATATAAACATAGATGTTAATCAGCAGAATTGTTTTACACAGCCACGGCACACTAACATAGGAGAGAGCAATAGTCTTCCAGATTATGCCAATGTTTTTTCTAATAATTCAAGGAGACCGAGAGTTTGGAATAGCTATAACAGTATGGACGTGATTAGTGCCCAGGAGTCTGCAGGTGTATTGAATTTGAGCATCAATGGTAATGCTAAGTTAAGCAAGTGGCACTCATTAGGTTCAGAGAGTTATAGCAGTCTAAATAATAATGCATATTATGAGGGCTATAATGAGGTAGCTCCTTTACACCTGTCTAACTCGACTAATGGGCAACATGCATATCAAGGTATATCAGACATATTTTGTCAACCAGGAAGTATTGAAAGCTATATTAATGTACCTTCATATGGCAATGGTTGGAACCACTTTTTGACAAGCAACATTGATGAGGAGGAATATATGTACTTTGAGGAGTCTGAGTGGTATCAGCAATGGCTTTCACTTTTGGAACAAGGAATGTGGTGGCCTGCAGATGATGGGGATTGCGGATATTTTGTCTATACTGATTATGAGTATATTTATGCTCTGCTGACAGATGAGTCTGGTCAATATGTGTATGCATGTGCTCCAGAACAAGAGTGGGAAAATACAGGGGATTTCTATCCTACTGCTTGGTTGTATAATGAGATGGTTAAAGTTTGTGGTTTCAAGATTCCTCTCTACAATGAAGATGAGCTCCTCTGGTTTCCAGGGCAAGACCAATGTGAAGCTGAACTTCTAACTGCACCACTTGACTTGTCTGCAGTCTACAGAGAAGGTAATCAAATCATGAATTTGAACTTGGAGAGTTTCTGTCAGAAGTTTGAGGACTCTATTTTCAATCAAACACAGCAGGCCCTTGACTTTTCCACTTATCGATTCAACAAAGTTAAGATGGATGCAAGACAACATTTTCAGAACGGCTGTGCCATCTGGGATCCTTCTCAGGAAGCTATTGATCTATCATGTTATGGTGCCAACCACAATACTAAAAATATCAGTAGCAAAGGAGTAAAAGAGCTGTTGTCTCAGAAGGTGTCTATTTCATTTGGTGCAACTCCTACCACTAATTCTGGTGAATACATCTGCTACCAGCCTCAACAGAGACGGCGTTCATCTACTGGAGTGCAAGTAAAGCACATAGATGACATTTCAGAAGAAGAGTGGCGTAAGAGAGTACAAACTGGAGAGGAGCAGCCAAATCGATCCATTAAGAAAATCTCTTCCTTCCTATCTTCTATTGTTGGCAAAAATCCTGAAACCAAAAACACAGCTAGCTCAAAGTCAACTTTTGCTAAAGATGCCACTTACACAGAACAGTATCTAAGCAAGCTTACTGAAACGCACAATGTTGATCAGCAAAGCAAAGATATTGTCACAACAGGACTACAGAGCCTCAAATCAAAAATTATAAAGGATGAGTCATCTTCTGCAGCAGTCAAGTCTGAGATTACAAGAGTTTCAACAACATCTGGAGTTTTGGTAACGTCTCAACAAATACCAGTTTCCACAACTTTTCAGGGTATATCGCCCTTATCCCAGAAACCTAAACTAGCAAGACAAGCCACATTGTCAAGAGAAACTTCTGTTCCTTCAACATACCTGGTTTCTACCACTTCAACTTCAAGCAACTCCTTAAGTGTAACCTCCAAGCCTGCTACTACAGATTTGTCTCACCCAGTGGATGCACATGGTCCAAAATCATCTGAGCAATCCGGAGGTTTTTTTAAACTTTTTCAAGACATCAGTGGGAATAGAGGGGCCCAAATCAGAGCCTTCTGTATCATCCCAGCCAGTAACTAGACACTCAGACAAAAATGGATCTATTCCTGTTGGCATAAACACAAACCAAGAAAAAGCAGGAATGTCAAGTATCTTTGGGTCAATAGGCGATTTCTTTAACAAAGAAAGTCCTCCTCACACAAAATCACAGGCAGATCTACAACAGTCTTCCTCACAGGTGTTACCAGCCTCTATGAAAAATGAAGAAAACAAACACTGCCAACAAATGACAACAATGCGTGAAGGAATTCAGAAACAACAAACAATAAATACATGCAGTGAGTCAGAGTTGTTTGTGTCACAGTCATTTCAAGTAAAGAGCATCTCTGCATCTCACACATTTTCTACTGATGCAAACAGGGGACCAACACCAGAGAGATCTCAAACTATGCCACCAACTGGAAAAATGAGACCAGAAGCATCTTCCAAACAATCCACTGGGCGTCTTGGTTTATCTGTTGGGGATATTTTCTCTGGGACCCCATCATCTAAAGATGAGCCTTCAGGCAAAGGGCTGCTGTCCCTATTTACTAGTTCTGGTCAGCAACAAGCTCAATGTCAAACTGGGTCTGCTGCTTCTCAAGAGCCACTAGGTAAAAATATCCTGACTTTTTTTGGTGTTTCCAGTATGCAACATACTTCACCAGAATCTGGGTTGACAAGTCAGTCTAACATACCAGGCTCTGCTCCTCCCAAAGAGACTCCGGGTCTGAATTTATTTTCTATTTTTGGTGGGACCAATACACAGCAGTCTCAAACACAAATTGGTTCTTCTAACCAAAAACAAACATCAGGCACTGTTCTTCCAACAGAAACATTAGGCATGAGATTACCCTCCATGAGCAATAGTTCTAACAATCAGCAGGCTTCACCACAGATTGAATCCTCAAATCAATTTTCATCATCAAATGGAGCTGATCAACCTAAAGCTACACCATTAAAAGGACTTCTTTCTATGTTCAGTGACCCTAATCTTCATAAAACATCACAACCAGGACCTACCACTCAGCCTGAGTTTCAAGGAAGTGGACAACCAAAAGAGCCTCTGGTTAAAGGCTTGTTCTCTATGTTTGGTAGTTCTAGTCAACAACCAGCTTCACATCAGGCAGAATCTATTTTTGGTAAAATATTGGGTGAATCTTCAAGCTCTAGTAACAGTCCACCAAAAAGCCTATTCTCTATGTTTGGGTCACACAGCCCACAGCCACCTGCAAGTCCACAACCAACAACTAGATCATCTTTAGACAACAGAGTTTCAGAGATTGTCTCTCAAAATGAGCAGACAGGTAAACGGGTGCCAGATTGTAGTTCTAATAAGGGTCCAGCAAAGGGATTGCTTTCAGGGTCAGATAAACCCATACACTCATCGCATATAGACAGTGGCTTTTCTTCTAAATCTGTTCACCCAGCAAATGAGCCATGTAAAGAGTCATCTATTAATGAAATACCCATTTTGTCTAGTAAATCTAACTCTCAGCAATCCCCACAACAACAAGTGACACATTCTACTTCACTTGAGGTTAAGGAGTTTACAGAATCACAAAGTAAAATCTTACCATCTGTGGTGACCAGTCAGATATTACAGTCAAGCTCCTTGCAACACTCCTCTTTTGTATATGAACATTTATCAAATGAAACCCCTGGAAAAGGTCTATTTTCAAATCTCAGTGGGTCTACAATTGAACCAAGTGAGACACAGGTTACACCAAGCTTTAATCGAACTAGCTCAGTCCCAAAAACATTGCACGAAGTACTACCACCTATTGATGTTAGTTTTGCTGCATCTGGATCTAGCAACCCACCAGCACCCCAAGAGGGTTCTTCCACTGAGGGTACAGCACCAACGAAAGACAGAGTTACCTCAGACTTTCTGTCTATCTTTTCTGGATCAGGTTCTCAAAATGCTTCATCTCATACTGGATCTATACTTGGTGGAATTTTCCCTGGTACTCCAAGCTCAAAGGAAATTCCTGGTAAAAATCAGTTTTCTATGTTTTCTGGAGCTAGTTCACAACCCAGCGCAGCCAATATCGGACAGAAAGCTGAAAGCAGTATTCCAGGAGCTTCTGCTTTTAATGAGTTACCAGGAAAAAGTTTGTTTTCTGTGTTTAGTGGGTCAAGTCCACACCAAGCTACCTCCCAGACACCTTCATTATTAGGAAGTATTCTACCTGGAGTAGCTTCGAAAGACACTCCAGGTAAAGGTCTTTTTTCAATGTTCAGTGGTTCCAGTTCAACATCTACACCCAATGATAAAGGACCAACATCTAAACCATCAGAAACCGAGAGGGTGTTCAAGATTACATCATTGTTCTCACAAAGTAATGTCATTGATGACAAATCAAAGACTGAGGGGTTTGGCCTATTAAATATGCCATTCATGGAAGAAAACAAATCTGAGCCCCAGAACTCTCAGGTTGATGATTCGAAAGACTTTACTCCCTTGACTGATCAAGTAAAACCAGCCTCTATTTATTCGGTTCATTCTGATATGGGTAAAACATGTCCTGAGCGAACTGCTAAGGACATATCTGTTGAAGGGAGTCACCTAGATGTTACACAGGAGAAAACCAGTTCTAAACCTGAAGAAGCTTCATCAAAGGATATTTTTTCAGCCTCAAAGCAGAGTATAAAAGAAGAAAGTCTGTCCACTGATTTTCCACATAACCATATAAAAGATGAACATCTCAAAGACTTTCTTAAAGAAGAGCAGCCTCAACCTTCCGAACCACAGAAATCTGTCATAGATTCATCTGCTAAGGCAGTCACTGGCTTCATGTCTAAAATATTTTCTGGTACAAGTTCACCAACAAAATCTTCACCTGGACCAGGACCTGACCAACAAAACATCTCACTCTTTGGGTTTTCAGGTAGCATACCCACAGAATCTATCAAAAATGACCTTTTTAGTATCTTCAAACCGGAAGCACCAAAAACAACTGACATGGTACCACCTGTTACCTCTGCTCCTCAATCTCTTCAGTCAGTCCAAGACCAAATGGCACAAAATGATTCATTATCATCTTCAATGGATGTTACATTGTGTGAAGGCAAAAATAATATCATTGACAAAAATGAAATGTCTGCTAATGATACTTCATTCAGTAATTCTACACTTGCTGTAGACTCTGCATCTTGTCAGCCATCTGAAACAGATGTTAAGGAGTCTATTTTGGAGGAAGAATTAATACAGGACAACACTATTTCCATTGTTTCTGAACCTAATGCCAAAGACAAATCTATACCTGCAAAAGACAGCAGCCCAAACATAATTTTGCAGCCTCCAACATCAGAACCTCAGTCTATATTTAGCATGCCAAGTTTTACAGTACCCAAGTTTGGGTTAATGTCTGGACCTGCAGATGCTGGAAAGTCTTTTGGATCTTTCTTTTCTTCACCACCCACAATACCAAACCCAGAAGGCAAGCTTCTTTCTGGATTGAAGTCATTTTCAGCAGGACTGTTTCAAGAGGAGAAGCCAGTGGCATCAAATGAACCACCAACATCTTTGTTTGGAACAAAATTAGGTTTTCCATGGCAGAAAGAGACTCCAACACCTAATCAACAAACACCTCAGATTGTTACAACACAGCCAAAAGCTAATGACAGTAAAGTAGACATTAAAGATAATACTGCTAAAACAAGACATGGCAATCTAATCTCAAAAGGTGAAAATTGTGTTATTACACAGCCTAGTGATATTAAACAAGACATTGTTGCAAACTCGGAAAATAATTCTGATACTGATATCCAAGAGAAAATTGGTGTTCCAGTCAACGACACAGATAAACCCCAAACTAGTGCCTCCACACCCGATCTTCCATTTCAAAAACAACTAGAAATCCATGTCCAGACCCCCTTTTCTACAGATGTCTCATCAGGATTACAACAGGAAATGGACCTTTTGATTCCAAAAAGGCTAGTAGAAGCATAATAAATGGTTTTATTAACCATTTACATTGCAGTGACTGTTTACATGCACAATCATTTTTCAGATTATTGTTGAATCTATTTTTATTCAAATCTATTTAAAATTTTGATTTGAAACAGTTTGAGCAGTTTTCACTCAACTTAATTTAGTTTTTTTTAATATGTACCATTTACTGTAGGTACAGACATGTATATGTTTGGTACTAGTATGTACCTCTGAGGTACTAATATGAACCTTTTTAAGGTTACCGCCCCAGTGACATCTAGGGACCAGTTTTTTTAGGGTACTATTTTTTGACAGTGTAAACACAATAAAACCGTGTCATTTTACTTTACAGATTAAGACAATTAATGTGCATGTGAACATGCTCACCAAATAGTTTGTTTTACAAGATAGTGGCTTTCCCAGTGTGATTTGTTACTCCTCTGGTCTTATGTGTCTTGTAACTGTGCTTTGCTTCTTTGCACCTTTACATTTCTTATTAGACTATAAATTATTTCTATTAATTCTCTATTTGTGTGTAGCATTTCATAATTGATTATAGTTTAGGCTTGCTTATGCAAAGCATCAGGTCATAGTATCTATACAGGTAACTTAATATCAATACTAATAAAGTATAAGGTATATTTAGTGATAACTTCTGTTGAATATATTTCTTTGTATTTTCTACAAATATTAGCCCCGTGGACTCCAGTCGTTTTGGGTCTTCAGGGAACCTCAGCCAGGCTAGTTCTCAGCTCAGTGAGACTGGCCAGGAAAGTGCTGTCTGTTCAGAGGTGGAGGAGTCCTATCATTCCTTCCACACCATTGGCTGTCGACCATCCAGAAATGAACATCACTCTACCAATGGACATACTTCCTGGAGGGAAAATGAAGGAGTGAAGACCTCCCAGGATATCGGGAAGGTTTTAAGTGGTAGCATTAAAAATGAAGGGGGTTTCCAACTGAACAAAGCACCTGAAAAATCTCACAAAAGGTATGCCTGTATTGTGGTGGCTTTTGGCTTACTACAGCATACATTCATATAGTGTACATTCATTTTTATAAGATGTTTCTTTCTTTCAGCCTTCCGAGAGATGGATCACCATTGCCGTTCTCTTCGCCCAAAGTACGCTGGCTGAAAGCAATCAACAAAGTGAGACTTCAGCTAAAGGAGGTACAGTAGGGAACTCATACCCTCCATCTCCTATATCTATTCCTTCTCTATCCCGCTTCAGCACGAGACCAATTTCCTTAAAAACTTGCACCAGTTACCACCATCGTATCAGTCTGTTATACAGTTATCACATTGATTTGCTTGCATTACTGGCAAGTATGCCAGAAACAGGTAAGTATGCATTTAGTACCCCACTCAGCTCATTCATGTACATCTGTTTTGGATTGGTTGAGTTTTACCCTTTTTGAAGGCTACTTTTTAAAGAGATGATTTGCATTTGGTTAGTTGAAGCAATGAGTGCAATATAATGGGGTTTTCCAACTGCATAGTACTCACTTTTGGGGGTTTTCCACTGTGTACAGTACCTAGTACCTAGTTTTTACTACCACCTCAGTTGAGGTTCCAAGCGAGTCGTACTGATACTAAAATGGGATGCGTAACACTGCAGATCATTGATTGGTCAGTGAGAATTGTCACTGCCAGCGTTATTGCTAAATGCAAGATTACCTTACCGGGGTGGCACAGTGGCTCGGTGGGTAGCACTCATAGAGGCTGTTTAAACTTGGTATTAAGATGTGTTTTCATCGATCGGATCACAAGTGGACGAGAGAGACACATTACGTTTACATCTGGTATTTAAATCCGTCTCTTTTGTCCACTTTCGACCGCTTCTGTGCTGAATACTATGAGGGGGTGGTCTGTGAGACGGTGGGCGAGTCTCTCTCTGCTGTCATTCAAACCCGAACGGGAGTAATTATGAGTTTATATGGACACAAACTAATATTATGTCGGAGTGCACTGCTTGTTTAGCAAGTAAACATGCTGCACAGTGTTTTGTACATGAGTATGTTAGAGCTTTCTTTGAATTTTCAGCGCAATTGATGAAATAGGATCACGCAACTTTCACACGGAGATCAGCCGCTTAGTTTTATAAATGAAAGGCTAAAAATAGCGCTGTTCACCGAATGTTCACGCCAGAAGTCAAAAAAGACGTAAAACTTGTGTTTAATATCTCAGATTAGATAAATGGGCAGAGAGAAGGCGGTCGCGTGTGGCTGTTCGAACGCATTCAACCACATGTGCGTTCCGCAACTCCAAAGCGATCCAATCGAAAGTGGTTTCGACCACCTCTGGATGTGGTTGAAAGTGGTCGAAAGTGGACGAGCTCAAAACGTTTTGAACACCGTTTACACCTGGCATTAACGTCGTCCACTTGTGATCCGATCGACGAAAACACATGTTAATGCCAAGGGTAAACAGCCTCATAGACTGTAAAGAAAGATGGAAGATGCCTGTTTGCTCTCTTACATTGGTGAAAAGTAAAGCCGCCCGTGTCCCGATACGGCGCTGACATCTTGGGTCTTAAGCCTGCGCAGTAGCGATTTCGGGATCAGTCCTGCGCAATAGTGAGCAGGAAGTAAAGTCGCGAAATCAAGACCTCACCCTCGCTCTCGCAGAATGCGCATATCACACGATATCACAGCTGTCAATCATGACGTGACACCACCATTTTTATATCATTAAATGACTAACTAAACACAAACTTATTTTAAAAACAAACATTTGAATTAACATCAGCGTGATGGAAACTACAGTAAATGACAGAAACCAGCTTCGGAAAAAAGATAATTGTAATAAAAATGTTTAGTTGGTCTCAAGTCCCATTGAATAACATGGGGAGGCAGGTTTTATGACCTATACTGGGACCAGTCACTGGGGAACCATTGAGACTATTGGCTTCACTTTTCAGGGCTTGTGCGGCACGCTTGGTAGCACTGGAAGGTCCCTGGTTCGAGCCCCGGGTAGATCAGGTGGCCTTACTGTCTGGAGTTTGCACTAAACTGCAGTGGAAAAGCAAACCGTGCCAAAGTAAAGCGAGCCGCTGCATGCCAAGCCTAGCTTTTATAAGTGTGATATCAGCGGGTTATGGTATTTTGTATTCTCTTACCCCATATCTTAATACATTAATCTGCAAGGGCCAAGGTCAGACTCTTAATGCTGTTGTTTGAAATCAATGATAAAGTCTCAGGGTATCATTAAGTATAGAGAGGCAGTGAGCTGGAGAGATTGTGTTTCACTGTTTGACAGTATGGGGGGAACCCGTGACAATCCATGCGTTTGTGTAAAATTGTATTGTTGAAATATTACGAACGTTTAAAGTGTGTATTTAAAGCTATCAGTATAGCTCTACCTCTCTCTTTCTCTTTCTCTCGCTCTTTCTCTCTCTCTTTTCTTCTCATCTTGACAGCCATTAATTAGCTATGCTGTGGTCCAGCTTAATTTCTATGTGTGGTTTTACAAAACCGTCTGTGTGAGGCACTAGAAATAAATTGCCGTTACAAAACCCGAAAAGCAATTTGCTTTGATCATCTCACCATTGAGCCTTTATAGCAATTAATAGTGTCACACAATGATGAATAACTGCAAATCTAAGTCGATCAATTTTGGTAAAACGTGCCCGCTCAAGATAATATAAAATTATTTATGTATCCATATGCACTATATGCATGAAGACTTGAGTGAATTTGGGCAGGTAGAGTAATTTATTTCATTACCTTAACGGCACTAAAGCTAATTAAGTGCACATGCATACAGCGCTCGTGATTGAGCCTCCATTATAATGATTGCTGCTTGACAGCTGCTTGAGATGCATATATGAGATCCTGCTGTTTGGGGTTTAGCACATTGCTCAGTGATGTGGGCCATACTTTTCAGTAAAATGATCATTATTATGCTTTTTTTTACTGCACGCACAGTACTCTAGTTTAACCCTTTGTGTGCACAGAGAATGTTGATAAGAGACACAGCACTGGCATACAGTTTCAGATTAGCTTTGTGCTTAAATGCATCTCTACAGAAGAGAGAGAGAGGGGGGGGGGAAAGAGGAGGTTGTTTGAGGGAGAGATACTCCTCTTTGACATTGTCACACAAACCTAGACTGTAACCCACTCAACTGCATGAATGTCAATGTGTGGAGAGGTCTGCCTCTTTGTTGAAGATATGTCGGATAATTTGGGTAATATCTTGCAGAAAAGAGGATATTTGATAACAGTTAAGAAGTTGAAATCTGGTAATCTTTGGAATGCTCGAAGTGAAAATTAATTTTCACACCGTTTGTCTGTTTTACGTGAGGTAAGTTATGCACTTTTAGAGTACTTTTTAAACAGTATATGGTGTTGTAGAAGATGTGTATCTAACATAAATGTAAATCATGTTTTATATTGCATGAAGAAATTGAAATAATTACTGTAGGACCATTAAAATGTCTTCTTAAACGTTATATTTCTTTTATCTAATTTACTCGTATAGCAAATGAAGAGCTCCGATGCAAAACCCTCCAAGTTTGTCTGATGTGTTTTCTTGTAAATGAGAATTTTTGATCAGGCTTTTAATGATTCTGAATGGCCCGAGGCTGTGATTGAGCCAAATTTAAGTGTAAAGCGATCGTTTAATACCTGCTGAGACCATTCGGTTAATATCATTATCGCATTTTTGACGGAGGTGACATTTAGGGGCTTTTGCATCTGAGCTCCTCAAATGTTAAATAGCACGTGGTGTTTTAAAAGCTGAAGATTATAATAATTGTTGTAATAAATGTTTTCTATAATCTCAAAATTCTCAATTTGTTCATGTTCTTCAAAATACCATAACTTTTAACAAGCAGAATCATTGTTACTGTAAATATTACAGTTTATTTTGGAAGCTATTCAATAAATAAACTTACTGTAACAGTTTTTTGATTGGTCAATTGCTTATGATACAACGCAGCTACAGTATGACCTGCTACACCCAATGATTCTGTATATCACTATACAGCACCCTTAGCAGTGTAAACATATGTGAAACATTATGTTACTGTTTACAGTCGGTTAGGGACTATAAGGCTTTTCGTGATTTAACTTAATTTTAAACTTTTTGCTGTAACATTGCATTTATAAAATGGTTACAACATAATACAAATAAGATCAAGGCTAGTGCTGTATCGTAAATAAGTCACGACTGAATACACGTTACTTATTGAAACACCGGCTTTGCTGTATTTTTTTGTCATTGTTGCGTTGAGGTGTGATGTAGTAGTTAGAATTGCTTAAAAGTTTTTTAGTGTCTGCAAAGAGCTAGTTTGGAGTAGGCATGGGCTGATTACCGGTTTCAAGGTATACCAAGGTCTTAAAGAGTCAAGGTTTCAAAACCACTAACATTTTCTGTGATACCGTTTCCAAAGTATGAGCTGTGTTTACACAAAATTAATTAAATCATTAAGTCATATAATTTACATTTAATGTACATGGTATTTTTGCTTACGGTTATACTATAATACCGCCAAAATATCATACCGGCCCATGCCTAGTTTGGAGGCATCACTATTGCACTTTAATAAAAACACTAAAGTCAACCTAAAATGCTTTTAGCAGCTCATTTACTGTGCTTTTGTAATGCATTTCTGAGAGAATATTAATTCATTGAGTCATTTAGAAATAGACCTTTCATTAATAGTGTAAAATGTTGTTTAACCCACGGGTCTCCAATCTTTTTTGTTAGCAAGTGCTACCACAATGGATAAAACAATCTGTAGGGCTACTTTTTGGTATAGTCTACTGAAAACTTTTGTTTTACTTGTTGATTTTATTTTATTTGACTTGTTAATTTGTTTTATCATTGTTAAAAATGTTAACATACATAAAAGAAGCCAAGCTAACATAAAAATATATAATAAATAAATATAACAATTGAGACTATTAATAGAATATGCTTTGGCGGGCACCTCACAGACTCTGTGCGGGCAACCACAGGCACCATGTTGGAGACCACTGCTTTAACCACAAAAAGTGGACGTAAAGTATGGGAAACCACTGGCCTCAGTTGCACTGCGATTCAATTTTTCAGTTGCACTGCTGTTCAAAAATTTGCACTACTGTATTTGTACTACAGTATTTAAAAAAAGCTGTGCCTTTCAAATCCCCCAAGGTTATTTTAAATTACACAGTTACTATACAAGGTTACATTACATTAACATCATCATCTGGGCTGCCCACCTCTCTCTCTCTTTCCTGCTTAGATCTAATTTGCTTCTTTGAAAACAGCAGTACACGCTTACATGTGAATTAGCTTTCATCTTTTAACAGAGCGATACGTTTTTAGCTGATTTTTGTAACCAAAATGGTCTTTGTAAATCCTTTAAAAGAAAAAAAATCTAAAACTTTTGAGGGACCTATAGTGTCATCACGTCAAATATTAGTGTTGCAACTCTACGCTAGTGTGAGGTTTATACATGCCAGCTAGGAAAAATAGGGACAGCCGGGAGCAATAATAATAAGGGTAGATCCGAGCCATGTGACACGTAGCTCATAACTTCCACAAAAGTATAAATCTGACCCAAAAACTAGGTTCAACTTATAGAAGTGCAGTTTCATAATACAATTTAAGAGGCGTTTATCATTCTCTGAGCTGGAATTGCAAATCAAGCATGAATATGAGATGTGTTATGATAGCATTGCTATCTACCAAATGTAATTCCAATAAGCCATACCACACTTTTTTACTTGCATGTCAGTAATAACCTCATTGGTCTGCGAGTCTGTCCTTCAAAGAGTATTTGATTATCGTTTTTTACCAGCTGTACTCTTATTACGTAAACACATTCGATTGGAATAGGTTGCTTTGATTGGGTAATGCAGAATGTGAGTTTTCATTATAATTTAGTGTGAATGTGGAGTGACGACTATATTGTAGCAGCCGTCCCGTTGTATGTGTCATGAATGTTAATTAGATTAAAGGGTGGCAATAACTTAAAATAATTAAAATATTACTTAAAGTGCTCAGTTTAAAACGTGTCACTTCCCGGGTCAGCGCTAGATGTTAAGTTAAAAATCTATCATAAAACGTGTGCCGTCCCTGACATGCGTTTTAGCCTATTGCAGACGTATGGCAGCCAGCCAGAATGTGCCCTTGAAAGCTGCCAACCTAAATGCTCATTGTTGGAGTCACAGTAAAAGATCATGTTGGCCATTAAATGCTTTTGGAGAATAACAGAAAGGACAGTCTCTGCATTTCAATGACTGCCTTTTTTCTTGCTCTAGCATATATTACAGAAAACAGTTATGGGCTTAAGATATGTGGCCCACTTTTATGGTTGCTTTCTCTATATAGATGATCTCAGAACATTAGAACATTATGTGGAGACGCTACTAGAAAGCAATGTTATCTATGTTTAAATTTATGTATAGTGTTAAAATAGAAATTGTCTAAGGCTCGTTCCCACTATATCTCATATAGGGTCCTCACAAACTCTGAAACGACTCGTTACAATATATCAGGGCCAAAAATAAGTGTCGTATTGAATTTCTTAAAGTTCAAAGAAACATTGATATTCATAATGAATAACACTAGCCTTAGCCTTCATTTTAATATAGAGCAGTGTTTTTTTTAAACCAATAAATGATCACATCAAAATAAATGAAAGGGAGAAAATGGTTAGGCTAGTTTGCAGAGACGAGACTAGCTAACGTTTTGTCCTGACGGACAGGAAACTGGGTGAAGCTGCTATTAGACCCAGCAGGTTCTGTTTAACAATCATGATGCATAGTGAATACAGCTGGGCTGTCAACCTCTCTCTGCTGTAAGAGTTACTGTTAAAACAACTGACAGGCAAGAAAATAATGTGTTGGGCTTTTGCAATACGCTCCGCCTTTTTATGCAAGACACAGACACTTTTATATACAGTAAATTCTATACCAGAAAAACATTTTAGTATTCTTTTCTACCCATACTTTGATGTTTTGCCATTCTATTATCCATTTTGCTCTGTTGTTCTTCACTGCATGTCAGATATTTAGGTATACCGTACATGCACTACCCTGTTGTAATGGATGTATTTTTCTTCAGCAATACTACCCACTATAAAACTTGAACCTCAAACATGCATTGTCATTTTGGTCTGAAGGAATATGCAGTTATATTCTCAAGATCATATATGAGCAGCACAATTTTGAATGAGCATGAACACATGAGTACATATGTTGAATAATACATAGTACATGGGTCATGTTAACATTTACCCACCATTGATCTTTGCAATCTCAATTACAGTACATTTGAGAATAAGTCTATCAAGCATTAATCGATCCATGTCGTTATTCTATGGGGCAGTTTCCTGGACAGGGCTTATCCTAGTCCCAGACTAAAATCCATGTTTGAGCTGGTTTAATTTGAGAATATCTTGCACTGACATATCTTAACATAGATATTTTTGTCTCAAGATGCACACCAGTACTGTTTTTTGTAAGGTATGTTTGTAAAAACTACTTAAATATCCTAATATAACTTAAGGCCTAGTCCTGGATTAATCTAAACCCTGTCTGGGAAACGACCACTATGTGTTTTGGAAGTTCTCCCATCATCTAACTTTGAAAAAACGTCTTGTGTACCCAAGGTGAAATGCAACTCTGTTATAACATACACCAGAGCTTTAGAGTTCTGGTTAGCACCTGAGACCCGCCAGATTTTAAGGGATGTCTTTACAGAGCAAATCCAGTGAGCCAGATGAAGCAAATGATTCTTGTGAACTTAAGCAAAAAATATCCAAGAAAAGAGACCTTGGCAAGAAGCGAGCCCAAAGTCCCAGGGTCAGTCGAAGCCTACGTAAGAAGATTCAAAGGTTCCTCCAAGGCTCAGGGGAGTGCACTACCTTTGACTCTGAGCAATCTCCTGTGGAGATAGAAGATGACATGTTTATATGTGGCATAAAAAGAAATCCCTCTCGTCAAGAGTGCAGTGTCTCACCTCAACGTAGTTTTGAAAGTCATGCTACGACCCACAAAAGTACCTTTATTGGACAGGTGGAGCTTAACAGTGAGGGTAATGTCACAATCCCATGCATCATGGGGAAGAAAGGACCTGCAGATCAAGCAGAGGTCAGTGGTTCTGACTGTGCTGATGGAAGTCGTGCCATGGATATTAAACAATGCAGTAAAAACAAAGAAAAAGATGCAAAAGGAGGATGCACAAGCACCATAGTGGAGCACATCTTGAAGGAACTGCAGGGGATTAATAAAATCCAAGAGGAGATTTCAGACTTGAGACAATACCTGACATCTGTAAGTGGATCAGTGGATGAGGTGTCCTGTTGTGTAGATGCTGTGTTGATGGAAATTGAGGAGATGTACTCAGTTGGTGCTGCCGGGAACCCATCACCTCAAAGACATGTGGCTCATCAAAGGAGCCCTGGGAGGCAAACTGCCATTGCTGTGTCTAAGAGCAGAAATAACAGTCCAGTAGCAAAGCAAAGAGAATTGGATAAGAATAAAAGTAGATCTCCAGTGGCCAGGACTAGTATATCAGATTGGGATGCACCAACTAACTATCAGAATGCACCTTCAAGAGCCAAATTACATCCTGACATCTCTAAAAGAACTTCCAGAGTTAAGAAGTCTCGCTACAGTTACCATGAGCGAGTTTATAAGCAGGACTTTACAAGCACTAGCTCCATGTCCTCTGGTCATAGTTCAAACAGCCGGAATCAAGAAGGTAGTTATAATTCTAGAGATGTTGACCAGCAAAGTGTTGGGTGGAGAAGTTCAGAAATGCAGCTAAGCACAAGTGGAGAAGGAGGATGGAGTGGAGACACTGGATGGTGTGAGGAAGATTACTGCTCCTGTCAAAACAGTGCAGAAGAACTGGAAAATGACACGCATTCCGAGATATGGTATAGGTACAATGGTGGCGAGACCAGCAGCACTCCGGGTCATTCATCACGTAGCAGCTCTGAACACCTCTCCCTGCTTTTTGGAAACAATAATGACTCACCATCCAGTTCATCTAGTGTTGCTGATTGGAGGCATGCCAAAAAACCCACTCTGAGTGATGTTGGATGTGACTGTACATCGAATTGCATGTATTCACGAAGTTCAGGTTACCACACCATGGATGCATATGCTGATGAATCATGCAGTGGACCATCTCGTAGCCTTAGTTGTTCAACGATTGGAATGGCAGACTACAGTGATGCTTGCCAAAATGTAGACTCTTCTTGCGAACATTGCATTTGTGAAGACCGTTTGGATATGGAGTGGCCAGAGGGTGTGTGCCCAAGTGCTTCTGAAGATCACCTTAATCCAGATTACTCTGAGAATACTGACTCTGAAGAATCCCAACCATCTAATAGACAGTACGATATTGTAAAGGTCAATAAAGCCGTGTTAACTTTTAATTCGGCTCTAAGGGGAGCCCTGATGAAGCTTGACAACCCTGAATCCCAGAGACCAAATGAAGACACCAAGTATGCAGTTTTCAAATCAAGTGAACTTCAAAGCTCCACTTTTGATGAATCCCATTTAAGCAATATTGTTCCCCCTGATCTCAGTGGGTCACCCCAAAAGAGCAGTGAAGTATCTTTCCATGGGACAGATGAGCTGGAATTACAGAACCAACCACATAGTTTTCAATCTTTTGATCCTCTAGTATCTACTCCAAGCACTGTCTCCTCTTCACATACGCCAACTGAATACTGCCTAGTGGACCATTTGGACAAGGTGGATGAACCTCTGACAGATCTGCGGTGTATTCCAGAGGTCAGCCCAAAACATGTGCATCTGAATTCAGATAACGAAGATCATGTGGCATGCAACAATGAAATAAACCCTGAGGGCACGAATTCAGAATTATCAGAGACAGATGTTAATACAAAACAGGCGGAGCATAGCTTTGACAATGACACCGCCCTTATAGATCCTCACCACCAAAAGTGCCTTGCCAATATTCAACGTGTTCTCAAAGAGAAAAGACATCAACACAGACAATCCAGGATTGCCAATGCCTCAAAGAGCACATTCTCTGAAGAGGATTTTAAACAAGGTACAACTCAAAATTTATCTTTACATTTGAGTCAGACATTAGTAAGCTTAACAATGTTTTGCTGTAGCCTTGGCTACATTTAAAACTCAACGTATTGTTTTCCTCTTATGTGCTCTGTTTTACAGAGGGAAGCAGGGAAGATGATCAGGTCCTGATTATGTTTTGATCAATTCCTAGCCATTGTTTTTCAATAATGTCAATTTTTCTTTGCTTCTCATCCCAAGTCTCTGTGAACGCACATTCTTCATTATAGCATATGATAAACATACAAGTTTGCTTTCATTTATGCTACATACAGAGGACCTCTAACTTTAACATCCAATGATTTGTGTCCTGTAATGCTTCCGTTACTTAATTTGCTATTTTTATGTGGTATGCCATCTTTTAAATGTATTTGAAATGATATTTTTGGTCTTGCTCCATTGTTGCTTATATAGCAGTTGAAGCAAATCACATGCTCTTAGGAAACTATACAGCCATACTTCTGTTTATCTGTGGAAGGATTTTTTAAGCCACCAGTCAAATGGTTAACTTCAGATGGATAACAAAGATTATGCATTTTTAGCTGTTTTTTCATTACTGTATACTGTATATGGTCAGATGTAAAACCCTCAAAATGCATCTGATGTGTTTTCTTGTAAGTTTCTTGTAAGGTTCAGTAATTTTACTCTATTGGCCATTAACAAAAGATTGTTAGTCAGTAATTAAAATGCCTTATTTTCACAAATGTCATTTCATTAGTAATTGAAACAAATTTGACTGTCTTTCGCTGCAAAACACTTTAAGTGCATGCAGGCTTTTTGGCATTAACATCCACTTAAAAAATTTCACTTCTTTGGACAAGACAAAGCAAATCGTTACAAAATCACTAAAGATGCAACTAGAAACAATGCAAATGATGAAAGTCAAAATTCAAAGAGAAACTGAACCACACATTAGTGGGCGCTGTGATGCATATGGCTGCCACATTCGTGTTGTATTCAGGCCCAAGTACTCACAAGGGAACCAAGTTTGACGTTACATTCACACGGGATGGAAATGTTAACGCTTAAGGCTTGTCTAAAGTGTGGCCAACAGCCAATCTTAGTCGACGCAACACATGCTCCGGTCTTCCATAAACGTAATTGGCTGGCACTGCCTAGGTTATTTGCATAAGGCGATCTGATTGGCTGACGCATGTGTTGCCGCTTGAAAAGTTGAGATGTTCAATTTCTGCCGCAAGCAACGACAGTGACGCGGCGCTGATGGATCCACAATTCAGTTCAACAACGCATGATGTCACCAATTAAAAGTGAATGGGAAGCGTTAACGCTTACGCCCCGTGTGAACGTACTGTAAATGTGATCCAAGGTCATTTCACAATTGTCTTCTAGGCACTTTGAGGACTTTGACATGGTGCTTAACATATTCTGCCAACAAACCTGTCATTCTGAATGGCCTGGGATTAAGAGGATTTTAGCAGAAGTATTTGATGAAGATATCAAAACATTTGATTAATGCCATTATCTCATTTTTGACAGAGGTGGCATTTAGCGGCTTTTGCATCTGAGCTCTTCATATACTGTATAAGTGCACTAAAAATGTATTACAAACTTAATTAACAGGTACATTCTGCGGTACTGATGAAAACATGTATGTGTGTGATTTTGCTTTAAAATTAGCATTTTTTACATTCAACTCTTGCACTTACTGTATCTCATGTTTTGCATGTCAGTGAGTTAAATCAGAAGTTTTTCAGTGATTTTGTCATTCTCAATACAAACCCTTTTTGGTCATTTTGATCATCTTGTTGTGGTTCGCTTTTTCTGGCCTTGTGGTAAAACTCAACCAATCCTGTGTCTTCGTCATTTAGCTTTAAGTTGTACTATTTTGAAGTGTTTTGACTGCCCCTGTACTGTACACATTGATCATTCTAAACTCTCTTTTTGATGCCACAGGGAAAAGAAAATGGAGATAATTCAAGGAATGCTTGGGTTAAAACTGGGTAAGTTTCTTGTGATAATATAAGATGTTGCCATCAGGAAGGAGGTTTAGGGCTACCTTATTTTCAAACAAATCGAGCTAGTAAGTAATTTATTCCAACTAGCATCATATTGATGAATAAGGAGTACCTGGAGGACAGCATTTTTAAATAGCACCATGCACTTTCTCTCTTGCGGGACTGACATAGTATGCACAACAGCACTTTGTCCTAGTTATGTGTAGTGGGGGTTTGAGTTTTTTTGTCCTGATGTTGTGTACGAGAATGGGGGGGTAGTTGGAGCGAGGGAAATTCTTTTGGATATTTTGTTTTGTTTTTTGTCTTGTCATTTGTCTAATTGTCATTATGTATAGATGAATCAGACATGCTTTATGGTGCAGAACAATTTTCCGAAAGTATAAAAAAAGGCAATCACTTTAAAGCAACACTATGTAGTTTTTCAACCTTTAAATAATGTTTCTAAAATTATTTCAGTGATAGAACAACTCTTGACTGGACAAATTTTACTGCTGCTGCAACCTGAGCAGCCTCCTAGCTGCTACAAGCACACTCTGAAAGTGGCGGTGGAGGGTAGGAAACACAGCACCGCCCCTCCCCCTGCCTGCAGAAGAGTCTCTGATACCAGGCACTGTTGCGCTTTTCAACCACATGGGGGAGCTGTAAGTCATTTTTACATGGAAACGACATAGTGTTGCTTTAAGTACTATACAGTATAACAAACAGTGCTAAATAGCACTAAAAGTGGTTCGCTGGCTCGTAATCATAGGGGAACCATTTTAAGTGCCATATAGTACCTATGTAGTACCATGTTGTGCTATATAGAATGTATATCTGTATATCTGGTGAAATAGTAGTGCTATATCCCCCCTGGATGGTTCTTCATAGAATGCTTTATAGGTGCTATATAGCACAAAAAATTTTTCCCCTATGATTACAAGCTTTTAGTGCTATTAAGCACTATAAGTTGTGCTGTAGCACGACTATAGCACTACTTTACAACCATTTTATATATAGGCTGTGATTCCCTATGATTACGAGCAAGTGAACCACTTTTAGTGCTTTTAGCACAAATTAGTTTTATTGTGTACATTGCTCTGTAATATTGTCCTTATACACAGTGAATGATTGACTTCTCATTTTTGTTATGTAATATGAAATTATTCATGAAGTTAGTGACATGTAAAAATGTGTTCAGTGTTAATCTATTAATTATTAAGCATGGAAAATTGGCATTATAAAAAGTGTTGATTTTTACAGAAATGGGGGTGGAATATTTGGAATTGACAGTATGCCGGATCTGCGGAAGAAGAAAGCCATCCCTCTGGTTAGCGATGTGGTAAGTGCTTATGAACGTTTTCTATTGTATGTTGTATAATTTTCAAAAGCTACATGTAACGCAAGTCTCCTGTTGAAAAACGGCAGTATTGCAAATGCAATCTAAAATACTCAATTTTATATGAAAATTATTATTAATTTGTCAATTTTATGGTTGGCTCTGATTTTTAAACAGTCCAGATAAAAAATAAAGTCTACCAGAAGGATGACTTTAACTTTTAAGTGACTCAAAGATTTAAAGTGATGTAAAATCAACTTTACACATCTTTTTTCCCCTCAAAAAAACCTAAAATTAAACATCTACAACTCTTTTGAACGCATTCACTCTTCATGGTCAGGCTATGGTAAGTGACAAAATAACCCATGTGACTGAACCTAGTTTTTGTTTGTTTATATCAAGATTAATACTGTATCCATGGGATCAGTATTGCTCTAATAGTATGCAAATACATATACATTTTTGTTTGTAAACATGGCTTCCAACATTGAATAACTAAAACATAATTTTTTTTTGCTTTAATGTAACAAATTGTATGTTTGTATAAAAATACCCTGTCTTATATAAAAAGATAACATTTTAAATGCTAAAATAAAATTACATATATTTTACATTAAGTACAACTTTTTAGGGGGTCTTTGTCATTCAATGCATTTAATTAATATAAATGTATAGAAATGTATTTGCAAGCCATTAGAACCTTACTTGATATACAAGCAAAACCAAAAAGCCTATTTTCACTGGTTTAGTTTTATTAGTTGACTTATCTTTCCTCCTACACTGTAAAACAAAATACTTGTTGCACTTAAATTTTTAAGTTTAATCAACTTTCAATTACAATTAATTTAACTTTCTAACTAACGAGTAGTTGCTATAAATTATTAAATTCATCATTTATAGCAGCAATTGTACATTCGAGTTGATTAAACTTAAAAATGTAAGTGCAACCGGGTTTTTTTCAGTGTACATTGGGGCATCACTTTCAAAGGGCTGGTGTATTAGGGATTAGCTACGGTTAGCTATTCATAGTTTGTATCCTTTCCTTAACGCCCCCCACCTGCCTTATTCACACACGAAAAGTTTCTCTTTTGATTTCTGGGGCTTTCATAGTTACCACCCCTAGTTGTTGACTTTTGGGTTTTGTTAAAGACATTTATTACTTTCACATTCTTACACTTGTCTTCTAATATCCATCCAGAGGTGATGTGTGGGATTTTATAATGTTTTAAACTGTACTAACATCTATTCTCTGTATCACAGTCTTTGGTTCAGGCCAGGAAGGCTGGCATTGCATCTGCGATGGCCTCCCGTTCCTCCATAAAAGATGAAGAACTGGTTAGTAGTAGTTCTATATACATATACAGGCATATTATTTTGTATTTTGATTAAACATAATTGAACTTCACTTTTAATATTCACTTCTGCAGAAGAGCCACGTGTACAAGAAAACACTACAAGCGTTAATCTACCCCATTTCATGTACCACACCTCACAACTTTGAGGTGTGGACCGCGACCACACCCACCTACTGTTACGAGTGTGAGGGGCTTCTGTGGGGCATCGCTCGACAGGGCATGCGCTGCACTGAATGTGGCGTCAAGTGTCACGAGAAGTGCCAAGAGCTGCTAAATGCAGACTGCCTGCAACGTAAGTGCGATTGAAACGTTAATGCAAATAATACAATACAATCATGCATAGTTACTATAGCAAATAAATAAGGGTCAATTTTTAAAAAGGAGGAAAATGCTTTGATGATTTCAGATTCTTCTTAAATGGCATTTTTATTTGATGTAACCAAACTGCACACAAAGGATTGTGGGATATCATAGGCAATGAATTATGCTGCGCCATAAACAGACCAGATGGGAGGCATCTCATTAGAATAGAATACACAAACATTGTTTTGAGAGGTACTGTACCATGAAGCCTTTATGAACACAGAAGGCATCGTTTGACAACTTTCACCCGGTGTCCTTTTTGTTCATTTAATCTGAGGTTCTGTCCTTTTAAAACTATTTTTGATGCTGTAACTTATTAAATAAAATATTTTTCCCCATTAGCTAAAATGATTGACGAGGTGATGTTCAAGTGACTAATTATAAAACACATGTATTTTATATCATAGTATGTTTACGAGACTGATGAACTTGGAATATTGTGCAGGCTTTTTTAACTTGGAAACATTTTTGCACTTATAGGATGTGATAAATCTGCCAAGATTGTAAAAGTGTAAGCGCTAATTGACATTCAGGGAGAGAGTGAGATAAGCTGTGCCAGTTTTTGGGATAATGTGGATGAATATGCCTTACCATGGACTAAAATTTGAAGAAAGTGTTGGGCATATGTAACGAGGCCAGCTAGTGAGTAAGAGCTGTGCAGTAAGTAAACCTCACTCCCTGACCTCCATACCAGACTGATCGATGGTTCGAGTCCTACTCGAGGCGGGTGTGAGTACTAGGTACAGTGGTGCCGTGACCCGGATGGGAATTGGATTAAGGGAGTGAGTTAAATGGAGGCCAGCTAGCAAGGGAAAGTTGTGCAGTAATTAAACCTCACTCCCTGACCTTAAAAGGGGCTTTAGCGAGAGACTGTAGAGGTCATGACCATTGCTGGTTTGAGTCCCACTCGGGTGGGCACGAGTAGGGGCAATTGCACACACAAAACAAGTGACACAAATTAGCTTAAAGATACACTCCACTTTTTAAAAAAATATATGCTCATTTTCCAACTCCCCTAGAGTTAAACATTTGATTTTTACTGTTTTGGAATCCATTCAGCTGATCTCCGGGTCTGGCGCTACCACTTTTAACATAGCTTAGCATAATCCGTTGATTCTGATTAGACCATTAGCGTTGCGCCTAAAAAATAACCAGAGTTTTGATATTTTTCCTATTTAAAACTTGCAACAGCAGAAAATAGTGCCCTTAGTATCTTTCATTAGCAGGGGACTATTTTCGGGCACTACGTAATATCATTGTACCTCCTGCAGCCATGTTACGGCAGCGGAGTCCTTGATTATTACGACAGAATGAGAGTATAGTCCTAGCCATATGTGCCTAGAAAATCACAACTTTTAATTTTCTGATGGTTATTTTTTAGTGCACTGATAATGGTCTAATGAGGTTCAATGAATTGTGCTAAGCTATGCTAAAAGTGGTACTGCTAGACCCGGAGATCAGCTGAATGGATTCCAAAACGGCAAGAATCAAATATTTAACTCTAGGGGAGCTAGAAAATATGCATATTTTCAAAAAAGTGGAGTGTCCCTTCAAGCTTAATCTTAGAATTAGATGTTGAACTGTTTGGGCAAATTTGACTACATGGATGATTTACATTTTTAAATGCAAATATAAATGGTTTCTGATGGTTTGTGGGCATCATCTATATATATATATATATATATTCTTTGTTTACACTGTCAAAAATAAAGGTACGAAGCTGTCACTGGGGCAGTACCCTTTAAAAAAGGTGCTAATGTGTACCATTTAGGTACAAATATGTTCCTTTAAAGGTACATTTTGGCAGTTTAAAGTACTAATATGCACTCTTTGGGTACAAAGGTGTACCTTTTTGAAAGGGTATTGTCCCAGTGACAACTTTTGGACCTTTATTTCTGAGAGTGTAGTTACTTTTGTTCTCTTTGTTTAGTCTGTTTAAGATTTTTCTCATATCAGTCATCACTGTGCAAATGAACCCTGAAAACATGATTTTTTTTATTCAGGGGCGGCTGAGAAAAGCTCCAAACATGGAGCTGAGGATCGCACTCAGAACATCATCATGGCCATGAAAGATCGCATGAAGATCCGTGAGAGGAACAAACCTGAGATTTTTGAAGTCATCCGAGATGTGTTTGTGGTCAGCAAGGCCATCCATGCTCAGCAGATGAAGACCATAAAGCAGAGCGTTCTGGATGGAACATCAAAGTGGTCGGCCAAGATCACAATCACAGGTGATGTTGTGTGAAACTGTAATGTATTCTGTGTTGAGAGAAATTTTGAGCTCTCTTTAAGTTCATAAGCTGGAATTTGTATTGAATTAGCCATGTCGGACAGTATGTTACATTGGACCCAAGTTGGACAGTTTTAAATCTTCTTTTTTAAAATATTTTTATCAAAGTAGTTACACAGCCATATAGCAACACATAAAGTTTTATAATATCATTCTATGTATGTTTCTGGAAAATTCCATGTATTTTTGTATAATAATTTATAATTTATACTAAAAAATGAATACAATGAATGAATATAATTAAATTCTACCTAAATCCAATTTTGAATACCAGTTTGCTACATTTCAGTTTAGGACCTTTCCATTAGGAACTTTCCTTATTCAATTTTGAAAAATAACGTAATTTATGTCTTATATGTCTTCGCATTTCTTGTGTCTTTATATAATGTTAAATTAATAAGTATAATGCAAAATGTAATAATTTAAAAAACATAATTTATTGTGTATGCAATCACGTCTTATACTTTCAATGCACATTTCATATGTACAATTACAAAGATCATATTTTCCTAGTTAATAGAAAACCATCGCTAATGAGCTAATGTAAATTTTCCTACTTACCTTTTTAAATTGACCTAACTTCTGATCTGTTTCTTGTAGTTCTGTGTGCTCAAGGGCTGCAGGCTAAAGATAAGACCGGTTCCAGTGATCCATATGTCACCGTCCAGGTGGGTAAAACCAAGAAGAGGACCAAGACCATTTTTGGCAACCTCAATCCAGTCTGGGAGGAGAAGTTTCATTTGTAAGTATGATCTGACAAATATTTTTATTACATTGCTTTAATACATGTTCTGTATTCTTTAAGCTGACTTTAGCCAAAATGTATGTCACTTGGTTTGGGGTCTTACGTGTTTTCAGTAGCCGTGCCACTCTATTTTACTTTGTGAACCAGAAGACCCGATCGACTTTACTTCTGTATTGTGACGTATTACCGAGTAAAACAGAATACCAAGGAAAAGAGTGGGTGTGGCTTGTGTTTTCCACTGTGCTTTGATTGGATTTAGACAAGTAGGCATTTCATTCAGAAATAGAAGTGGCAGCAGACTGACAGTTTTAGGGGGTGGAGTTAACGTATACTCCTGCCCAGTTCATCTAACCAACGTCATCTGAGAAAGATTGCCAAAAGGGGGCGGAAGTACATTTTCAGATTTTGATAGAAGGTTGAGGGCATATGAATTAAAATTAAAATAAGAATTTTAATGTTACTTTCTGTGTATAGACTTTACCACAAATTGCCTTTAAACCAATCAGTAAATGATTGTTGTTGTCGTGTTGGTAATATTTTTTAGTACAGTAACACTGTTACATGGGTGTCAGAACCATTATATGTTGGTGGGACAAGACCCACCCACTTTTTAAAACCAATAATATTGGACCCACTTACTTTTTCTTTAAATGGGACATATCATGAAAATCTGACTTTTTCCATGTTTAAGTGCTATAATTGGGTCCTCAGTGTTTCTATCGACCTTGAAAAATTGAAAAAGATCAACCAGTAACTTAGTTTTGGTAAACCATTCTCTGCAAACTTGTAAAAAGTAGGTCATTGAAATTTGGCTCCCCTTGTGATGTCAGAAGGGGATAATACAGTTTCTTAATCTGCATCAGCATTTTTTGCTCACTCCTACAAAGTGGCAAATTTAAAATGTTATTATAAATCATCTACATGGTATTTTGAGCTAAAACTTCACATACGCACTCTGGGGACACCAAATATTTATTTGACATTTAAGAAAAGTCTTAATGTCCCCTTTAATTTAGCGCATATGGCTGCTCACTTGTCACTTAAAGAAAATTGTAAATTAAAGTATATTGGTGTTCTTTAAAGCATCATGGTTAAATCCATTTAAGATGTAATAATACTTGTAAGTAACTGCAGAATAATATGTCTATCTGCAGTGAATGCCACAACTCTTCAGACCGCATCAAAGTGCGTGTTTGGGATGAAGACGATGACATAAAATCACGAGTGAAGCAACGGCTAAAGAGATAATCTGATGACTTCCTGGGTCAAAGTATCATTGAGGTGCGAACGCTGAGTGGAGAAATGGACGTCTGGTATAACCTGGGTAAGTCCCGGCTAGTTGTGTATGTGCTTTAGGGGCGCACTCACACTATCCAAACCAAACCCCCAAAGCCTAGTTTGGTTGACTAGTGTGATCGCTCTGTGTTTGGTTAATCGCGCACTGGCCGGCTTGATGTGGGCTGGAGTGTGGTTCACTTGTGCTCAGGGCGCGGGAGGGGCAGTGTGATCGCTAATCGCGCCAGAGTGCGTCTCAAAAGGAGGCGACATTAAGCTTTGCCTTTATTGTTTTGAAAATGTGACCTCTAGTGGTGCAATCCTATATATGGTACCTTTAAATTACTTTTTGATTTCCATTCATTTAATATGTGGTCATTTTTTAAAAAACCTCTATCATGCTTTTACTAGAAAAAAGACTTTTGTTAACCTAAGGCACATAACATAAAAAGTGCACATTGACTTTATGTATTTAGTGTACAGTAGAATAACTAATGTTTTTGGAGGGTAATTTTCACTTTTGGGTGAACTTTCTTTAATACATGGAAATATACTTTCTTTGTTTAATTTAGCTGGATATTGGTATGTTGAACACCTGTCCTGTTATGACCTTGATGTTTCTGACAGTGATCAGATCTGTCTTGAGAGACATGGTGTATTAAAAAAACATGTTATTGAATTCTGGGAATTGCTCAGGATGATAAATGACATGTATGGGCCATCTCTCAGCCCATCTTTAAGTGGGAGGTGGCCCTTGAGTCTAGGATTGAGTGTGTACTCCATTACCAACAGCTCCCTGCTTGACAGCCCGTCTCTTCGTGCCCAATTACCCAAGTGTGCGTAAGCACAGAGACTTCCCAAACTTACCAGCCGTAAAATCCGCTGCTCTAAATTCCGTTTCAATATCGCCCCTCCTCGTTATAATATTGCATAATCCATCTTTTATTTATCTGATACTGTCTGCACCATCCTCATTTCTGCCTTTCTAATCGTCTTCCTTTGGCCACCACATCTGCTGTTACAATTATTCTCAATAGCAGTAATTCAGCTTCATGTCCTCTCTCTCTTTCTTTCTCTCTCTCTCTCTCTCGCTCGCTCTCTTCCTCAGCACAGATATCCTCCTTCATTATTATCTAGCCATCTTCAGTCGGAAATTCTCCACTTAGCCGACACATATAAATTATCCCAATAATTTGCCTGTCAGCTGAAATGGTTGGGAAGAACGAACCATGCATTTCTATTGTAAGATATTTAGTGGATTTTTTGCTTCGTAGTAAATGGCAAATGATATATGTTAGTTTATATGGCATTGCTAGGTTCCTATGGTGTTCTGGATGGTTGCTAACCTATTTCAGGTCCTTTCTGTGCCAGGTAAAAACCAAAGTCCAAATAATATTTTTTGTTTCATGTGTGTTTGCCCCACTACAGAGAAAAGAACAGACAAGTCTGCTGTTTCCGGCGCCATCCGCCTTCAGATCAGCGTGGAAATTAAGGGGGAAGAAAAAGTGGCACCCTACCATGTCCAGTATACCTGTTTACATGAGGTAAAACATTACACCAACTTACGCTACATTCATATGGGGCGAAAGCGTTAGCGCTTGACGGAAGGCGTGTCTGAAGCGTGGCCAACAGCCAATCACAGTGGCCGCAAAGTAAAGTAAATGTGAAAGTGTTAAAGGAATATTCCATTTTCTTAAAAGAAAAATCCAGATAATTTACTCACCACCATGTCATCCAAAATGTTGATGTCTTTCTTTGTTCAGTCGAGAAGAAATTATGTTTTTTGAGGAAAACATTGCAGGAGTTTTCTCATTTTAATGGACTTTAATAGACACCAATAATTAACACTTAATTCAACACGTAACAGTTTTTTTCAACGGAGTTTCAAAGGACTATAAACAATCCCAAACGAGGCATAACGGTCTTATCTAGCGAAAAGATTGTCATTTTTGACAAGAAAAATAATAAATATGCTCTTTTAAACCACAACTTTTCGTCTAGGTCCGGTCCAGCGCGACCTAACGTAAATGCGTAGTGACGTAGGGAGGGCACGTGTTACATATATAAAATGCACATTTGCGGACCATTGTAAACAATAAACTGCCATAAAGACATTAATTAGTATCAGTTGACATACAACAATGTAGGATCGGTCCTTTTTCAACACACTTGTAAACACTGGGGCGGAGTTTCGCGTTCATCTTCTGTGACCTCTTGACGTGATGACGTATTGCGTTGGGGTCACCTGGCGCATCACGACCAGATCTAGACGAGAAGTTGTGCTTTAAAAGTGTATATTTGTTATTTTTATTGTCAAAAATGACAATCGTTTTGCTAGATAAGACACTTGAGATCTTGTTTCGGATCGTTTATAGTCATTTGAAACTCTGTTGAAAAAAACTGTTACGTGTTAATTGTTGGTGTCTATTAAAGTCCATTAAAATGAGAAAAAACCTGCAATGTTTTCCTCAAAAAGCATAATTTCTTCTCGACTGAACAAAGAAAGACATCAACATTTTGGATGACATGGTGGTGAGTAAATTATCTGGATTTTTCTTTTAAGAAAATGGAATATTCCTTTAATGCTTACGCCCCGTGTGAATGTACCGTTAGTATGTGCTAACATACCCAATCTCTTAACACCACATGTTTGTTGATATTTGCGCCAAACAAAAACTAACATGTGAAGTGTGTGTTTCTCTCAGAACCTCTTTCACCACATCACAGATGTCATCGGTCAGGGTGTGGTGAAGATCCCAGAAGCTCGTGGTGATGATGCCTGGAAGGTCTACTTTGATGATGTGGCCCAAGAAATAGTAGACGAGTTTGCAATGCGCTATGGGATTGAATCCATCTACCAGGCAATGACGTATGTTCTAACTAATTATGTTATTTTCTTTTATCAACCCACTTGTCCATTTACGTGGCGTCTTCATTTCTAATAAAGCAAACATAAACATAGAACCTAGAGATGTAATGAACTTTCCTAGACTTACAATTAATCAGTGAACATCTGAGCAAGGCACCTGTCCCCATTGCTACCAGGCGCTGGAGTAATTGCTGCCCACTGCTACAAGTGTGTGTGTGTGTGTGTTCACTACTGACTGGATGGATTAAATGCAGAGGTCACATTTCAAGTATGGATTACTGTACATTAGTCATTACGTCACGTTCACTTCACTGTTATGAAAAAATGTTGATGATAGTAATCATAGGTCATTAAAATATAAAACTTGCTTTGCCTCTAAAACAGCTTTCCTGTAGTCTGACATGATCATGGCCGCGCACAGAATAGGACACAGATATAACCCTGCAAAATGTATTACAGAAACAAGGTTAATCAATATACTGTAGTCTGTGTGGCTTTATACAAAATACTATATGTTTAGGTACATGTAATGTTACTATGTTCAAATCTTGCCAATAGAGTGCTGCAGTCACAGCACAGTTTGTAGGTCAAAACCTGGAAACGAGTTGGCATTTTAGCACATCTGGTTCCCTCATCCTGAGGTAGGGGTGTCCCTGACTATGGATTTACATATTCAAATCATAATTGTCGAATCTTGCCTATAGTCGAATCATCTATGTGTGTGTGCATAGGTGGGGAGGGGTCCAGACCAGGTAGTCAACAAATGGTTAAAATGAATTCCCTCCACAAGCAGCACACAGAAACTACATTTTGATAAAGTGACCAAAACTGCCTTTGAAGTGATGAACGAAGACAAAACTGACGAAACAAAAAAAAAATTCAGGAATCTCTTTTCTATCATTTGAAAGTGAACACCGACCGAATATTAAATCACAAGAAAGACAGTCGTGTCAAACATGGGTTCGACTTTTTCCACATATTATTTGCATAGTATTATTTTATTGATAATGGGCTGTATACCATATTTTCCGGACTATAAGTCGCACTTTTAATAGTTTGGCTGATCCTGCGACTTCTAGTCAGGTGCGACTTGTATGTCAAAATTATTTCAAATGAACCGAGAGAAACCATTTCCGTTTACAGCCGCGAAAGTCTGCTCCATGCTGCTCCTGTATTTATGTAATTCAATGGATTCAGTGATGCGGAATGACTTCAGGAGCTTGTTGAACTTGATTTGGCTTGTCGTAGTAATTTAGACTATTCAGCCTCCCAGGTATGTTCTGTATGCTATTGTGTTCGGTGAATAAATGGTAATGTTACGTTAACATGGACGGACACCTATTCAGCCTGCTGTTCTGTGTGCCATTGTTTAGTTGAAAAACTCAATATGAAAATCATTTTCTAAATATATGCGACATAAAGTCCAGGGCAACTTATATATGTTTTTTCCCTCTTCAAAACGCATCTTTACATGATGCGACTTATACTCTGGAGCGACTTATAGTCTGAAAAATACTGTATTGATATATTGGGAGAAAGATGTTATATGTGAAATCAAATAATGTGCACCCTTATATAGCCAAAATTGAATGATCCCCATTTCATAACACGTCTGCGACTCTTCGACTGTGAGATTGGTAGTTGAATCAGGCTTCTCCTATCGAAGCATTTAATCTTCGACTATTCAGGGTTACCCCTATCCTGAGGTCAGTTGGTTTTTCGAATGGGTTTTTGGTTAAATAGCTCAAGGTATTTTCACATTTTATTCTACGACAATAAATGTACCAGTAATATCGCACTTGTGAATTTTTTTTAATGTGATTTGAAGAAGGCGGATGCTAAACCGTTGGAACTACAGACCAGTCCCTCCAGAAAAACGTGATTGTGCGATCGCACGATTTATTGCATAATCAGCCAAAGTCTGCATATTTATGCGGGGCCGCATTTTTTCCAAATACGACGCACTTTCGCCGCATTAATTATAGATCTCCGCGCACAAAATATGTGGTGCTTGCATGATTTTATAATCCCCGCATTTTCGTAGCAAAAAGACACATATGTACTGTATTAGCAGAAAGTTGAAAAATGTTGCATATACTTCATACAAGCGCAGCCGTGTCCTCTGTTGCAATGGGAACGTTATGAAGTGACGTGATTATGTGACGTGAACATCATTGCAAGTTTTCGCAGTTTTTGGCAAGTTCCTAGCCTGACGTTGTCATACTCAATTCTAGTCAGAATTTCAGTCTGATACCGCTCCATTGAGCTTAAATTATGAGGCGTGTCTCAACCGAAAAATGCCTCTCCACTCAATTGGATAGACATACGACCAATCAGAGCACCGGAGTGTGTGATGTATGTTGAAATATCGTCTTTTGCAGCCTGACCGAACTGCTAGTTATTTCGCTGCAATGACACTAACATCATTGTGATTATACTAAGTCTGAGTTAGCGAACGTACATCAACACCTACTATGTTTACAACCTTTCATTTATATCACAACATTAAGTATTTAATAAGTCATACAGTAAGACTATCTCTTACCATTTGTACGTTAGGTGAACTTCATCCACGACGATACCCATTACGTTGGCTTGAAAAATATCGGAGCCTAGCATGTCCCTCCACTTATTCAGCAGTCACGATTCCGGTGTTCCGAAAAGAAGCTGCCAAGACCGCTAAATATATCCATCTCGTCGTGCACGCCGAGTTGCATCGCCATGACACTCATTTCAGTTGCTTCTTTAACTTTGTCCTCCATAAGTGCGACCAACTTTTGCCGAATCCCGTAGGATGCCTTGATCGCGTTTCTCTGTTCCTCTTTTAAAATCAATGCTCTGTCGATATCTTTTAGAACAGACTCAATGTCAGAATCCACACATCTGATTTCTACCGCGGCAGCCATTTCGTTGTAAACAGATTCAACACTCGCGCTCTTTGGTGACGTGGTTGATACGTTACTGTTGATCATCTGTCCATCATCGTATAAAGCCCGCCCTGACAATTTGATTCGTCGGCCAGTTTTGGGACTCGCATAGTAGCTCCTCAACGGTGAAACCACAGACCGATCTTCCCGTTTCTCAAAATGTTGTGTGCGGGGCTAAGATCGGCTGGCACCCAGGCTAGCAAGTTCCGCAATTTTCACAAATTCCTGCAATTCCATCGCATAAATTGCATAAATATCACGCATTTTTTAAGAAAACATGCCGCAAAATCGAGGATTTTTGCCCGCAACAATCACAAAAAAACTCCGCGTTTTTCTGGAAGGACTGACAGACGTTGTTGTGGACATTACATGTCGTCGTGCATAAAAATCTTAAAACATTGCAACATGGTCACATTTCACCAAAAATGGGTGTTTCATCCACACAGTAGTTTCTTATCAGAGAACATGTTTTTAAATGTTTTATGTTTGAAAAAGTTGCTGGAGGCTTGGTTGTGGTGACATTGCCGAGCAACTGTGGTGTAGTTTCTTTATAGCCTACAAGGTTAGCTTTTTATTTTTGCCCATTGTATTTAGGCTTGAAGGCATATGTATCATCAATTTTTGTTCATCACAGAGCTTATTTATTGCTATAATCCAAAAGCCTATGGAAAAATCCTATTGGCTTTTGAATGGGAACCTGTGTGACACTAACTATCCAGTTGGCCAAAAATGTAGCACTCTGTAGTTTGCACAGTAACGTAATGGACTAGATCATACAATAATTAAAATTTGCTCATTCTCAGGCCATCCAAGATTTGGTGACTTTTTAAAGCTTTACTTTTTATCTAAAACCATGGTCCTTAGTGATTCATAAAATACATCTACCGGTACGAGTCAAAATCGAAAGCAGATACGATTAACAATTTTCGGGGTGAACTTTCCCTTTAATGTTTCTAATGCTAATGTTAATACCAGGAAGCTCTAGAAGATTAACTTGACCTTCAGTCTCTACATTTTAAAAGACTTTGAAATGAAGAAGTCCTCATTTGGTGAAGAATGATCAGGAAATGGTGTTCTCTGTTTAGTGGATGTATCTTGGATATATAAGGTCAGTAAGGAAATAAGTGCCATTGGTGTATCTAGTTGTTAATGTCGACTATAAGTCAGTCTCGCTCTGCTGTCGGGAGTGTCATTAACAGAGCACATCAGTCAGATAAAGCACACACATGCGGCCGTTTCTAACACTAAAGACCCGTCTGACCAGCCAATCAGCATTGCTCAACAAGCCCACTCTCAGATAGACATTTAGAGGAGATCCATTACTAATGAATAAGAAAAGTGTGGAGGGCGTCTTTATTCAATTTTACATTTTGCAACCTTCAGCAGCCACTTGTGTGTGCTTATAGCACAATATTTATCTATAGTAGCATTTTCATTTAATTACATTACATTTGGCAGACGCTTTTATCTAAAGCAAGTGCATTACAGTGGAAGCTATACTTTTTTGCATTGTGTTTCTATGGAATTTCGAACTCATAAGCTTTGCAATGCTAACACATTGAACTTCTAACAAGAGCTATTTTAAATATGGCTTATAGTAAGTCAATGGTTAAATGTCAACACAAGATAAATGCATCACTTTCCAAGTAAACTTTATTTTACTCCATAAGCAACAAGTACAGAGAGACTGTCCTAATATTTGAATGTGTAAATGTGAAGAGAAACAAATGTATCATTTTTCCTCCGTTTATACGTGCAGGCACTTTGCATGTCTTTCGTCTAAGTACATGTGTCCCGGCGTTCCTGCTGTGATGAGTACACTGCTGGCCAACATCAACGCCTACTACGCCCACACCACTGCATCCACCAATGTCTCTGCTAGTGACAGATTTGCTGCATCCAACTTTGGGGTATGTTTAACTATTACACAGCATACACACATCACGATATACAGACCCTGTTGTTTGTACAAGGTCTGTTATGAGTATATTCTCCATAAAATCTCATTCCCACGGTTTAAAATTCTCTTGGTGTCCCACGTCACAAACATGTACCCAATCACATCATCACAGTTGAATGAGTGGATCAGTAGTTCGAGTCATAGATATTATGTATGGATGCCCCTGGCGCTACCACTTTTAGCATAGCTTAGCACAATCCATTAAGTCTGATTAGACCATTAGCATTGCGCTCAAAAATAACCAAAGAGTTTCAATATTTTTCCTATTTAAAACTCGACTCTTCCGTAGTTACATCGTGTACTAAGGCCGACAGAAAATAATGGGGTGGTTTCCCGGACAGGAATTATTTTAAGACAGGACTAGACCTTAGTTTGAATAGGAAATATAACTAGTCTGAACAAACGTGCCTTACTAAAAACATTACTTGTGTGCATTTTGAGACAAAACAAAGGGCACTGACGTATTTTAAGATAAGTCAGTTCAAGTTTTTTTCAGTTTGGACAGCTCTTACATTTATTTTAGTCTAGGACTAGTCTAATCCCTGTCCGGGAAACTGCCCCTAAAAGTTGCAATTTACTAGCACGATATGACTAGGACCATACTCTCATTCTGGCGTAATAATCAAGGACTTTGCTGCAGGAGGCGCAATGAAATTACGCAGGGCCTGTAAATAGTCCCCAACTATTAAGTTACCAAGGGGACCACTTTCGGCTGCTGCGAAATATCATTGCGAAATATCATTGCGAAAATAGGAAAAATACCCCTAGAGTTTTAACCTTTGATTTTTACCGTTTTGAAATCCATTCAGCTGATCTCCGGGTCTGGCGGTACCACTTTTAGCATAGCTTAGCATAATCCATTGAATCTGATTAGACCATTAGCATTGCGCTCAAAAATAACCAAAGAGTATCGATATTTTTCCTATTTTCGCAATGATATTTCGCAGCAGCCGAAAGTGGTCCCCTTGGTAACTTAATAGTTGGGGACTATTTACAGGCCCTGCATAATTTCATTGCGCCTCCTGCAGCCATGTTACAGCAGCAAAGTCCTTGATTATTACGCCAGAATGAGAGTATGGTCCTAGTCATATCGTGCTAGTAAATCGCAACTTTTAATTTTCTGTCTGTCTTAGTACACAATAAATAGGAAAAATATGGAAACTCTTTGGTAAGTTTTCAGCGCAATGCCAATGGTCCAATCAGATTCAATGGATTATGCTAAAAGTGGTACCGCCAGACCTGGAGATCAGCTGAATGGATTTCAAAACGGTAAAAACCAAATGTTAAAACTCTAGGGGTGCTGGAAAATGACCATATTTTCAAAAAAGGGGAGTGTCCCTTTAAAGCATGAAGAAATTACTGTGAACGGTAAACTTTTATGTATGCTATTATGATGCTCAAATATGAGTTTAACTGATAAAATTATTGCCTAAAGGGAGTCTTTTATAAAAAATAGGCCAGTTCATCTCCCTACACTGAATGTAAAATCATATCCACAGTTTTGTACAGGCATCAGGTCTGTTTATTATTTATTTGTATATTTATTATTTTAAACCACTTTTTAACCACTTCAAGTATTAGTTAAATTTCTGTTATTATTTACTCACCTTTACTTCATTCACATGACTGATCTTATGTTTTTTTATTCTTTTACAGAAAGAACGATTTGTCAAGCTTTTGGATCAGCTTCACAATTCTCTACGCATTGACCTCTCAATGTATCGAGTGAGTTTTGCTTGTTTATCATTTACAGCCTATCATTAAAGCCCAAACTGTTGATTCTCAGTCTCTGTATCGTCTGTGTGTTTTAGAACAACTTCCCTGCGAGCAGTAAGGACCGCCTGCAGGACCTCAAATCTACTGTTGACCTCCTGACCAGCATTACGTTCTTCAGAATGAAGGTAAACTTATTCTACCAGTAGTTTTCAGAATGGAGACACTTTCAACAGTCATTGTTCAAATAAATAACGCACTATTTATTAATACTCTTTATCGCCTCACGCTGGTCAGGTCCAGGAACTGCAGAGTCCCCCAAGAGCCAGTCAGGTTGTGCGAGACTGTGTCAAGGCCTGCCTCAACTCCACATATGACTACATCTTTGACAATTGTCAAGAGCTGTACAGTCGCCAGTATCCTCAGATCGGAGACACGGTTAGAAAATCAGATTTTTATCACAGAATGAAAAAAAAGACTTTTTGGAAGAAGATTTAAAGCTAAGGTGTGTCATTTTTGCACCGCTAGCGTCAACTCATTGAATTGAAAATTAGGAGCAAATAGTGACCTTTGTCTTTAATTGGTTGGACAAACAGGTAACCCCGCCCCAATCTCATTTCATTGATTGAGTCAATAATTAGGTTAAATTTTAAGCAGCGCTGCACTTAATGATCAACGTATGACATCAAAGTACCGCAAGAGCGAGTCGAAAGCACAGTGCACTGTCACATGAAGTTGAACACAATGTTGGCTTGACAAAGCCAACATACTGTTATTGCTTTTAAACTTATTATGTTGGCTTGACAAAGCCATCGTATGTTATTAATGTGTTGGGCTGATAAAAAATAAAACGACAACTAAAAAACAAGTAAATAATTTATATTAAGATAATAAAGCAAATGATTTATATTTTTTTGTCAGAATAAGGAAGAAATCACCCCTGAAGATCAAGGCCCGAGTATCAAGAACTTGGACTTCTGGCCTAAACTCATAACCCTCATTGTGTCCATCATCGAGGAGGATCGAAACTCTTACACGCCTGTCCTAAACCAGTGAGTCTATCTGAATGTACAGTACTGTATAGACACCCAGTCTGACATCGTGATCTGACATCATCATCATCTGTTCTGTGCGGCATGTAGGTTTCCTCAGGAGCTGAATGTAGGGAGATTAAGTGCTGAAGTCATGTGGAATCAGTTCTCACAGGATATGAAATACGCAATGGAAGGTCAGTAACAGATTTGGTACTTTGTCAAAACAGAAGGCTAGATTAGACACTAGTGTGAATATTAACCGGAGACTATCAAACTATCTGGCAGACAAGATGGATTAAACCAGAATAAAATATTTGATGTGCGTTTCAACATCTGTCTGTTGGGTGATTAAATAATTGTAGGTTCAGTTGGTGTCAAAAGTCATTATTTTTTTCTGCTATTTTCAAATAATTATATATTTTAATTATTTTAATAAGTTGACACTCATTGCCTTATGCTGCATTTACACTAGCCGCAGTAGAGGCGTCAAGCGTGAGTGATTTTAATGTTAAGTCAATGTGAAGACGCATTGACGTGCGTCTGGAGGTCTCGCGAAGCGAATGAGGCGTTTGGCGATTCCGCCTCATTCGCGCGTCTAGTTTGCGTTAGGGATGCTCCGATCGATCGGCCGATAATGCTTGCTATGTTTCTCAATGAATTACGGTGAAATGCCGCTACATCCAAAAGCCAGGGGGCGCTCTCGTGCAGAAACTTAAAATGCGCTATAGACGAAGAACAATACACACGCGCAGCTGTGATGACACGCAGCTCCACGAAATGGCTGAAGGACATATTTATATTGCTGTTCTTCAAACCTTTTCAGGTATTTTCATGATAATAAAGAATATGTTTAATAATTATGTTTAACGAGTGTTGCTTTTTCAAATGCATTTTATAAACGACTCAAACTAACAGTGATTTTAGATCGATAAGGACTTACTGATCAAAAGCCGTAGTATATGAAATAGCTGTAATAAGATCGGCTGTCCGATTCAGAATAGTGATCGGCCACGTATTATTAGTGGAGATTGGCATTGATCGGAGCATCCCTAGTTCGCGTGAATGGTACGAATTCAGTGTCTGGCGCGGTATGTGTGAATGGTGCTTTTTGTGCATTTTGCGTTTGACCCGAATTTGCGGCTGAAGCCCGAGTTGAAAAATTTGAACTTTGGTGGATTTTCTTACCCAGTCTCACGTAGATGCGTATAAATAGCACGAAGTGTAAACATCGTGCAATACATATGCCAAATTCCAATTTGGCGTGGATATGATATGCCAATCCTTCCCGTTCACTTAAAACGGCGCATCTTTTTTTGTCGTTTTACGTATTGGTTTTTCAATGTTTTTCTGTTTTTTAAACCATTTTCGCTTGGGTTTAGGGTTAGATTTTAGATTTGCTTAATGAGGTTATTTAATATACAGGTTTCTCCATGTTTTTGTCCATATTTAAGCCATGGTCGCTTGGAGTTGGGGTTAGAGTTGGGGTTTGGATGTCATTTTTATATAACAAAAAGTTGTTCTAACCCTAAACTCAAGCGAAAATGGTAAAAAAAAGCAAAAAAATTGAGAAAGCAATAAATAAAACGACAAAGAAAGATGCACCAGCTCCGCCCGGAGTCACTCATTTAACCTGAAGGAACGCTTGATTTTGTCCGTGAGCAGTCACCCGGAGCTATACGACACAAGTTCTCATTTCTATAAAGACAGGAATAAAAAGGGCCTCGCTTGGAAGAGTGTCAGTGAGGAGATTGGGCAACCTGGTAAGTTGTAAATACACTAGGGCTGTCAAAATAAACACGTTAATAACGCGTTAACGCAAATTCGTTTTAACGGCACTAATTTTATTAACGCGCGATTAACGCAACACGCAATTTCTGTTTGACCCACAGCTGGATGAATTGAGACGCAGCAAGTGACCCACGCTGTCTAGATGAGTTGGAGCTTTTCATAAAAATAAGAACATTAAGCTCTCGTCTAGCTAATCCAATGCTATATGGTCATTAAACATCTAAAATGCACGTTTTCTGAACGTGCAGTTTTCTTTATCTGCACGTTTTCTGTGAGGTGTACCGTCCCAAATCCATATAAAGCAAAGATGCGTCTTCTTTCACTTTTTAGTTTCGTTTTAAAAAGCATTCGGAAATTATAGAAAATAGACCGCAGCACTTTCTTGATGTTAAAATAATTATTAAGAGAGATAAAGTTCGGGATCTGATTGATGTTAAAAGAGTTATTAAGAGTGACAAGGCTCAAAAGCGATGCCTGACGCAGACGTCTGAAGCGCATGCACACAAACACGCGAGTGCGTGACCCTGATATATATAGACATCTAACACAAAATTACAGGTTTAAAAATATCTGTTTTGACAAGAATTCACGCAGGTATGACCTATAATCTGTTATATCTGAAGTGAATGTTTGGTTAACTGTTAAGGAAAAGTATCTGTTGTGTCATTTATATTAAACCCTTGCATTATCCTACAGTCTTAAAGTGGTCTGTCTCAATGTCAAAATTAAACAAGAAAAGAAAAACATATATGTATATTGATATTGTTTTTGCTCTGCATTAACAGGTATAGTTCTGTCATGCTTTGTCAGATTCCAACAATTGTTCCAATTGTTTTGAAGTTTTTTAATAGAGAATGTTAAAATATAAATAACACATTTTTGAAAATTTGCTCAAAACTCAATTTGCCAGCACAGGTCACAAATGATGCAGCAGCAAACAGAAATGGAGAAAGAACAAGGTCTTCTAAAGGCAAAAACATTTATAAAACTATGGCTGATGGTTCTGTTGAAAATGTAACAGGCTGTTGTAGACATACATTTGCATATAGCATATATATTATCCAAATCCATGCTGATTAGAGCATTAAAAACTTGAAAAATGTTACATTTAGGTAAATTTAGAACAGATAAAAATGTGCGATTAATTTGCGATTAATTGCGAGTTAACTCATGAAATCATGCGATTAATCGCGATTAAATATTTTAATCTATTGACAGCCCTAAAATACACATTTCACTTTTGAGTCACGTGATGTTTATGAACCCGCGGCATTCCTCCCGTTTTTTGAAACTATTTTCCCCCTTAAGTAAAGTTACCAAATACAAACCGGTAACTGTCTTGATTAATGCACAATCAACATCAGCCATCTTGCAAACAGACATCCGCATAGCACATGCCCCTCCCACAAGAAGCGGATTTCGCCTCTGACACCCGTCAAATGCTTGCTTTTTCTGCGAGTCTACTTCGCTCTAGACGCGCAAATGCATTCAAACTGTTCAAGTGGAAAACTAGGTGCGGTAGACGCAATTTTGAAGCCTCAAACGCGGTTGGTGTAAACGCAACATTACAATATGTTTCAGGCCATAACAATACATTTGCGTTGCGCTATTTATGTGCCTAGAAAGAAGCTTGCATCCCAATAGACTAGAGTGCTGCAGGGATGGCATATTTTTGTAGACCATCCCAGAAGTTAGCAGGATACTGGTTCCCTCGTAAAAAAGCCCATTCATTATTCCTATAAACTTTTGGATTATCGCAAAATAAGCTGTGTTTAACAAAAGAAACTTGCATGTTTTGTTCAACAAGTTAGTATTTACAGATGAACATAAGTTAGTCATAAGAAGTCAAAATTCTGCTTTTTATATTTGTAGTAAATGCATTTATACTTTAATGCTCATACCTTTGAATTCATCTGTGAAGATGAACTGTACAAAACATGTAAGTGTCATAAACTTGTTAAACACAGAGCTTATTCAGGGCTCGCAAAACCACTAGCCCATCCTGAGGCTATTGGGAGTTCCTGTCGGGCTACCAAAATGTATCTCTGCCCTGCCCGTCAGGCTATCTTAGGGAGGAAATGTTGGGGGAACGTTTTGGGAACCAAAAATTGTTAGCTGGAGATGGGCAGAAACAGTTGACTTGCATGGAAATCCAGGATTTATCAATAATCTACATTAAACAATGTATTTTTATTCTGGCTATTTATTTTCATTAAGGGCTACCAAAAGTTTAAGAGTATTAAGAAATTTTGCGAGGCCTGACTTATTTTTTGGCAATAATTTTAAAGTCTGTGGGAAAAATAAATTGACTTTTTTGCGAGAGAACCAGAGCTCCCTTGTTGCACTTACATTTTTAAAAGTTTTATTAACATGAAATTACAATTAATTAACTTGAGCTAATTCAAATTAGTTTTTATAATTTATAGCAACTCCTTACTAGTCAAGAAAGTTGAAATTAATCGTAAATTTCATGATAAACTTAAAAATTTCATTAAGTGTGGTTAAAACTTTCATTTTTAATGCGTCATTTATTATAACACTGTTCTTCATGTACTTCAGACTGAATCTTCTGTGTAACACCCATCTTTCAATTCAATTCAATTTCACAGAACATGAGAAGCACAGACTGTGTAAGAGCGCTGATTACATGAACCTGCACTTTAAAGTCAAGTGGCTATATAACGAATATGTGAAGGATCTGCCTGCCTTTAAGGGAGTCGTATCAGAGTATCCAACGTAAGAAACCTCAACAGTCAACACTTTATTTGTTCACACTTTATTTGATAGCTGATCATCATGTTTTTGGTGTTATCAGATGGTTCCAGCAGTTTGTCCTGCAGTGGCTGGATGAGAATGAAGATGTGTCCATGGAGTTCATGCACGGAGCTCTCGAGAGAGATAAGAAGGATGGAGTAAGATGTTACTATGTATTATCCACACATTTAGTTCATTATTAAGGTTTTTTTTAAGCTTGTGGTGTGCAATTTGCTTTACAGTGTGCAAGTTTTGTACAGCAATTTTATTGAGGACTATTGTGGTATTTGTTTCTTCGTCTGCCATATTGAGAGCTCCTCTGTAGTGTCATACTGTGTGCATAGGACTTGAGACCAAAAGTTAGAAGTAATAAAATTAAGATTTGTTACTTCTGTTCCTTCCTCAGTTCCAGCAGACCTCTGAGCACGCCCTCTTCTCCTGTTCGGTGGTGGACGTCTTCACTCAGCTCAACCAAAGCTTTGAGATCATCAAGAAACTGGAGTGTCCCGACCCCAAAGTCATGGCCCTCTACAGTCGCCGATTCGCCAAGGTGGACCGCCGTCCCTCCTAACGCAATTACAAATAGATTCATGTCACAACAAACGTCTGCTGTCGAAGTATTATCTTGTTTCTAGATTTATCTGAGATTTAAGGGAGGGAACGATGCTTTTTAGCCAAAGGGCATCTTGGATTTCAATAGGACGAAGGCATTTGTTTGAAAGAAAGAGATTGTGTTGTAATCAAATGAAAATATGCAAACATGTCCATCAAGCTTCAGTCTGTCTCCAAGCCAAGCTTGGCTAGCTTCTCTAATGTCCTCGTCTATAAAATAATTATTCCCTCGAGAATTATTTGGCCATGGAGAGTCGATGCTCCAGTTGTAGATTTTCTGAATTAAAAAAAAAAAAATTGTCCTTGTCTTTACAGACCATTGACAAAGTTCTCCTGCAGTACAGCGCCATACTAAAGAAACACTTCCCATCCTATTGTGACAAAGAGAAGATTGTAAGTTGTTCTCTTGATTGATTTCCATGAACGTTTCTGCTAGATTGATTGCATTTCTAATAAATCTCCCGCTTTTCTCCTCAGCCGTGCGTCTTGATGAATAATGTGCAGCAGTTGCGTGTCCAGCTTGAGAAGATGTTTGAATCGATGGGGGCTAAACAGGTAGGAGAACAGCACTGAAAGGTGACCTTCTTTAAGCAGAGCACTTTGTTTGTCCTCTCTTCATTCATCAGGAACGTCAGAGGACATAAGGAGATTGCGTTCTCTCATAGCATGTTAAAATGACTCCAGACGGATATACAGTATGGCTGCTTTATTGTTTGTGTTGTCATTAGGATTAAAGGGGACATTTCTTTAAAAAAAAAGAGTCTCGGCCTCAGACGTCACGCCCACAAACTGTTGGCTAAACGTCTGATGTTTTCCGTACACTTTTCTGGAAACCCTGTGAGAATGTCAAAGTCGTCTTTGATTGGTTGAAATAAACCGGAATTCCGGATTTCGCGATTAGTTTCGGTCCCTGGAAAACAAAGATCTGACGTTCCATTGAGGAAGAGAATCAGTCGTGTTCACGTGGATAATAATGAGCAGTTATCATGATCAGCTAAACATTGGATTCTCAAAAATATGCAAAGTTTGCGGCATAGACTCTCTAAAAGATGTCCAAGAGTTTTGCTTGAGGCAGTTAGTGGAGTCAAAAAGTTAGGTGTTCCTGAATTGCTTGTATGTGTTAAAAGTGAAGAGATATGCTTCAAACAGACATTTAATGGGAGCGTCTCATTGGTGTGGCTGTTGATGAAGTGCACAACGTTGTTCTATGATGAGTAATGTTGTTTATTTAGATGCTATTCGGTTGCGGCTGGTTATTTCAATAACTGACTTGTTGCCTGCCGGCTCGTTATTGTGGGGAGTCCGAAACGTGACGCTAGACGAAGCAAACTGTGACTGGTTGTTTGACATGTCGGTAAAACAGCTCGTGGGCGGGCTTTGTCCAGAAAAAGCAGCGAAAAACACGCGAGACTATTTATAAAATGACTGAAGACTTCTAAAAAAATATAAACTAAATCTTTTGTGTCCCCAAAGTCCGTATGTGAAGTTTTAGCTCAAAATAGCATATAGATAATTTATTATAGCATATTAAAATTACCACTTGGTAGGTGTGAGGAAAAATGTGCCATTTTTGGGTGCGTCCCTTAAAATGCAAATTATTGATCTCTGCACTAAATGGCAGTGTCGTGGTTGGAGTGCAGATTAAGGGGTGGTATTATTCATTTCTGACATCACAAGGGGAGAATTTCAATGACCTATTTTTTCACATGCTTTTGCAGAGCATGGTTTACCAAAACTAAGTTGCAGGGTTGACTTTTTTCACATTTTCTAGGTTGATAGAAGCACTGGGGTCTACTCAATTGTAGCACTTAAACATGGAAGAAGTCAGATTTTCATTATATGTATTTTACGTTCATCAAATACTTAAGCTTCAAATCTGCTTACTTTCTGGTCTCAGGCCATTCAGAAATACCACTTTGTTGGCAGAATTCATTAAACACCACAACAATTCTTCAGCAAAGTCATCTAAGTGCATGAAAGATGATAAATTGGGTGAACGATGGAGAGCATACATCAGATTTCAGTTGTCGAGCTGCAACAATTTTTCACCTGGTTAATGAACATTTACCCAATATATGTGACCCTGGACCACAAAACCAGTCATAATGGCAAATTTTTGGAAATTAAGAATGTACATCATCTAAATAAATAAGCTTTCCATTGAAATGTGGTTTGTTAGGATAGGAAAATATTTGACTGAGAGATAACTATTGGAAAATCTGGAATCTTGAGGGGGCAAAAAAAAAGTTAAATATGGAGAAAATCGCCTTTTAAGTTGTTTACATAGCATATTACTATTGATGAATAAATGTTTTATATATTTACGGTAGGACATTTACAAAATATATTCATGGAACATGATCTTTACTTGATATCCTAATGATTTTTGGCATAAAGAAATGATTTTTAAAATCATTTTCACCCATACAATTAGGGATGCGCGATATATCGTCTGACATATCGTTATCGTCCGATAACTGCTTATTTTTAATATTACTGGTTATCGGTCTGATAGCAAAATTAGGCCGATAAATGAAAGCCGCTAAATGATGGATTATTTTGGTTTGTTGAACCACTTCACTTGCTCATTGCTGGCCATGTGGAGTTTTGATTGGTGCTTTTTGTGACATAGCACGAAGATGAGACGTGTTGCGGGCTTAAGAAGAGTATGCTAGTCTAGCGCAAAGACAAGATGTCCGCAGTCTGCGAGTGTTTCATTGTGAAAATAATATGAATATTTATCAGATATATATATATATATATATATATATATATATATATATATATATATCTATATCGGTTATCGGCCCCCAAATATAAAGAGTTATCGGTTATCCGTATCGGTCAAAATTTCCATATCGGTGCATCCCTACATACAATCTATTGCTACAAACACCCATGCAACTTCTAACAGGTTTTGTGGTCCAGGGTCACACATATATTGATTCAGGATGTTGATTCAGAAATATTGAGAATATTCAAAAAGGACAGCGAAGGACACCTGGAGACTTTTTTTTAAGAAGTGGAGATTATTCCCAAAAAAGCTTGCATGCACTTAGAGGGTTTTGCAGCGAAAGGCTGTAAAATTTGTTAAATACCAGTGAAATAACTAAAGTAACATTATAACTCTTTGGTTATAAGACTTCATTAACCTTTTTATTACCATTAATGTAAAATTGCTCAACCTAACGTAAGAGCCTAATAAAAAAAAATGCTCCTTTACAAGTAAACATATCAGATGCACTTTTTGTTTTTTGTAAATGTCATGGAAACACAAGTTGCAAAGATTTGTGTCTTATTGTCCTCAGGTTGCCACAGAGGAAGCAAGGGTATGGTTAAATCATTCTAGACATTAAGAAATCTTTAGCTGATAGAATAGTAGTGGAGTTTGTTTGCTGTTGTAGATGAGGGTTTGAATTTTTGCATACTTTATAGCAGGGATGGGCATTCCTGGTCCTGGAGGGCCACAGTCCTGCAGAGTTTAGCTCCAACCCTAATCAAAAACAGTGGCCGGTTGGATAAAACTTTAAGACTACACTGTCAAAAATAAAGGTACGAAGCTGTCACTGGGGCAGTACCCTTTAAAAAAGGTCCTAATATGTACCATTTAGGTACAAATATGTACCTTTTAAGGTACATTTTGGCAGTTCAAAGTACTAATATGCACTCTTTGGGTACAAATGTGTACCTTTTTGAAAGGGTACTGTCCCAGTGACAACTTTTGTACCTTTATTTCTGAGAGTGTAGTCTTAAAAGTTAGTCATGAATTTTTTTCTTCAAGACTGATCATAACTCTTTTAAGTATGTTACATAGAAAGGTAGATTGGTCTAATTTAAATCCAAATAATAAGACTGATTATCCCTAACTAATTGCTAGTTAGTCAGAATCATTCTTAAGACGCAGTCTTAATGTCACGGCTATGTTTATGCAACCGGCCACTGATACTAACTTCTAACCTCGTGATAGATCTGCCTGTAATTGATAAATGGAATTCCTACGGAATTCCCAATTTTTTAAAGCAGAATGTAGTATTGCTGTATGTTCAGTAGATGTAGTAATCCCTATTATTAGATGTAATTTGAAACTGAGCAATGTATTTCTTTATTTTATTAACTGAAGTTGGATGCAATAGTGGATACTGAGGAGGAACAGGTGGGTATGCAGAGATGTCATAACCCAAAATATAAGATCTGAATCTCATAGGATCACTTTTGGCATGGATACATAGCACGATAGTATTTTCAGATCTAAGAACATTGTGGATAGATTTTGTAAACAATTTGAACAATATCAATACTTTGCTACTTTGCACGCGCTGTAAGATATAAAAAAATATAGTTATAGTCCATTAGATCTATTTTTGTAAAGATAATGTTCCCATAATGCTTATAGGGTCAGGTGATTTGAGACTGTCTTTAGTTAAATCTGCTCGGAAAGTAAAAGAGATTGCTTTTAGTGTTGAGCTGTGTGTTTGTGTCTCATTGGTCCGTAACATTGGTTTCTACACATAAATGCTCAGATGATAATTTGTTATTATATCAGTGGTTCCCAACCTTTTTCCTTTGGGCAATATCCTGCATCTTTATTTGAACTGGAAGCATATCAGATACTTAGGACCCCAGGTTGGGAACCAATGCTTTATATGAATTTAACTTAATATGTAAGCATGTACTTTATTTGTATACCTCTCTAAAATAGACTCACAAAATGTCTATATTACAACATTTCAACCAAATTTATTGTACCTGATAGGAAAACCAACTTTAAAAATGTGTTTTAATACTGACATCTGCTGGCCAGATATTACAACAGCTCATAATATGATCACTGGTTACCAAGATTTACAATGATAGTTTTATATGGACACACTACATGTCCCATATGGCCAAACATATATTTATAAACATATTTTAAATTATATTTTAAAATATAAAAAAGGTTATTTTTAACTTTATAAAATTAACTTTTATTTAGCATATATTTAAAATATATTTTGGCAAAGAATACATTTCTTGCCATATGGATTGCAGGGCTCAACATAAAGGACTGCCTGGGGCAAGCGTGAGAGAGGTTTGGGCCAGTAAAAAGTATTGTCACTTGCCCGATCGGGCCAGTGCTTAACCCTCAGTCACTTAAATATATTTTCATCAATGAATATTATTTAACATCTCGTTAGCAGACATTTACTTGGGTAAAACACGACGAAAGAAACAATGCAATTTTTTGCACAATTTGCTGTCAGTTTACAGGTAAAGCAGAAAAGTTGGGAGCCTTTTTTCTTTGGAACATGTCGGTTGAAAATACAGTTATATTTAACTTTTGAATTATTATTTTTAAATATGTGACACTGACATTTTTTTATTGGGGCCAGTGAAAATTTTGGCAGGGCAAGTGAAAACTTGAACCATTGGCCCAACCTGGCCAGTATAAACATTTTTTTTGTGTTGAGCCCTCGATTGTAAAATTAGAAATGTTTTTGCTTGCCCTTGAAACATGAAATTTTAATTTTCAAATTAAAAAATATATTTAATTAGGCTTTACTTTCTACAAAATGTATTTAGCATTTATTTGAAACATATTTTTGGACAGAGAAATGTATTTATTTTTGCTGTATGGGGTAGCTTAAAGATGCCCTCAAATGATCTGGCTTCTGTCTCCTTCATTCAGCTGGATGAAAGTGAGGAAGAGTATGATGAAAAGTTACATGAGGTTTGTTATGGGGAGTGGGGTTTGTTGGGGGCCCTTCTGTGTGCTGGATCCGTAGTTTCATTCATTATAACCCCAAAAATCTCCCAGGAACCCACTGTCCCAGTGTCGGCAGTCTTTCATCTGTAATAATCAGCTGTGTTTGAACGTCCCACACCCTGAAACATATTGTATGGGCTAGGAGAATCTTACTCGCTCATACCATGCACAAATCTCCAGAAGAACCCTCAACGTCACTGTACAGACCTAATATATTTTGGTGACTATAACACCAAGCTTTATATTCCTGTGAGTTTGTGCAGTTTGGTCTTGAACATTTCAACTGTTAATGTGCTAAACTAAACAAATCATGAATTTGCCGCTTAACAAACAAAATGTACAGTAATGGACTTCACATACAGTTTTAAAAAGTATAGATGACGCTAGGAAAGTACCAAAAAACCTCAGTACCATAACCAGAAGACAAAATATGCTGTAGTGCACCCTTAATAGACAAATTTTGACATGTATGTGTTTCATAGTGTGGACATAAAATAAACAGTGTTTAAAAATGATACAAAAGCGATCCTGGTACCCCTTAAAAATGTCCAATATGAACCACTTAGGTACAGATATGCAAATATTTGGTACCAATATGTACCTAATATTCAGATAATAATAATAAGGTACCGTTTGCGGTAATAATAGGTACATATATGTACTTTTTGAAAGGGTACTGCTTGCCCCAGTGACGGCTTTTGTATCTTTATTTTTGTTTAATGTAGTGTACCTGGCTAATCTGTCATCCTTTCCCCCTATTATTTGTGCTGATGAATTTTGAGATAATTTCTGGGCTAAGATTTGTGATATTGTTTGACTGAAAGTTAAACGTGTGCCTTTGCTTGCTCCCTGAAGGTGGCGGTCAGCAGTACACAGGTGGGTTACCTCTGAGCAGGTGTCCAGTCAATAATGTGGTTTTAAAAAAAGCAGATACACTTTCACAAACAAGGGCTTCAGTGTGTTCTCATTTCATCTGCTCCTTTCTTTCACCAAGACTGCAAATTTACTCCGTGCTTTTTACCTTCACTGTGCACCATAGTATTTTTTCTTCCCGTAGGCCATCAAGTGAAATAATTTGTACATTGGGTGAAATGGTGGTTTGTGCTTTTCTTCACTTGCATTGAATTAAACTGAGTTGTTTTTCTTTGTGTGTTGTTCATGCAGCTGGACACAGAAGCTAGTGACATCCTGAATGATCTGCAGGTTAAACTCAACAATGTTCTGGATGAGCTGAGCAGCACCTTTGGAAACACGTCAGTGATTATTTTATATACAAATTTATTAATTTTAAATCAATTTTTATTGATTGAATATATAAATGATGTCAATGGGTGATTCTCACGAAAGCTTGGTTTTAAAAATGTCAAGCATGAAAATGTAAAAATTGCTTAAATTTACTTTTTTTCCCACCAGACATTGAAAAACAAAGTCTGGAGCAAATGGGAACATTAATTTAAAAACTTTTACTTATCATTTAACACTTTTTGTAACATAATTTAAAAAATTAGTCCTAAAAAATCTCATTACCGCAACAGTCAGAAAACATCAACACTGACATATTTTCAAAATGACATGACAAACCTGAAAGAACATAATTTGGAGATTCTGCACATGCATTTAAAATCAAAGTATTATGCTTCTATTAATTAAATTAACATTTAATAAGCATCTGTTGCGGTAATGATAATCAAAATGTCGTGTAAGCATTCTGACAAGACAATATTTCAAATTAACTGTAAAAAAATGATCTTACCTGGTAGCCATCTTGAAGTAACTGGTCCATGTGCTTGGTCACTCAAAATCAAACTTTATTAAAATTCTGTATGTGTGCTTAAACTGTTCTCAAAAAGTGTTGCGGAGGATGAGAACATCAGGCATGGACACATCATTTTCCTAATTTTTCTTCATTATTATTATACATGAATATTCAGTAAATATTTTTTCTGTCATCTAAAGTAGTCTAGCAAAACATCCATTTATTTTTTTTCTTAATATTTTTGTGTTAATTTGATTAAATTACAACATAACGCATGTTCAAACACAGCCGGACACATTGCGGTGATGAGAATTTCAGCAGAAAATGAGATAAAATTTACAATTATAAATTCTTATGTTGAAATCACACATTGTGCAAGGTAGAACACAGTATTGTGTTAATTCTGATGCTTTTTAATGTTACTTTATTACACATTTTAAAGCTAAAATCATTAGTGCCGTGGTGTTTCAATGGTTTCGTGAGAATCACCCTAATTGTGATCCTCTGATTTTCATCTGTAGGTTTCAGAGTCGTATTGATGACTGTATGAGGCAGATGGCCAGTTTGCTGTATCAAATCAAGGGTCCTGTTAATGCTAACAGTCGTAATCAGGTGGAGGTTGATTCTGATAACATGCTGCGACCGCTCATGGACTTCTTAGATGCAAAGTGAGTAAAACTAACTTCAGTTATAGTAAAACTGTTATCATCTGAAGCATTTGCTGATCTGTGTGCATGTGTGTGCAGTCTGATGCTATTTGCGTCAGTATGTGAGAAAACCGTCCTGAAGAGAGTCCTGAAAGAGCTGTGGAGGATCGTGATGGACAGCCTCGAGAAAAACATCATCCTTCCTCAAAGCAACGACTCATCTGTAAGACTGACAGCACTTCTGATATATCTGCTTAAAGTGACAATACAGTTAACTACTTTGTAGTCCTATTTTGTAGTCCTTTTAAACGCCTTGCTTAAGAAACAGTCAGACTTGTGTCTCGTAAAGTTTCCCCACCCACTCCAGTGCTCTAATGTTTTGCTGTCCTCCTGACAGGGAATGTTTTTCTCAGCGGCTAAAGAACTGGGTCAACTCTCTAAACTCAAGGTACAGAACAGCCACAGGCATATTTATTTAATTTGACTGCGATCTCTTTGACTTATCTCAGAGACTAACAGGAGAATATTGATGGTATATGTTTTAAAATGTGTCTACATGTTCCTGATCAACTGTGTAGTGTGGGCCTGCTTCAATATGTAAATTATAAACGTAGACCATTTTAATATATGCATTTAATTCACAGTTTTGAATGTTAACACATGTTGAATGTTATTTGGCTCTGATCTGCAGGATCACATGTCTGGTGATGCTAAAAGTCTGTCGCCTAAACAGTGTGCAGTTATGGATGTGGCCTTAGATACCATAAAGGTATAATATATCTTACAGTGTGTGTATAATCAGCAGTCTGGTTTATCAAACAAGTCGTAATTATTATTTGTGTGTTCCTCTACATCTTCAGCAATACTTTCATGCTGGTGGAAATGGTTTGAAAAAGGCCTTCTTGGAGAAAAGCCCAGAACTTTCCTCGCTGCGACACGCACTGTCCCTTTACACCCAGACCACAGACACACTCATCAAAACATTTGTTACTACTCAGCATGCACAAGGTAATGGCACACCAACACATAGATGCTTATAGAGACAGAGAGACATAGAGAAACAGACATACAGACATGGAGACAGAGACATAAAGAGACGCGCAGTAAGGGGCACACGGAATGAGAGGCACGCACAGTGCATAAAGACCTGCAGGGAGAGGTACGCAAAGTGAGAGGTATGGGCAGTAAGAGGTACACGCAGTGCATAAAGGCGTGCAGTGAGAGGGGCACGCAGTGTAAGGTACACGCAGTGCATAAAGACGTGTGCGAGAGTGCAGTGAGGGTAGACACGCAGTGCATAAAGACATGCAAAGATGCACAGTGAGAGGGTAGTGTAGTAAGGGGGTTGCGAAGTGAGAGGTACGTACAGTGCGTAAAGCTGTGCAGAGGCGCGCAGTGAGCGAGCCGAGCAGGGCGAGCAGGGGCGCGCAGTGAGCGAGCCGAGCAGGGGTGGCAGTGAGCGAGCCGAGCAGGGGCGCGCAGTGAGCGAGCCGAGCAGGGGCGCGCAGTGAACGAGCCGAGCAGGGGCGCGCAGTGAGCGAGCCGAGCAGGGGCGCGCAGTGAGCGAGCCGAGCAGGGGCGCGCAGTGAGCGAGCCGAGCAGGGGCGCGCAGTGAGCGAGCCGAGCAGGGGCGCGCAGTGAGCGAGCCGAGCAGGGGCGCGCAGTGAGCGAGCCGAGCAGGGGCGCGCAGTGAGCGAGCCGAGCAGGGGCGCGCAGTGAGCGAGCCGAGCAGGGGCGCGCAGTGAGCCAGCCGAGCAGGGGCGCGCAGTGAGCCAGCCGAGCAGAGGCGCGCAGTGAGCGAGGCGCGCATTGAGCTAGGCACGCAGTGTCATGCATCACTGCATAAAGACAGACGCGCAATGTGAGGTACGCGCAGTACTTAAAGACATGCAGAGACGCGCAGTGGCAGAGACGCACAGAGACACAGAGAATACAATGAGAATACAGAGACAGTAATACAATGTCTATGTTCAGTAATTTAATCTGTTTTTCTTCAAAACTGTTTTATATTCCTCACATTACCTGCATTACACCATCAGGTGTCAGTATTGAGCAATATAATAATACACAAGACTCTTTTTGTGGACTGTTCTCTCTCTCTTCTAAGCTTTCCCTCTTCTTTCCTGCTGATTTCAAAGCTGCTCTTTGTGTTTTCTCTTGTAAGTTTCTGTGCTGCTGTTCTTGTCATTAACCGCTTTCACTCTCTTTCACTGCTTTCTCTGCCCTCTGTCTTTGCCTCAGTGCATAATGGGATGGGTATGAGGATAACAGCTAATGAAAAAATACAACCGACCAGGGGTAGGTCACTACAGACGCCCAGACTCAAATACTGTTCCCTCCCTCCCACCAATATTTATGCAGATCACTGCACCTGATTTGTTTTAGCTTTGCTTGCTTTTTTGTATGTTTTTTTTTTTTTTTAATAGGGTAAATCTCACTAATCCTGTGCATTAGCATATGTATTACATGTTCTTACATGTATCTTAATGTTGTGGTTTTGTGTTTCTTTGTTTAATATTAGGGATTTGCCCTATAAGCTTTCACAGATCTATGTTTTAGTGTTTGGTTTTAAAAGCCTCTTTCTCTCCGTCTCTGTGTCTACAGGTTCTGCGGTTGATAAACCCATTGGAGAAGTTTCCATACAGATTGACCTCTTCACTCACCCAGGCACTGGAGAGCACAAGGTTACAGTAAAAAGTATGTCATGTATAACTGGGCTTTATTTACTGCGAGTCAGTAATCTGTCCCACAAGCACTTCTCCTGATAGTTTCATTACATTTCTCTTTAACTAGTTGTGGCGGCAAATGATCTGAAGTGGCAGACATCTGGAATGTTCAGGCCATTTGTGGACGCCACCATGATCGGCCCTCATCTCAGCGACAAGAAACGCAAGTTCACCACAAAATCGAAGAACAACAGCTGGGCGCCCAAATTTAACGAGACCTTTCACTTGTGAGTGCGAAAAAAAGCCGTACAGAAATAATCATAATGAAGATATGAATAACATGAAATGTGAGAGATAGATATGGAAGACTAAAGACAACATCATTTGTCATGATGGTTTTAGACGTTAGAGGCTGTTTGTTGTTTAAGAGTAGCTTAATGCGACAGCTGAAACCCATGTCTTGCATACGTCTGTGCGTAGTGGTTCTTGAAGCACGGACTCTAGCTGCAGTCCACTCTTTGTGAATCTCCCCCACATTTTTAAATGGGTTTTGTTTGACAATCCTCTCCAGGGTGTTATCACTATTGCTTGTAGACTTTTTTCTACCACATCTTTTCCTTCCCTTTGCCTCTCTGTTAATGTGCTTGGACACAGAGCTCTATGATAGTACCTAAGAGGTGCACAACGGTGCAATATGTATGTAGACATATGTATGTGTATATACTCACACACACAGCACCACCATGCACCTCTTAGGCACTATTACAGGTACAAAGGTGTGCTTTATTAAAAGGATACAGCCCTTGTGACAGCTAGGGACCACTTTTTTGATAAGAATGGCACAGGTTAATAGCCGTTATTACATATTAAAGTTGTTTAGTATCATTTCAAATATTGTTTTAAAGGAATGCATTTCCCTTCTCCCAACAGACAATTTTTAAGAGTCCAAGTTGAAATTCTCTCTCTCTTTACAGTATTCTTGGGAATGAGGATAGCCCAGAGTGTTATGAGCTTCAGGTCTGCGTGAAGGACTACTGCTTCGGCCGTGCGGACCGTGTGGTCGGCGTCGCCGTCGTACAGCTGCGTGACGTCGCCCCAAAGGGCAGCTGTGCCTGCTGGTGTCCTCTGGGTCCACGGATACACATAGATGACACCGGCCTCACCATCATGCGTATCCTCTCTCAGCGCTCAGGTGACGAGGTGGCAAAAGAGTTCGTGAAACTCAAGTCTGAGACCCGCTCGGCTGAGGAGGGGAGGTGAGAACGACCATCGACGCTGAAAGAATGATTAAATAGACATGAAATTGACGTAAAAGGCAGGATGCCAACTCGTTACCATGTCTACACTTTTGGTGGCCACTGACGTCCCATAAAGGTTTCCAATGGGATGAAATATTTGAATGTTGCTGTTTCCACAACTGTTGTCTTTTATCCCTAATACCTTAGGTAGAAACCTTATTCTGTTTATTTGTTCATCACTATAAAGTGTGAAGCACATGCACAAGACGACTTTATGGTAGACACTATATTTATTTAGATGCGAATAAAAGCATTTCAGTAGGCTGTATCACAAGTCACATGTGCATCAAGTCACATGTAATTTTTACATTTAACACTGTGTCAAACTTTACTGAGATCATTTGCAAACTTTGAATTTGTGATTTGATCTCCAACCAGTAAAGTAGGTGGCGCTGTGTGTGGCGGTTTTTAGTTGGCTAGCATCTGTCGTAAAGATTCCTCTTACGTGTGTGCACTTTTTCTTCGCCTTATTCAATTGATGCGGTGAACGTGTCAAGTTTAGGAGAAATGTAATTGTTATAAGACAGAGCTAGGGCTCATATATCATACACTTGGTGTTGTGGAGTGACTCTTTGCACGAATGCAAGCAATCCTGAAGAGCAAGTGACCGTACGTTCATACTTCACCTGGTCACAAGTCCGTCAGTGCCTTTCTGGCTTTCCACCTAGATCTCGGTTTGCTGCTGGTTAGGGTCACCGTTCATTACAAATGTGGGTCATTACTTTTTTCATTATTTGGCCAGCAGGTGGCGTTAACTTCCTCAAGCTCACATATGCACCTGTCTACTTTTTCAAGTGCAACATTATCAGACAGTATTAAAGCTTATATTTTCTTGATTTAGCTATGTGATATTGTATAAATGTGCTTAATATATTTTTAATGTGTGTAATATTTGTCTGTACGTTATTTAATCACTGGAAGGGCTGGTAAATCCGTTTTAGAGGGAAAGATAATAATTGATCATTTAAAATTTAAAGTGACTAAATGTATTTCATTTCGAAGAGGCCTTGTTTTATTTGTTCGGTTATTTTCTTTTTTCCTTTTAAGACAATTTAGTGATTTACCCTGTGAAGTTATTTTATTCATTTTACTGTGAGAGGGGTTTAACTGTTCCTCTTCGACTGATTTATTGTCGTCTTTAGGAATTTTGTACTGTGTTTTTCATAAATCTGTGATATTATGAGGGGAAATTTGTTTCTTTTTTTGTAGTTGTGCAAAAAGTCTCCCCTTGTACAATCCAGATTTGAGTGTATAATATTATTGTATATTGTATTTTTAACAGAAAACACTGCCAATATTAAAAATATGTATGTTGATATTGCCAATCATTTTAGTGTATGTGGAACCTGTTATAATTTCGTCTACTTTTCATACTTGTCACTTTCTTTTAATGTAACTGTACTGTTGTTTTAGACCAGAAGTGTATTTGTAGGAGGGAACTATCACTCTTTGTAATATACTGTACATGTTCCTTGTGCCAACTTGTGGAAGTTCTCACTTTTTTTTTTAACTAAGTAAACCAATGTTAATAATAATCACAGATCTGACATGTACAGGCTTTACATTATACGATTTACACTCACAATTTTGAAGTTTTATTGATATTGTATACAGTTACTGACAAGGAAAAATTTGTTATTTAAATGTTTGTGTGTGCGCAATCCAACAAATGAATTTATACATAAAGTATCTTAAAAAAAATATTTTGAGTTGCCTTGGTTTGAGTTTTGTAAAGGTTAAAAAAAATCACAGTTAAGTTCAAATTCAAGGACCTTCAAGGACAAACACAATTATGCAAAATAACATTTTGGTATGAATCAACATTCGAATACAGAAGATATAAACATTTAAAGTGAACAGTTTAGCACGTGTGCTTGAAAAGTCTAGAAGTTTTATGATATTATCCTACACTACACAGGGAATAATATGGATTTTTTTCAGAAAACTTGTTGCATAAAATAGATTCACGCACTTTTAATGACCTGTATCTATGTATGTATATTTTCAAAAACTTCCCAGGGCCTTGAATCCCCCCCCCCCACAGATTCACAAACTTTCAAGGACCTGTGGGAACCCTGTTTGAAGCGAATTAATTTGATGACCATATAATACGGGCCAAGAGCATTCGGTTAAAGGTCCAGTGTGGGTTTTTTAGCGGCATCTAGCAGCGAGATTGTAAACAACAGAAGCTACGGTAGCCACCACAGGACAAACATGTCGTCATCTGAGACAACATAGGGACAAAACGCACTCTGTAGAGCAGTTTGTCCGGTAAGGGCTACTGTAGAAACATGTAAGGAGACCTGTGGTGTAGAGGTCTACACGGAAGACCCGAGACCCGAAGACCCGGGACCCGACCCGGGACCCGTACGGGTTCGGGTCTATATTTTAAATGATCAGCCGGGTCCGGGTCGGGTCTCAATCTATTACTTCGGGTCCGGGTCTGTTTAACATTGTGGGTAATACCCGAGGTCGATCGGACTCGGAGAACACACACTCACATTTAAATAAAATATTTATCCAGCAACAAAAACTTAGATGAACTGTCGCATACATTTTTTCTATGACGCTAAAGTTGCGTTAAAAAGTTTATATTTGGTTGCTCCAACCAGGCAGCTAACGCGCATGCGCTCTTGTAATGTTTCTCTGGCTACCAGTCAGGAGCTTCTGCAGTGAGACGCAATGACTTTACCTTTGACAATTGGCTATTTTATTTAGAAGGCGGGACCTATTCCACCGTACCGCGCATTTTGCACTGACGTGACTTTTTATAATAATATTATAAATTGACCGTCTTGCTGTTATATTTAAAGTTTTCGCGACTCTGCTCAAAGAGCACAGAGATGATAGCAAAGTAAAGCTAACGAAAGCAGCTATGACACCGAACGAGCATTCGTTATTATAATCCAAATGGGCAAACATTATTAAGCAAGTTGACCCGATACACAACAAAGTGGACTTTTAAAGCTGGAATAAGCATTAAACATTTCAATCGTCAAGAGAGGAATAACATGGATGGAACTTTCTTGGAAATAAGGATTGTGCATCACACACAGTCAGGTATAAGGAGGGAGAAGACTAACTTCTAACGTTATGGGTAAGACAAAAAGTTTAATTTTCGCTACTTGTTTATTGACTTATTAATAACATTTAGATAAAGAATATTTGCCGGTCGGGTCTGTTTCTTCCCGGACGGGTTCGGGTCCAGCTTTTAAATAATAGACGGGTCCGCGTCGGATCCGGGTCCAGCTTTTAAATAATAGACGGGTCCAGGTCGGTTCCGGGTCCAGCTTTCAAAACAACAGACGGGTCCGGGTCGGTTCAGTGTAGCATATTTACGGGTCTGATCTGGTTCGGGTAGGAATTTTTGGACCCGTGTAGACCTCTACTGTGGTGTATGTATTTAAAAACTGCTTATTCTTAGATAATAAAAACAATATTTATACAGCACTGACAATATAGTTATGCATGTTATATCTGTCAGAAAATATTCTCCAAATATATAAACACTGGAGCTGTCAAAAAATTTTATCATGATTAATCGCAGACAAAATAAAAGTTTGTGTTTACGTAATATATTTGTGTGTAATTATTATGTGTGTATATATATAAATACTTATTTATAAATATATAAAAGTATTTTTTTTATTTATAATTTCAAATATATCAAAATCTAAATAAATATAAATATATACATACATGTAAATATTTCTTAAGTACATACGTGCATGTGTGTGTATTTATACAAAATAAATACACACTCTGCACACACACACACATGTATTATGCAAAAACAAACTTTTATTTTGTATGCAATTAATCGTGATTAATCTTTTGACAGCTCTAATGTTTATATATTTGAAGAACATTTTCTGACAGATATAACATGCATAACTATATTATCAGTGCTGTATAAAGTCCTTACAATATAAACTGTAGTGTTTTTATTACCCAAGAATGAGCTGTAATCTTCTGACAGCCCTAATAAACATACAATATATCAAATGAAAAACAGACCCTATGCTTTAAAAAAAAAGGGTTCATCTATATTATTTATCACCTCTCAAATATGGGTAGGTTTCTTCAAAAATACCAAATTTTAAGAAAAAGCTGAGATAATTGCATTTTTTTTTTTACTGTTTTTGGATCAGTGGCTGCTTCAGTGTTTTATCAGTTGGGTAAGAGCGCAACCTAGTGGGTAATTTCAGAAATATGGATTGCTGTGAAAACTCATCATTGGTAGGAAAGCGCCTTCTCTTAAAGGGTACCTATGGTCCGATTCACGATTTTACATTTCCTTTGTGGTTTGTACCTTTAGCACATTGTTAACATGTACTAATACACACTCTCCTTAGCCTGGGTGCCAGCCGATCTTAGCCCCGCCCACAAGAATGTGAAGACGGGAAGATCGGTCTGGCGTTTCTCCGTTGAGGAGCTACTATGCTCAGACAAAAGCTGGTCGAACCAATCAAATTGTCAGGGCGGGCTTTATACGATGATGGACAGATAATCAACAGTAACGTAATGAACCACGTCACCAAAGAGCGCGTGTGTTGAATGGCTGCCGCTGTAGAGTTCAGATGTTTGGATTCTGACATTGAGTCTGTTCTAAAAGATATCGACAGAGCATTGATTTTAAAAGAGGAACAGAGAAACGCGAGCAGGGCATTTGTTGATGTTTTTGCCGTCCTTCCTATTCGGCAAAAGTTGGTCGCAACTGAAATGGCTAACGTTATCACGGCGATGCAACTCTGCGTGCACGACGAGATGGATATAATTAGCGGTCGTTGCCAGCTTCTTTTCGGAAGCCCGGAATCGTGGTTGCTGAATAATTGGAGGGACATGCTAGGCTCCAATATTTTCAAGCCAACGTAATGGGTATTGTCGTGGATGAAGTTCACCTAACGTACAAATGGTAAGAGATAGTCTTACTCTATGACTTAGTAAATACTTCATGTTGTGATAAACGAAATGTTGTAAACATAATAGGTGTTGATGTTCATTCGCTAACTCAGTATAATCACAATGTTAGTGTCATTGTAGCGAAGTAACTAGCAGTTCGGTCAGGCTGTAAAAGACGTAACGTACGTCACACACTCCGTTGCTCTGATTGGTCGTAGGTCTATCCAATTGAGTGCAGAGGCATTTTTCGGTTGAGACACGCTTCATAATTATAGCTCAATGGAGCGGTATCAGACTCAAATTCTGACTAGAATTGAGTATGACAACGTCAGGCTACACTCTCCTGTTAGCAACCGAATCTTTCAAACATGGTAAGGAACGTCGCATTTCCGGCTGACGTCAGAGGTATTCAGACCACAACGTACAGATTAGTTGGCCAATCAGGGACGCAGAGCTTTTTAAATCTGTGCGTTTCAGGAAGAGAGTGAAATCTGGAGCTACAAAAATGTACGGTATGTGAAAAATAATGTGTTTGTTAACAATTAACCATTTGAACACATTGTATTATACCAAATACACAAAATAACATTGTTATTAGCAATGAAACAAGTGCACTTTAGTTGACAATACAACTTATCAATGGCGGAGAAAGAGTTAACATCATTATCTCATTTTTGACAGCGGCTTTTGCATCTCAGCTCTTCATACTGTATGTTATATCCGTAATCCTGACTCACTAAATGGTCTCTTTGTCCGCTTGGACGTGTGTTGAAGGAATATTTCACTTCAAAATGAAAATTGTGCTATAATTTATTCTATTTCATGTCTTTCCAAAACTGCATGACTTGTTTCTGTAGAGGAATCTCCGAGTAGTTTTTATATAACATGACCAAGGGCTGTCAAGAAGTAAAAGCAAAAAAGATTTTCAATTTCAATCTGATAAATCACTTTAAATGTAGCGCACATGCTGGATGAACTGCTATTGTGCATTATAGCCTTTCTGCCTTTTAAATTCGTCCTTATTCATTGTATGGCATTGCCTAACATCATCTTTTGTGACCTACAGATCAGGTATGAACAAACATTCAGGTGTGTAATTTTACAAAAGGTCCTGTGGGGTAGTGGTTTGCACAAATGCTCATTTCACATTAAGCTGTGGTGCTCATGTGCGTTTCAATTTGAAATCCTCTCATCAATTTGTGGGTTGTGGCTAGATAGCATACCGCTACAACCAAAATCTTGTGAAATCTCGCTGGATGAGCGCTGTTTTCATTCTAATCCTACCCCCAAATCTAACCCTAAACCAACATTTCACGGGATTTAGGCCTCATCTTGCATCAACATCTTGCATTATTTGGTGGTAGCTGTATCCCCTCTAGCCAGATTTTATGCCCAATTTGACATATTCTCAACTAACAGACAATAAGTACACTGTAAACATGATGTTTTTAAATCCAGCAATGTTGAAAACCTGCATCTGAATCTGTGACCAAACTGCATATGCTAAATTGAAATAGGAGTGATTTAAAGTTGGGTCTGTTAAATATACAGCAGTGAGCCGTGGCAACGCCAGTGGGTCGTGGTTTTTAATGTTTGGTTAACGTCATTTCGTCTTCCAACTGTTTTACCAGCTTCCCTCTGCCAGCCCAAAGTCCAAAGATCAACCACTGTTTGTTTGCTCTCTCTCTCTCTATTTCTCTCTTTTCTGCGCACACCACACCTAACTCTCTCCATATAGGCCAAAACTGAACCCCCTTTGACTCCACCCAGTCCAGCTAGGCTATGCTCTGAAACCCTTACCTGTTTAAACACCTTATCAAGTGGTGTTGCATTATGGGTAATGTAGTGACGTATTGTGTGTGCTGTTCTGCGCATGTTTACTGTATGTGATAGTACTGTGAAATGCGGCTGTTCCTCTAGGGATCTCGAATGGCAGACGTCTGATTCAGGTACGACCGTATTCATAACTTTAATATATAAAACCTGTTTAAAGCCTTGTATTGTTCTTGTAAAATACTTTTAGAAGAGAAAATGTCTCCTTTTACTCTAAAAAGTGAGTTACTCATTGACATTAGCTAGATGCATGTACACGTGTACAGTTTGTACTTTGAAAAGAGTCACTAAACTTATCAAAATCTGTAATGCATTTGTAATCTCAATATCTAGATAGAGAGGGAAGTTTAGCTCCGTTAAAAGCAGAGATAAGGCGCCGGGCTTATGTTTTAAGTAACATTTAAGGGTGTGTGACGGTGAAGGGTCAGGTGTTTCCTGGTGTCGAGGGGAGATCTCAGATTGGTGCCATTAACTGCCAACGGTCAGTCAAGTTTAAGGTCAGTGAACTTTTCAATGTTAATGTAGTAGTTTTATCACACTGACAGACTATAGTGCAGAAATATATTATATTTGTGCAAAAATGGCATTAATTAAGGTATGTAATTAGTTCATGTTAATGAAGCGTTTAATGGTCACTATTAATAGAGAGGCTGCTGTTGGTAGGTTTAGTGAGTTGGTTTAATGACATTACATTATAAAATATAGTAAAATAAAGCAATGATTATATTTTAAAGTAATGTTTTTTGTGAACCCAGCGGGTAGTTTGTACCAAAAAAAATTTACAAGATCAGTGAATACCTTTATGTCTAAATGATTTTTTTTTATTTCAGATGCTTATGTTTAATGCTATCATATACTGTATATATCTGCATACTGTATGTATTTGATAAGCCCACAATGCATTTTTCTGAAAAGCTCTTATTGTAGAAAAAAGTAATGTTGTTTGGAGAATATTTTTTATTTTTACTTTAAGTGCTTCATACTTTTTAATACTACATGTATATTGCATTTCTGTAAACGAGTGTATTGACTCGAGCGATTCTGGTGGCTTAAGATGGGTCACAATGTTTTAGATTAGATAAAAAGTGAGATGAGGTATAAACTATGAGCGTAGTCTAACGTTCAGGGTTATGAGTGTCTGCATACACCACTTTTACATAAGTTTCAGGTTTTACCTCTTTCAGTTTCACAAAACCAGTCATAAGGGTCTTCATTTTTTTAATTGAGATTTATACGTCATCTGAAAGCTGAATAAGATATCTATTTGTTAGTATAGGACAATATTTAGCTGAGATACAACTAATTTTAAAATCTGGAATCTGATGGTGCAAAAAATAAAAATATAGAGAAAATCACCATTTAAAGTTGTAAGTCCTAGCAACATATATTACTAATGATAAATATTTTTTAAATATATTTACAGTAGGAAATGTATATAATATTCTTATAATATCCTAATGATTTTTTGGCATTAAAAAATCTATAATTTTGACCAATACCTGCATAATGTATTGTTTGCTGTTGTTGCAAATATACCAGTGTTACTTATGACTGGTTTTGTGGTCCAGGATTTTAATTTATATTTTATGTATGTTCTTTCAAAATTAGAGACATGCCACTATTTAAGCAAGAAATGTTCAATTGGCTATAAACATTAAGAAGCAACTTTGCCAAAGTTTTTACATTAATAGTGTATATGTGTGTGAAAAAAACTATGTGTAAATACATCATCATGTCAATAACATATTGTGCTGATAAGCTATAGAGCTGTAAAATAAACTGAACCCTTATCAAGTTGATCATTAACCAGTTAACAGATTGATACCGTATTTTCATTTACTATGAGACTGTATTTATACTTTCTTAATTTTCTTATTTTTAGGTTTTGTTGGACCCACTGACTGTAACTTCCCTTCTGTGATTGTAAGATAAAAGAAATTGAAAAACCTTGAAGATTGTTGTTATAGAGCAAGCTTGTAAATAAAGTCACATGGTCATATTTATTGCTTTTTTTATATCCGCTGTCAGATATTAACTTTGCATGGAATTTTAGAGGGGATTTTGTCTATTATAGTATAAAATGTGACCCTGGACCACAAAACCAACCAGTCATAAGTCCCACTGGTATATTTGTTTGCAATACATGGGTCAAAATTATCAATTATCAAATCATTAGGATATTAAGTAAAGATCATGCTTCATGAAAATATTTTGTACATTTCCTATAAATACTTAAAAATTAGGGATGTTAAAAGATTAATCATGATTAATCGCATACAAAATAAAGCATTAAGCAACAAGAAGCAGTGGTTTACCAGTGCATTTTATAACAGCTAAGGGGCGTTGTTAGGCACGACTTGAAGCGGAGTGCCTGAAACCCCCTAGCTGTTATAAAATGGACTGTAACACCACTGCTTCGTGGGGCTTATTGCTTTTATAAAATGGTTACTTCATATGCATAGCAGGATTTCATAAAATAAAACAAAAATAAGTTGTAAATATAACAGTTGAAATATTAGTCTTCCGCCAAACAAAGTAGATCCTCAGAATCAAGTGTGACTGAAACAGAGCGTAGTTCCCAACCAACACAGACACAGCAAAATGAAAATATGATTAAAGACTGTGGTGTTTATTTTCATAAATCAACATTTATACAATTTATACATTAACATTTATATCACGCAACTATTGAAGTGATGATCAAATATGCTTGGAAGCATGCTTAAAGGGATACTTCACCGATTTAGCATTCAGCTTTGTATCTGTAGAAACCCGGCAGTATTACTGAATGACCATGTTTCCCTCCATCATTTCCCCCTGAGAGGAGAGATATCTGCATTTTGGTTCTGCAAAAAAGTCCTCCGATGATGCAAAAATCGTCATATTACATAATCGGAGGACTTTTTTGCAGAACCAAAATGCAGATATCTCTCCTCTCAGGGGGAAATGAGGGAGGGAAACATGGTCATTCAGTAATACTGCCGGGTTTCTACAGATACAAAGCTGAATGCTAAATCGGTGAAGTATCCCTTTAACTCTTCTGTCTGTTTTTTTTTTTTTAAGTTGCCACCTAGTTTTAGTTTAATGCCTTCAAGAAAAATGCTCTTCTTTAAAAAACATAAAATATATTGAATGAAAGAACAGACCCTCCGCTTTCAAACAACAAAAAACCCTGTTTCATCCTACCTCCATCTGTTCTCTTATCACCTCTCAAATTTTCAGCTAAAAGCTGAGATAATTCCAATTTTGAGAATAACTTTTGTAAGAGATCAGATTCAAAGCCTGATCAAAACTTACACAGTGTTTTTAGTGTTGAGTGAATGTGTCAGTGTTTAAGTTGGGTAAGATCGCTATTTAGTGGATAACAGCGGAAATACGTATTTGAGGAAACTCCCCAGGGAGCGTTTTCTCTTTATTGACAAGATGACTCAACAACATTTATTGACATTTATCTGGATATCGCCATTAATTGTGCAATTGTAGAAAAATTAAAAATATGATTAAAGACTGTGGTGTTTATTTTCATAAATCAGTACGCAGCAACAGTGGTGCAGTGCTACTTATGTATAGCGGTCTGAACCATGGGGTATTTTGGCTGTTTCTCAATATGCGTTCTTCAGCGATCTTGCGTCCTCGTGTCCTCGCTCTACGTCATCATTAACGGTCGAAGTCCAATTCTCAAGAACGCAAGGACAGAGGACACATTAAAATACCCGGATGTGTTCTTGATATCGAGGATGCATCGAGTGCAGACTTGCTGAAATCGCTTTACGCCCCAGAAGTCATTGCGGCAAAACTTCCGAGTTCGTTCTTCCAAGGTCGCCTGGCAAGACCGATCTCCACGAGGACGCAAGACCGTTCTTTGCGTTCTTGGAATTGAGAAACAGCCTTTATCACGGCTTAGAACACGTTTCAACCAATCAGAATGAAGGACGAACGGGCCGTTTTATAATAAAAGTTCGTGTTTTTCATGTATATTTAAAATAAAATATATCAAAATCTAAATAAAGAAATATATATAAAATTACACACAGTGCATAAACTTTTATTTTGTATGCGATTAATCTTTTGACTGCCCTACTAAAAATGTATTTATCATTAGTAATATGTGTTGGTAATAGGGCTGCACGTTTTCAAGTTTTTAATTAACCGTTAACCGACACCCTTAGCGGTTAATACTCGGTTAACCATATTATGCGCAAGGCAACCCAGAGATACAGACACACGAGAAAGGGGTAGTTAATTTTATAACACCTTTAATAACTGGTTGGACCACATTTAAAACGAAATTAATTTATAGAAATAAAACGCAGTGGTAAGGACAGAGCAGCTTTATTATGTCACTGACTTTGCGTTCGCGGGGATGGTAGGCTGGGCGAAGGTACTCGCAGGCTCCGCGGCCGCCTTTCTATGATGCCCGGGTGTTGGCTGGGTTTTCGCGATAGTCGGTGAAACGGGGATTACCGGTGCTTCAGCCTCTCACCGGTTAGATCACTTGCCCACCCCGACACCGTCTTTCACCGTCGTTTTGATATTTTTTTGTAATTAAATCATTTAGCTTCGTTAGAGAGAGCAAACACTTACAACTGAATGTGTCTGCTGCCTGAATTCACAGCGGAGCTGAACGCGAGTCACGTCACAGATCAGCAGGTGTCAGATTTCACTTATTTCTGTCAGAGTGTGCGAGGCGAGCTGACTGACCAGATGATGACAGAAGCCGCGTGCTTACTCGTTTTTGTTATAATGCACATATATGATGTTTAATATAAGCGAGATCGTTTTGTTGTATTTTTTATCAAGAAAAATAATAAACCCATAATTCAAGCAGCGCTTTATGGAGGAGTAGCCGGTTGCGACGAGTTCTGCGAGAATTACCTGCGCACATTGACTCAAGCACTTAATTAAACCAGCTGTTGCACTCACATTGCACGCAAATTCATACGCGATTTAATGCAGCTTACGCAAGCGTTGCATTTAAACAATTGCGTAATTCAAAAGTGAAAGTAAAATGCGCACGTCTGCATGCATTAACTAGTGGGAAAATTCTGTCACCGCAGCAACCCTAGGTTGTACATGAAGTATATAAGCACTGGATTGCAATACTTGCATTTTGCCCTGTCATTCTCGGTTTTAAAGTGCTCCCACGCTGTGCTTTTCTTTGCCCGCTTCATATTAGAAAACTGGTCATGACTACTTCTTGTGGACATTACAAATGTCTGGGAGTGCTTTGGCGGTCTCTGGTGGTGCAAAAATGTATTACAACTAAATTCAATGCACGCCATTGATGCCACTTAACCGAGCAAAATTTTTCACTCGGTTAAACAATTTTAAACGGTTAATCGGTTAACCATGGACACCCCTAGTTGGTAAGGATTTTTTGCACTCTTAGATTCCAGATTTTCAAATAGTTGTATCTTGGACAAATATTTATCCTACTCTCTTAAAACGAATGTGTTAAAAAATGTGTTAAAGTAGCACATAATGTGTTAAGTAGGATAACACAAAACAATGTGTTGAAAATTGTACACATCCTTTCTTAGAGTGTATCATAACAAACCATAAATCATTGAAAAGCTTTCGGATCTCTTTCAAATCTCAATTTCAAAAACTCATGACCAGGGTCACAGCACGTCATTTCATCTGTTAAATCCATTCAAATAAATTCTGTGTTCAATAATATCACTGTAATGGCTTTTTATAACTACCCATAAAATCAAATCACAATTTAATACACTGGATGTTGTAACACAAACACTGCTAGGATACATTGAATTGTAAAATGTGTTTTTATGGTTTGTTTTATACCAGTGTGATGATGTGATGATAGAAAGATGGGCTCTTTGCTGTCTATGTGCGGTTTAAACAAGAAAAAGAATGCCGAAGGTACTTTATAACAAACACGACATATTACACTCATGTACTTCTTTGCATAATATATACTCTACAAAGGTTGTTTTCAACTGATATTATTAATGTTTCAAAACTATTTTTTATGTTTGTTTGGTTTTTTTTGCAGAGGAGAGGCACTTGAGAGCTAATGATAGGGAGTTTAATCTCTCATTTAAATATGCTGTAAGTAAGAAAAACATTTACTACAGAATACAGACATTCATATATTTTCAGTCGTCTGAGTGTTTCTCGTGTCTGTTCTAACAGAATAATGCCATCAAGACGTCCAAATACAACATCTTTACGTTTCTCCCCCTCAACCTGTTTGAGCAGTTTCAGAGGCTGGCAAATGCATATTTTGTCTTTCTCCTGATGTTACAGGTATCTTTTTCTTTCCTTTTTAAGTGTAAACTTAAAGAGCTGAGGGGGAGAAATCGCCTAGGTTTCAAAAAGAAAGCTGCTACTTTGTAAATATTTAAAAAGAAATCATAATAAATGTGTCATAATCTTCATTCCTTTATATACTCTTCTCCTGAGGTGACGTGAAGTGCTTGCTCTGGCAAGATAATCTTAGTAATATCCTGTAGTGTGTGATGCACTAGGATTTTAAATTCCTGTAGTGTGAGCATGTTTAAGATTTGAGCAAAGAATATCTGACAAGATTCTCCTTATGTGTGTGCTGCAACCAGATTTCATAATCTGCCAGGATTTTAAAAATCCTGTAGTGTGAGCCAGGCATAAGTGCATCTGATATGTTTTCTTGTAAATGAGCACTTTTAATTATTTTTTTATAAATTATTTTTTAATAATTTCACTTTAACGGCAATAAAAAATGTTATAAGGCATTTTAATTACTGACTTATTTTCACACTTGTCACTTTAGTCATTTCATTGGTATTTAACAAATTTGACTGGTCTTTCAATGAAAAAACCTCTAAATGCATGCAAAAAATCCACTTCTTTGGACAAGACATAGTAGACAGTTACACAATCGCTAAAGATACAATACAGCTACTGTTGAAACATTGCAATGCAAATGATGAAAGTCAAAATGTAAAATTGAATAAACTACAGTAGTTTATACACAATGATCTAACATGAGCAAACAATGAACAACTGCATTTATTTTTAAGAAAGACTATTTTTAGGATACATTGCTCATTGTTAGTTCATGTTAGCGAATCTATTAACTAATGTTAATAAATGAGATGTTATTGACTGACATTTCCAACTGACCTGACACTGTTTTGTGTTAAACAGCTGATCCCACAGATCTCATCTCTGTCCTGGTTCACTACTGTAGTTCCTCTGCTGCTGGTGCTCTCTATGACTTTAGCTAAAGACCTCTCAGATGACATTGTGAGTCTTTCTGCCTTCTGTCTATGCAGTCATAAGAAATAAAAGTTTGTTACTTTCCATTCATACACTGTCTGTCATGTTCACCCCACACAGACTCGACACAAGAACGATAAACAAGTCAACAATCGAGAAGTGGAAGTTCTCATTGATGGACAGTAAGTGTGGTTGTCAGGGGAAAAAACACATGCTAAATAAAAGTTATATTGCAATAATAAACATAAAGCATGTCCAATTTACACCAAGACTAAAGATAACTCACCAATTTCATGACCTCAAACAGCTGAAGAAAGAGAAATGGATGAATGTTCAAGTGGGCGACATCATCAAGCTGGAAAACAATGAGTTTGTCACAGTGAGTGTATTATGTAGTAACCAAAATATAACATATACAAAATAAATACATCAGTTATATTCAAAATGGTGGTTAAATTAGTAAATTTGCACCGTACTGTAGGGAAGAAACCGGGACGAAAGTTACAAAGCGATTTTCTCCGTGCCCTGATTACATTTGCATTCGAAATAGGCTTGTTCGACTTCATGCGGCGCCGTAAGAATCGACAGCAGGATGACGTCAAAGTACCGCGAGAGCGAATCGCGAAATCATACGGAGGAGTCTGCTTTTAAATCGCTCTCGCGGAACTTTGACGTCACCCGGTGGTCGGTTCTTGCGGAGCCGCATAAAGTCGAACAAGCCTCATGACAGCATCTTTAGCACGCAACCCTTGACAGAGCTGACAAATCTCGCGTTATTTTCTTCCCTATTTGTGCGTCTAGGTCCGGAATGCTGCACCATGATAAAGAAATTCCAAAGCGGTCATTTTTTTCTCATAACGCGTTGTGTTTCTGGTTTCATGTGTTAAAGTACTGATCAATCTACAGGTTATTTAGTGACATAACACATCCTGAAGTTTGACCTCTCTGAGTTTTTCAAAATAAAAGTAAATCGGTTTAAATGTCAGGAGTTCTGATCGGGACGAAAGTCCCGCTGCTGATACTGCTGCATTATGCTAAAAATGTATATTATTCAAATTTGATTTAATTTAGTTTTATAGTGTTCAAACTGTTAAAAAAATGTTTTATTCTCAACTATTCAAGTTTGTAATGTCAGGTTGATATTGAAACATTGAATAAAATGTAAATTTGTAAATAAAAAAAAAAAAATTCAAAGATAAATGATAAAATATGTTAGCAGTTACATATTAACGAGGTCATAGTCATGTATATTTACTAAAAACAAGTGTAACACAAAAATCTATCTTGTTTTGTCGTGTTACTTTTGACCCACCTGTGTGTTACTTTCGTACCTGATGGCAGGGTTAAAAGTAACACTGCGCTCCCTATGTTTAAAGTAAAATTATACTGAAGTCGTTTTACATTTTGTTCAAAATTACACCAGGTATTGATAGACCACACTTGTGAGTTATTTAACACAGCAAAAATATATCTTTTTCAAAAACATTAAAATTACATTTTTCTGAAAAATGTTACGTTTGCCCCTGATTTCCCATTCTGCATATTGTATATATTTTCAGAATAAGGTTACCAGGTTTTTACACTTTATGTTCTGTTCCATTTTCCATTTTCCATTGCAGGACACATATGACATTCCATGTAATGTGCACCTCTCTCTCTCTCTCTCTCTCTCTCTCTCTCTCTCTCTCTCTCTCTCTCCTGCCTCTGTCTTGTGCTTCAGGCTGATCTGCTTCTGCTGTCTAGCAGTGAACCTCTGAATCTCGTCTACATTGAGACCGCTGAGCTGGATGGGTCAGTAGCTCAGTATGTGAATATAAATACAGACTCTTTAATTATTGTGACCTTCATCTGTTTGTCTTCCTCTCTCTGTTTCAGGGAAACTAACCTGAAGGTGAAACAGGCTTTGACAATTACAGGAGACCTGGGTAATGACATCCAGAGACTAGCAGCTTTCAATGGTGAGTTACACAAAGACATGCAGAATAACTTTTAATAAATGCCGTCATAAATTAAACTTGCCCCTTATTATTACATTAAAGGTGTAATTAACTGCAACTGTTTTACATTAGGTTGTTTAGAGGTTGTTTTGGGTTCTTAATTTTTTATAGTAACATATATGTAATAGATAACTTTAATATTCACGACCCCTATAACTCTTTCCCTGCCAGCCAGCGGCTGTTTTTCATGTCTTCCTGAAAATGTTCTTCTTTAAATATATAAACATACAATGTTTATAAGGAAAGCGTCTTAATTGAGAAGTTAACTGGTCTATGGCGGAGAAAGAGTTACGTGTACTGCTAAAAATATTGTTAGTGTTAAAGGGACACTCCACTTTTTTTGAAAATATGCTAATTTTCCAGCTCCCCTAGAGTTAAACATTTGATTCTTGGAATCCATTCAGCTGATCTCCGGGACTGGAGCTAGCACTTTTAGCATAGCTTAGCACAGTAGTTCTCAAACTTTTTCGGTGTGCAGCCCCCCTTGTGTAAGGTGACCTCCTGTTTGAGAACCACTGGCTTAGCACAATCCATTGAATCTGATTAGATCATTAGCATCGCGCTAAAAAATAACCAAAGAGTTTTGATTTTTTTTCCTATTTAAAACTTGACTCTTTTGTAGTTACATCATGTACTAAGACCGACGGAAATTAAAAGTTGTGATTTTCTAGGCAAAAATGGTTAGGTACTATACTCTTATTCTGGCGTAATAATCAAGGACTTTGCTGCTGTAACATGTCTGCAGCAGGTGCAAGGATATTTCGCAGTGCCGAAAATAGTCCCCTGCTATTAAAAGTTACCAAGAGAACTATTTTCGGGCGCTGCGTAATATCACTACGCCTGCTGCAGCCATGTTACAACAGCAAGGTCCTTGATTATTACGCCAGTTTGAGAGTATAGTTCCTAGCCATATCGGCTTAGAAAGTGGCAACTTTTAATTTTCCGTCAGTCTTAGTACACGATGTAACTACAGAAGAGTTGAGTTGTACTATTTTTGTTTGGAGCCCACATTTTTGTCTTAATGTTCTCAGGTGAGGTGCATTGTGAGCCTCCAAACAATCGTCTGGATAAATTCACAGGAACTCTGACGGTCGCTGGAGATACGCTTGCTTTAGATAATGAGAGGATTCTGCTCAGAGGATGTACACTCAGAAACACAAACTGGTGCTTTGGTCTAGTAGTGTTTGGAGGTGCATAAAACAAATGTTATTCAATGATTTTATTAAACTTGGTACAATATTATAAGGATGTAGTTTAACAGGTCTGTTTAAACTCGGTTAGGTCCTGACACAAAGCTTATGCAAAACTCTGGCAAGTCCGTTTTCAAGAGAACCAGCATTGATCGTCTCATGAATGTTCTGGTGATGTGTGTAAGTAGATCTGTGTTCAGACTGGTTGACATAAATCCGTGTGAACAGAAATGCGTTTCACATTCTGGTCTTTTTTTTTGTAGATCTTCGGTTTTCTGGCCTTCATGTGTGCCGTCTTGTCCATTGGTAATGGGATTTGGGAATACCAGGAAGGGAATTCTTTCATTGTCTTTCTTCCTCGGGCTGATGGAGCGAATGCGTCCCTCTCTGCTTTTTTGACTTTCTGGTCTTATGTTATTATCCTCAACACCGTAGTGCCCATTTCTCTCTATGTCAGGTCAGAGCTCATATACATTTATAACACTTACTGTTTGATTGTTTACATTTGTTAACGTTCGTTAATGTTCCAGCAATTGGAATTTCCAATTAAAGTAATATTAGGGATAAGACTGATTCAATTTATTTTTTTTATTACACAAAGGTTTTGTTTCGCTTTAGTAACTCTCTAGGTCTTTAATTTGTTTTTAAATCATTTGTTTTGCTCTGACAATAGCGTGGAAATCCTTCGTTTGGGAAACAGCTATTTCATTGACTGGGATCGAAAAATGTACCACGTAAAGAGTGACACACCAGCCCAGGCCAGGACGACCACCCTGAACGAAGAGTTGGGCCAGATCAAATATATCTTTTCTGATAAGACAGGAACATTGACCCAGAACATCATGACCTTTAACAGGTGCTCCATCAATGGGAAGTCATACGGTAAGCGCTCAAAACATTTACACTTATATGTAATACATTACAGTTGAGGGTGTACATAAACTCAGTTTTTTTGTGATCCTCAGGTGAGGTTGTGGACTTTGCCGGGCAGAGGGTTGAGATCACTGAGGTTGGTCCTGAAACATTGCCACTATATTCTATGATTATGCGACAGTTTTAGTGCTATTTAGCAACATTTTTTCTGTGAAAATTAGTCCCAGTCTCTCCCCATAAAACTTTACTTACTTGTTTCTCTCTCATTTGTAGAAGACAGAAAAAGTAGACTTTTCCTGGAACCCGCTGGCCGACCCGAAGTTTTATTTCCATGATCATCAGCTGGTGGAAGCAGTGAAGTTGGGCTCTCCAGAGGTGCGGGCCTTCTTTCGTCTGCTGGCCCTCTGCCATACTGTCATGCCTGAGGAGAAAACAGAAGGGGAGGGCCATCTAGTGTACATTCAACGATTTTGAACATTAACACAGGATTCTCAATATATCTACTGTATAAGAGACCAGCTTTTATCTACACTAGCATTGCTTATTAGGAGAGTTAAAATATACTCGAACTGAATTTGAATTCCAATAAAACCAAACTGAGTGAACATTTCATATTTGATATTGTAAACTGTACATATACAGTTGAAATGTAAATGTGGAAATGATGTATTATTTAAAAATATAGAAATGAACACAAGTCAAGAGGTGTGTATGGAGACAACTTTATATAGTAGATATATTAATTTACTGTATTCAAATTTTATCTATTGTGCTTTTAACAGCATTCCTCATATAGGCAATAGAAGCATGAAAAGATTTTATTATGGGATCATGGTGTTATTGAAAAATACATGTACATTAGCAATACAGCTGTAAAAAAGTTGTCTGTAGGTTTGTAATCAGAAAATTCTATTCATATTGCTATTAAAGGTCCACTGTGTAGATTTTTAGCACCATCTAATGGTGAGATTGTGAATTGCAACCAACAGCTCAGTCCACAGCTCACCCTTCCCTTTCGAAACGCATAGAGAAGCTACGATAGTCACCACTGGACAAAAGCACCTCATCGTCTGACACAAAGTAGTGACAAAACACATCTATAGAGCATTTTGTTCGATTCGGGCTACTGTAGAAAAATTATTGCGTCAAATGGCAACTTCCATGTAAGGGAATATATTCATGTATATTATATTGCATTTCTAGATGCATTTCAAGAGACCCTTCTAATGCACATTTAATTAAATATGCAATGATTTTTTTCATTTAAAGGCGGGGTGCACAATCTCTGAAAGCCAATGTTGACATTTGAAATCACCAAAACAAACACGCCCCTACCCCAATAGAATCTGGACCTTCTTTTGATAGACCCGCCCCACACATACGCAACCCAGGCAATGATGTCGGTTAGTACACACGCCCTTACTGCTGATTGGCTACAACTGTGTTTTGGTACTAGGCCCGACTCTTTTTTCCAAAGCGTTTCTCAAACATCGTGCAGCCCGCCTTTAATGTATATTAGTGATACCAGCTATAACAAGTTTTATAATTAGAGAACTCACTTAAAAAGAAAATGGATCAGAAATACCTGTATGATAGATGACCTTCTGTTTTGCCACAGGGGAGCTGTTTTATCAGGCTCAGTCTCCAGACGAGGGGGCTCTGGTCACCGCAGCACGGAATTTTGGCTTTGTATTTCGCTCCCGTACACCAGAGACAATCTCAGTGGTTGAGATGGGAGTCCCAACCACCTATCAGCTACTCGCAGTGCTGGACTTCAATAATGTTCGTAAGAGAATGTCTGTTATCGGTGAGACCATGAACTTACTTCTTAAAATAAAAGGACATAGTTTAGATTAATCCAGGACTAGGCCTTGGCTATATTTGGACATTTCAGTAGTTTTTACAAACAAAACTTAAAAAAACAACAACACTGGTCTACATCTTGAGATATAACAATGACACTGTTAAGATGTGTCAGTATAGGTTTTTTTTTTTTTAAATGAAGGCAGCTCAAACATGCATTTTAGTCTGGGACTTGGATAAGCCCAGTCCGGGAAACTGCCCCATAGTGCATTTGTGTGTCTATTTCTGCAGTTCGTAATCCAGAAGGCAGACTAACTCTGTATTGTAAGGGAGCCGACACGATTATCTTCGAGAGGCTGCATCCATCTTGCTCTAAAATCACAGAGGTCACCACAGAACATCTTAATGTAAGTCACATTTGTGTTTCTGTACATTTCTATGAAAGCGTTTCTTTAAGTTACTCGTATCTAACTCACGCAATCACAGGAATATGCTGGAGAAGGTTTGAGAACATTAGCTCTGGCTTATAAAGACCTGGATGAAGACACATTTGTTGAATGGAAACAGCGACACCATGTGGCCAGCACTGCAATGGAGGACCGTGAGGAAAAACTGGATGCCATTTATGAAGAGATTGAGAAGGATCTGCTGGTAAATCCACCATCACGCTGCAAATGTTAATGACACGTTAAATAAGTAGTGTTTGCCTGTGAAGAACTTGCCTACAGTGTTGTAGAGTAGGTGGTTCCTTATCTGCTATTTGTTATTTAATTTCTGCCAGGAAAAAAATCATGGGCAAGCAAGCCTAAAAAAAGTTACAGCACACATTGTCTAAAAGGTTTCAGGTATCATTAATGTCCATAGAAACAATATGTTAAGGTACACTTGTTGTTAGGGTTAGGGGTTTGCTCAACTCCATGACAGTTGCGTATTAGCAAACAATACTATCAAAGTAATAATGTCTTTCAGAAAATATATTCTTATGTAAATTCTATTAATTGGTATGTGTTTGTGCTGCTCCTTGGTGCTACTGCAGTTGAAGATAAACTTCAAGACGGAGTGCCTCAGACCATTGAGCAACTCGCCAAAGCTGACATCAAAATCTGGGTTTTGACGGGTGACAAACAGGGTGAGTCCACTCATGCACTCCCTGGAAAGACTGGCCTAGACCAGCATCAATTTTAATAAAGGTTCAGGTCGCACAGATCTTTATAAGGGTCAGGTTCACGCTAGTGCCTTTATAAAGGTCAGGCTCCAGTTGACATATTTATAAAGATCAGGCTTCAATTGACGTCTTTATAAAAGTCAGGTTAAGGCTCCAGTTGACATCTTTATAAAGCTCAGGGTCAAGCTCCAGTTGATGTCTTTATAAAGGTCAGAGTCAAGCTGCAGTTGATGTCTTTATAATAGTTTGGGAAAGACTCCAGTTGACGTCTTTATAAAAGTCAGGGTAAGGCTCCAGTTGACGTCTCTATAAAGGTCAGGGTCAAGCTCCAGTTGATGTCTTTATAAAGGTCAGAGTCAAGCTCCAGTTGATGTCTTTATAATAGTTTGGGAAAGGCTCCAGTTGACGTCTTTATAAAAGTCAGGTTAAGGCTCCAGTCGACGTCTTTATAAAAGTCAGGTTAAGGCTCCAGTTGACGTCTCTATTAAGGTCAGGGTCAGGTTCCAGTTGGCTTCTTAATAACGGTCAGGCTCCAGTTGACTTCTGTATAAAGGCCAGGTTCCAGTTGACATCTTTATAAAGGTCAGGTTTTAGTTGATGTCTTTATAAAGGCCAGGGTCAGACTCTAGTTGGTATCTTCATAAAGGTAAGGGTCAGGTTCCAGTTGATGTCTTTATAAAGCTCAGGGTCAGGCTCCAGTTGACGTCTTTATAGAGGTCAGGGTCAAGCTCCAGTTGATGTCATTATAATGGCCATGGTCAGGTTTCAGTTGGCTTCTTAATAACTGCCAGGCTCCATTTGACGTCTTTAAAAAGGTCAGGGTCAGGCTCCAGTTGACTTCTTGATAAAGGGCAGGCTAAGGCTCCAGTTGATGTCTTTATAACGGTCTGGGAAAGGCTTCAGTTGACATCTTTATAAAGGTCAGGGTCAGGCTCCAATTGACATCTCTATAAAGGTCAGGGTCAGGTTCCAGTTGGTTTCTTAATAACAGTCAGGCTCCAGTTGACTTCTGTATAAAGGTCAAGGTCAGGCTCCAGTTGACGTCTTTATAAAGGTCAAGGTCAGGTTCTAGTTGATGTTTTTATAAAGGTCAGGGTAAGGCTCCGGTTGACGTCTTTATTAAGGTCAGGGTCAGGTTCTGGTTGGCTTCGTAATAACCGTCAGGCTCCAGTTGACTTCTGTATAAAGGTCAAGATCATGCTCCAGTTGACGTCTTTATAAAGGTCAAGGTCTAGTTGATGTCTTTATAAAGGTCAGGGTAAGGCTCCAGTTGACATCTTTATTAAGGTCAGGGTCAGGTTCCGGTTGGCTTCTTAATAACGGTCAGGCTCCAGTTGACTTCTGTATAAAGGCCAGGTTCCAGTGGATGTCTTTATAAAGATCAAAGTCAGGCTCCAGTTGACGTCTTTATAAAGGTAAGGGTCAGACTCCAGTTGGCATCTTCATAAAGGTAAGGGTCAGGCTCCAATAGACATTTTTATAAAGGTCAGGTTCCAGTTGATGTCTTTATAAAGCTCAGGGCCAGGCTCCAGTTGACATCTTTATAAAGGTAAGGGTCAGACTCCAGTTGGCATCTTCATAAAGGTAAGGGTCAGGCTCCAGTAGACATTTTTATAAAGGTCAGGGTCAGGTTCCAGTTGTTGTCTTTATAAAGCTCAGGGCCAGGCTCCAGTTGACGTCTTTACAGAGGTCATGGTCAAGCTCCAGTTGATGTTATTATAACGGTCAGGTTCCAGTTGGCTTCTTAATAACTGTCAGGCTCCATTTGATGTCTTAAAAAGGTCACGGTCAGGCTCCAGTTGACGTCTTTATATAGGTCAGGGTCAGAAATCAGTTAACAATCAGGCTCCAGTTGACATCTTTATAAAGGTCAGGGTCCAGTTGACTTCCTTATAAAGGTCAGGGTCCAGTCGATGTCTTTATAATGGTCAGGCTCCAGTTGGCTTCTCTTCAAGGGTCAGGTCTATGTCTTCAAAATCTTTTGTAAATGGTTACCACACAAAAAAATATTAAAGATATTTCGGTAAATGTTTTTTAAGTGCAGTATACAGTATAATACCGTCTTGCTGGTTAAAGTAGTTTAAGTCGCTAATCTGGAGAACAGAACATTAACATCAAAATGAATTTTTTATTTTGTTAGGGGATGTAAATAAAGCTAATTTACAATGAATTTTCTATTACTGTTATAATGTTCCACAGAGACGGCTGAGAACATTGGTTATTCCTGTAATATGCTCAGAGAAGAGATGACAGAGATCTTCATAGTGGCTGCCAACACAGCAGAGGAAGTGCGTGAGGAGCTTGTGTGAGTGTCATCTCTCTTCATCCTCTAAACAATTTCAAATACATCATAAATCTCCTATTATGTGGCCTTTACACTGTGATAACATTTAGGAATGCCAGGAAAAAGATGTCTCCGGGATCAGAAGATGAGCCACCCATTGTGAAGAGCAGATTTCTTGGAAAGAAATCTCAGGAGGTGGAGGATGAGAAGGTCAATGGCGAGTACGGACTTGTAATAAATGGTCACAGTCTGGTAAGAGAACCTTGAAGTATTTACCGGAAGATGTGCTTGCTTTATCTTCTTCAGTAATAAACTTTTTCCATTCTTTTTGTGTTCCCCGACATTCTCCACTTAGGCACATGCTCTGCATAAGGATATGCGATTGGAGCTCTTGAGGACTGCGTGCATGTGCCAGACAGTGATCTGTTGTAGGGTCACACCTCTCCAGAAAGCCCAAGTTGTGGAACTAGTCAAAAAGCACAAGAACGCAGTGACGTTGGCTATCGGAGATGGCGCCAATGACGTCAGTATGATCAAAAGTAGGTGTTTCTTACAGAGAGACAAACTATTCAGTTGCGTTTGCTATCATACTTAACCTCATTATTCCTCTTTAGCTGCACATATCGGTGTTGGTATTAGTGGTCAGGAGGGCATGCAGGCAGTTCTCTCCAGTGATTTCTCCTTCGCTCAGTTCCGTTATCTCCAGCGACTACTGCTGGTTCATGGCCGATGGTCCTACCTGCGCATGTGTAAGTTCCTGCGCTACTTCTTCTACAAGAACTTCACCTTCACCTTTGTGCACTTCTGGTACGCCTTCTTCTGCGGCTTCTCGGCACAGGTGAGAAAGTTAGGAGGTCTTTTAAATTATGTCACACAAATTTGTCTGTATAGATTTTGTTTGTGCAATTTTGAGTACATCCTATTTGGTTTCAAGAAATTGTGTTATAGTACATATTAGCATTTCTATTATTTAGCAGTATTAGCAGTAAACAGGCAAAGGTTGAAATTACCTTGTTTTTTTAGGTTTTAAGATCAGTATTGTCTGTTAAATAACAAGTTGACAGCTGTAAAGAATATATTTTTATTGTTGAATGCTAACGTTCATGATTTTTTGCTTTTTCCATAGACTGTGTATGATGAATGGTTCATTACGCTCTACAACCTGGTCTATACAGCTTTACCTGTTCTTGCCCTTAGTCTATTTGATCAAGTACGTCTTGTATAATATCTCTTTATTTGAATGTAAACTATACGTTTTTTGTGTTGTCCTGTGTTTTCCACCTACTTCCTGCAGTAGTATTTAGATTAAATGTCATGATATGGTGTATGTTCATCTGCAGGATGTGAATGACCGCTGGAGTTTCCAGTATCCCCAATTGTACTCTCCGGGTCAGCTGAACCAGTATTTCAGCAAAATGGCCTTCGTGCGGATCTTGCTGCACAGCTGCTACAGTTCACTCATCCTTTTCTTCATACCCTGGGCAGCCATACAAGACCAGGTCAGAGACGATGGCAAAGAGATCGCGGATTATCAGTCCTTCGCCCTATTGGCACAAACATGCCTGCTTGCAGCAGTCAGTGTGCAGGTAAATTATCATTCAGTGAAATTCAGTGCATATCAAGTGAACTCACTGCACATTCAGTGGTTCTACAAAATTCTGTTAAAAATTTAGAAATGTATTGTATCAACAAAAAAAGTTTTTTAGAGAATTAACTTGACTGTTTTTATCTATAGTTTTAATGACCTAAAGCAGTGGTCACCAATCCTGGTCCTGGAGGGTGGTGTCTCTGCAGAGTTTAGCTTCAACCCTAATCAAACACACCTGAAGCACCTTAATTAGCTGCTTCAGGTGTGTTTGATTTGGGTTGGAGCTAAACTCTGCAGAGACACCGGCCCTCCAGGACCAGGATTGGTGACCACTGACTTATAGTTTTAAAAACGTATTGGGGTCACTGTATAATCATGCAGACACGACTACAAAACATACTTAAGTGTGACTGTGCATGTATTTTTAAGCTGGGTTTGGACACATCCTATTGGACAGCAGTGAATCAGTTTTTCCTGTGGGGGAGTCTGTCGATGTATTTCGCCGTTACTTTCACCATGTACAGCAATGGCATGTACCTCATCTTTACCTCCTCTTTCCCTTTTATTGGTAAGTGTCCATCCACCCTATCCATATCCTACATGTTTTGTATCAGATGACTCCAGATTTCATGTTTAACTACTCCTTTTCAGGTACGGCGAGAAATTCCCTCAACCAGCCGAATGCATGGCTGACCATCTTATTGACCACTATATTGTGTTCGCTGCCTGTTGTGGCACAGCGATTCCTCTTTATCCAACTTAAACCGACTATCAATGACAAGGTAGGTGGAAGTAGCTCTGTTTTATAACCTATAGTAGTAAGCTAGCTTGCTGTCTAGGGCTCTATCATACACCTGGCTAGTTTCAACCCAGCGCAATGATAATTTTCACGTTTAGCGCCACGTTGTTTAATTAGCAAATGGATTTGTGCCCAATTTTGCGCCCATGGGCGTTCTGGTCTGAAAACGAGGTGTGTTCAGGCGCATTGTTGGCGCAACTAAAATAGACTATGCCATTGACCAACAAAAACCTGCTCTAAAGTCTAAAGTCAATGGCGCAATATTCTTTTTGTTATTTAAAGACCGCGTTAGTAATATGCGCTATAAACGGGACGACAACGCGGGTTTGCTTATCACATACATGAATGCGCAGCAGCACAAAAACGCTTTTAAATATGAAAGATTAAAGAATTGAAATGTACAAGATTATTATTGAGTCTCTTGGACATAAATGAGGACCGATTATGAGACGTTAGAAGTCGTAAAGAGCTGCTTCACCTGTAGCCTGGTAAGTAAATAAATGCTTTGCTTTAAACAAATGCATCTATTTTAAAATGTTTTTTAAATGCCACCCTACAAATTTATTGTATATGATGACTCTGTACCTGTGGATATTGGGTGAGATGAGAACCGTTTTAAGTAATGCTTTTTATAAATCCCATGGCGCTGTCCAAATGCTGAAACGCTTCGGCTCTCCGCACGTTTGTACATTTTTTATCTCTTTTTAGAATACAAACCTTTTCTTGCATATTTGCTAATTATTTTATGAGATTACAATGATTATGTAGGATATAAATACATTTACAGCAATTAAAAGCCTGCTATTTTTACTTCTATGACTGAAAGAAAAAGGCTTTTAAAGTTTTTTATTCCAAAAAAATAAAATTTCAATAAAAATGAAAACAACACAATTTTTTTACATTATTCTTAAACTGGGGGGTCTTCTTCCTCTGCTTAGTTTTTCAGTTTACAAAGTCCATCATCTAAATAAGGATTAGACATAGCGCCAGCGCAACTGTCTTTTAAAGGGGATGAGAGCTGAGACTCTCATTGGTTTATTGCACGTTACGCCCAAAACACACCCATGACTCATAAGAAGAATATGAACAACCCTTTTCGACCGTGCGCTCTGCGCACAAACCATTTTTCCCGTCGACAAATTAGCAAAAGTGGCATTGGACACGCCCATTTAGACTGTGCGCCATGCGCTAAGATTGTTAAAACAGGGCCTTTAGAGTCTACATAGGCAGCAACCCCATTAAATCTTTCCCTGTCGTTATCTCATCAATTAAGAGAAAACACTTGCCTGCTAATTACAAGTTTTATGGCAATCCATATTTTTGCTATTATTCACTAGGTGCTGCTCTTACCCAACTTATAAAACACTTAAGCATCTACGCATCCAAAAGTAGTAAATACTTAGTATGTTTTGATCATAGCTCTGAATCTGATCTCTCGTCCTTTACAAAAACGTCAGCTTTTTGTTCAAAATGTTGTACTCCTTATAAAATACACGGTACGGTTGAATTTACTAAACATAAAAATATAATAATAAAAATAATTTTTTATCAGTAATACATGAAAGACATAAAATAACCATTTCCTTATTTTTGTTTCACATGGCGAAATCAAGTTTTCAGGAGAGGACTTGAACTGATACATAAAAATGCTGTCTAGGTAGGCAGCTCAAAAAGTCACATGGTTTCCGTTTCTGATTTTAATTTATTTTGCCAAGATGCTTATTATTTGCAGTAGTTTTGGTCTTAAAGGGGACTGAAACTGTCACCAGGCATTGTGGCACAGTGTGATATCCCCCTTGCTTCATGAGTAAAACGCATGTGCAGAATGAGTCACAGATGTTGTGCAGCTACGACTGAGCGTCACTCTGAGGCATAATGTCACGGTTATTTCTGGAATCCACAATCAGTGGGGTCATAATCTGATGAGCTAGAGTCATTCATAAATAAATCACATGTTTATTTATTCTGTTGCTCAAAAGCACATTATTTTGTGTATTTGGTGATATGCAATGTGTTCACATGGTTTAAAAAACGCATTATTTTCTGCATACCATACATTATTTTGGCTCCTCTATGCCCCGCCTTTCTATAACGCGTCGATTTGTACAAAGCTCATCGTTCTGAGAAATTATGGTGTGATCTGATTGGCCAACTATCCAGTGCCTTGTGATTGGCCGAATACCTCAAGTGCGTAAACGGAAATGTGACGCTCCTTACCATGTTTGGAAGAACAGCTCCCCAAGCAAGAGTGAAAGGAGATAATATCGTCTTTACTACCAATCAATAAGAGCATGAATCTGACCCAGAAAACGCAGATGACCAAGCTGATCGATCAACTTTGAAAGCACGTGTTGTGTTGTAAGTAAAACTTAACCATTGATTGCCTTTCGCAAAGAAAAACAAAGCGTCTCCACGACATGGTAGCAGCAACAATACTACAGTATTGTACTACATTTTTACATTGCTTTAAAAGCAGCGCTACATTAATATTTCTCAAATATTCTGGTTAGATGTTTTATCTAAACTCTTAAATGTGTGTATGTTAATATCCTGCAATTCTGTATAGGCTCTATTCAAACTTTGTTTTACAAAACCTTTGTTATTTCTGCCTATTTTTGTATTAATTTATCGAGTCATTCTTTTATTTATTTTCCTATTATTACTTATTTCATTTATTTTTAATTATTGCAGGTTTTGTCCTCCATATTAACTTGCAGCAAATGAAACTCTACATATTAATTCTTTCTTGTCTCTAGGTGCGACATAAGGTAAGGCAGTCCAAAGCCATGCCTCTGCCTCCCCCTCGCCGGTTCCCACGGCGACGGGTCAGCACGCGCCGATCCGGTTACGCCTTCTCTCATGCACATGGTTATGGTGATCTTGTCACATCTGGACGATTCCTGCGTTTACCGATCAAGACCAGGTCGACTATTTTCCCCGGTGCCAACAGCCCCGTGGCTGACAGCACACCCCAGACATATCGAACCATCTTTGAGGACAGACAGAGCTCCTAAAGGTCACGTTCTGAGGAGCTGATCCTAAGTTTACCTTCGACAAGCATCAGCTTGTTTATCATACTTCAAAATGCCAGAATACACTGGACAGATTATTTACAGGGTACTTCAAGTAACATTTAAATATCTTCTCCAGCTTTTTGTCTGAAGCTATGAACATTTGAATCAGTAAAAGTTTTACCAATAAAGTTGAACCAATAAAATGTATAAGGTTTGTTCTGAACGATGGAAAAACACACGTGTATACACAAACTCATATCCATAGTATTAACACCAAAGATGTAATGTAAAATATTTCTTTGTTTTGCTGATGCATTACATTTTGTATTTTATTTACAAACACTGTACCAAAAAGAAGTTTTTATTGTGGTCTATACAAGCATTTAATCAGTGTATGAACATTTTAGTAGATTTTCTGTCATGTTTTGGTTTTGTGTGTCGTTATAATTTAAAATAGTTGAAAACGGTTGATCTGCTTTTATTTGACATTCTATTGTCATGTTTTGTACCCAAATATGTATGTGCCTTACATAGTGATTTATGCAATAAAGTTTCAGAAAACCTCTTCTGGTATTTATCAACATCCACCCCCAACCTGTCTGTCCTCTCTATAGCCACGCAGGACATTTTGGCCCACAGGCACGGTACATCCTATGAAAGTTTTTTTTCAGCCAATTTTAAATTAGTTCATTAAAAAATAAAAACAAAAATCACAAAATATATCCCAAATTTGAAAATTAAATGCTAAATAAAAAAACATTAAATTATTTTATTTTCATTGTCAAAGTGATAATGCGTATTTTCTGCCAAATAAAAAAAATAAAATGCAATTGATCATTTGACATTTCAGTTTCACTACAATCTCTAGGCTAGACTGCCAATATTAAAATTAAAAGTCAAACGTGAAAAATAATCTATAAATAGATTTTTTGAAAGGCAATTTTATTAATTCCCAAGTAATAATAGTGACAAAATTAAAATGTAAATTTCAGTTTAACTTAGCGACTTTATTGCTACATTTAGCGACTTTCAGACCCATTTAGACAAACCTAGCAACTGTTTGAATGAATCATAGTTTCATATCTGTGCAGGTAGGTTACTGTGTCGCTTGTACTGGCCCACTAGTGCCAGGTCTTGGTGTCCCAATGAAATCCGTGTCTCTCTCGGCGTCTACACTCTCCAGGGAGCAACATTTAGACTGTACGAGTGCCCGAAAGTTTTCCCCTTGGTAACTTGCAATAGCAGGGGACTATTTTCGGGCACTGTGTAATATTATTGCGCAGCAAAGTCCTTGATTATTACGCCAGAATGAGAGTATAGTTCCTAGCCATATCGGCCTAGAAAATCGCAACTTCTAATTTTCCGTCTGCCTTAGTACACGATGTAACTACAGAAGAGTCAAGTTTTAAATAGGAAAAATATTGAAACTCTTTGGGCATTTTTGAGCACGATGCTAATGGTCTAATCAGATTCAATGGATTTTGCTAAGCTAGCTAAAAGTAGTACCGCCAGACCCCAAGATCGGCTGAATTTTGATTTGTGTCCCTTTAAATCCTTAATTAATAACCAAATGTTAGAATGTTATCATATTTTTATTTATAGTATTGAAAATATAAAATTTAGTGCTTTTGGGTGTGAACCACTTTAATGCACACATTTAATTAATTGACATTTGTTAAAGGTTGTACTATTTTAATTTTGATGCCATTTTAAAGAATTTAAAATCAAACAGTTTAATTTGTTCCTCCACCTATGTCCATATCAAATCAAATCAGATCTAATCAAATCTTATGCCAAAACGCGGGGCATCGTGTTACTCGCTCTAATATTTTCAACTTGGGCGAAGATGCGTTTGAGGTGAATAGCGCGTGTTTTCACGGCAAACGCGCCGCCCATATCATGCCATTCGCATCGCCCCACGCGAGGACGCGTCTGATCGCGTCTTCGCATTGATTTTGTATGTCATCTACTCGTGCAAACCGTTGAACTCGCAACTGGTGTGAACCCACAGTTAGACTTTTACTGAAAAGCAATAACAAAACAAGGCTCTGTAATGATGCTGTGATGTTCTGGACTCCTAAAATGTTTGTCAGTATGTTCTGCTTGAGTGTACAGGATGATATCAATCAAAAGTACAGAAGTATTGAGTGATGCAGTTGCCAGGTTGAGTAAACGACAGAATTAAAATTTTTTGGTGAACTATATTCCTTAAGCAAGGGAATAGGTTTTGTTTGAGGGCTGTATTTTGAATATGTATGAATCATATTAGCCATTTGTCTCTGATTAAGGTCAGTAGGAAAAAACATTTCAATGAAATAATCCGAGCTTGTTTATCATGTTTAAGCTTATAGAGATGCATGTCATATATTAGCTGTTCTTATGGCTTTGCTGAACTGAGCCTGCTTCAGATGTTTGTGAGATTAAATGCATTTTCATTGTATCAAATGCCTGTACTTGCAGGCATAAGCAGCTGTAACAGTACTTTTATATTTTTTGCCATTTTTGTACCTTGACAACCCCTGGTTACCATCTACTTCCATTGTATATTAAAGAACAGCACTGCTGCCTCATATAATTTGTGATTTAAAGGTAAGGTTTGAATTGGGGTTGGTAAATTTAAGAAAAATTCAACTGTTCCTTTAAGGATCTCTAAAAATAGGTTTTCCCGAATATTGTTTATCCATCATTTTTTTAGTGTGAAAGATCTGTTTAATTATAAAACATTAGTTTCGCTTCAAGGACTATTTCAATTTCCTTTTCCAAGCCCTCTCTTTAGTCTAAATTAGTGTTCATTCCCCCCATGCTGAGAGCAGAGGCAAATCTGCCATCCCCTCAAATATGATCCCTCAACAACAAACCAGTGAGCATGCTCAGTAGGGTCTGTGATGCTGTTGCTATAGGGCTGTGTGGGGCTCAGAGTCACAGTATATTGTAGGAAGAGAGAGTGTGAGAAGTCTTGAACACACTGAAGTCTGACTAAAGATGAAGTACAGTAAAAGAAGGACTTGACCTATTTCGTTTTTATGTTTCTCTGCTAGTGGATGTACAGCATTAGGTCGTCTTTGCTCCAGTTACTTTGCATACAGAGTGAGACTGACTGACTGTGTGTTGGATCTCAGATTGATGGAGCTTTATAGATGGGTGAGTTGATGCAGTTTGTCGTGCTAATAGTCTGATTGTTAAGTCATGTTTTACTGTTAACTAAACATATGATTTGGAGCCTTTTTTATTTTTAGAGTTTGAAGAAGGAATTTATGTTATCTACATACAGTACAAAAAATATGTGTACAGTCTTAAAGTTTGGGGACAAATTTCGACCTTGAAATTTCTACTGGGTACATTCAGGTTATCCAGATTTTAGAAAAGCATCCATAAGGTGACTAATGTTGTTTTTGTAATCTAAAGTTTCCTTTAAATGTTAGTGTTGCTCATTTACATTTACGCATTTGGCAGATGCTTTTATCCAAAGTGATATCCACTCCAAGATTTTTTGCGCCACTCAGTAGTACTATAAATATATATAGCACTATAATACTGTATATACACATTATAGAAAAGGCCAAAAAATGCGCAAGCTGTCACTGGGGCAGGAACCAAATAAAAAATAAATACCATTTGGTACAAATTTGAACTCTATAAACTGTCAGAAAAACTGTACCATCACTTCCTTCGTACCTTTACAGGCATACTAAACCTTATACAACATTAATAGACTTTAATGGATATATTCTGTACCTTTAACCCACAGCCAACCCTTCTTATACGCGAATTAAGCAGCTGCTTAGGGCCCCGCCACTACTAGGGGGTCCCCAAACTGTGGTCCAACGACCATAGACCGATTCTGACTAAACTGTGAAACCCTACCGATTTAGGTAATGAAATGTGATTTGCTGATAGAGGGGAAAAGCAAGGATCATGATGTTTGATCAATGGAAATCTGGCAACAACGATGACCTATTATTACATACATTGCTGCTTATACGACATTTGCTTGTTGGCCTGCTGCCGCCACCTTTCCCTTCCCTGGACATGGATTTATTTTGGACAGCAAAAAATTAAACGAGTTTATCATTCAGGTGTAAAAAAGGAAAAAGAAGGATGACGATGAGAAGATACAAACACAAAGTAAATTTAGTAATTTTAATGTTTTAAGTGTTAACGTTATTTAAACATTAGGCCTTATCTTTATTTTTTCTTATAATGTAATTTAGGGGTGCACCAATAAATGCCGATATACACTAATAGTACGTGGCCGATAACTACAGTATTCTGAATCGCACAGCCGATATTATTCACAGCTATTTCATGTACTACGGCTTTTGATCAGGAAGTCCTTATCGATCTGAAATCACTGTTAGTTTGAGTCGTTTATCACATTCTTTTGAAAAAGCAACACTTGTCAAACATAATCATTATGCATATTCTTAATTATCATAAAAATACCTGAAAAGGTTTGAAGAACAGTAATATAAATATATCCTCGAGCCATTTCCTGGAGCTGTGTGTCATAGCTGTGTGTGCAATGGTTCTTCGTCTACAACGCATATTGAGTTTCTGCATAAGAGCGCCCCCTGCCTTTTGGATGTAGCGGCATTTCACCGTAATTTATTGAGAAGCATAGGGAGCATCATCGGCACATATATATCAGTGCACCCCTAATGTAATTCATTAGAAACAGTTAATGCAGCCATTTTTAGTGTTTTAAATAAAATGGTTTACCAAAATACATTGCCAAAGTGAAAAAAGTCATTAAATCATCCTCAGACCTTCACTAAATCTCTGTAAACTCTGGGGATTTAAAAGTTTTTTATAGGTTGTGCTAAGCCAATTAAAATAAAAATCGTTTTTAAAATGCATTTAACCATAAAGAAACTTTCTTTATTTGTCTATTTCTGTAGACCTTTTTCTTAACTTTTCTCTTTTTTTAGGATCTTCCAAATGTCTACAACCTTTGTATGATAAGTCCCTGTGTGTATATGCTTAAAATTTAAAGGGACAGTACTGAAATTATGTTATCAATCAACACTTGTTTGTGTTTGTGTGTTTTATTCCAATCTTACACCCCAAACACAAAATTGATAATAGGAATGTTATATTTATAACATAAATGTTTAAATAATCCAGCACTGATAGCACCAAGGGCCCACAAATAAAATTCGGCTTAGGGCCCCATAAAGGCTTGGGCCGACCCTGCTGTTTTGTACCCCTAATATTTAAATGGTACAAAATTGTTCCTTAAGGTACACAATATGTCCTTAAAGTGTACTACTGTACACCAAAAAGTAAAACATTTCAATGTGTTGTATACCCATAAGGGTACAAAAATGAACCTTTAAGGGTACCACCCCAGCAACAGAAAAGGTACAGTATTGTACCTTTTTTTCTGATAGTGTATGTGCAAATGTGTATTTTTTGAAAGGGTACCACCCCAGTCACATTTCTTTGTGTAATACAGTATATCATATAGTAAAAAAATTATTTATGTAATAAATGTGTCTATAGGATCACCTATTTTAGAATTAATTGCAAAAAATTTTTTGGGAAATGTGTTTTCACAAATATAATTTTCATGATTCCTTTGTAATACATTTTACATCTAATAGTCTTATTTTTGGCTTAGGGGTATTGATAATATTATTGTCTTGTCCCCACTAATACAGCTTTACAGGTCTTTGTTTCTAAAATTTAAATCAAATAATTCCTTTTCAAAATGTCTGATTATAAGAGACTAAACACAGTAATGTGTAAGATATCTACTGAATTGCCTTTTCTTTCTTTAGAATTAGTTTTTTAACCAATGATGTCGATGTCTGAGATTAAAAGAATACTGCTGAACTGTACATTTACACACCAAAAACTGTTTATGCCACTTAACCAGCCTGCTTTCTAAGGATTGACGCATTGAAGTGGTATTTACAAAATGGATGTATCCCCAAAATCAAGAGAAACTCTGTTTGCGTGTCAAATCTCACAAGTTCAGGGCCACCTATATAACTCTTTACAGACATCCAAACCCAGGCCACGCTCTCTGAATCTAACCCAAAGTATATCTCTACCTGAGAAGGGAAATTTACCCCAGGAAGCACGTGAAAATTACAGTCTTTATCATACTTACAAGTCAAGATCTATTGAAACAACAGACAAAAAAGGGTCTGCAGATTCTAGTAGGTATGAGTCGTCCTTAATGCTCCAACACTTCCCTGGCTTTTCTGAGCATGTTCCATTAACTAGTCCTCAAAGAAAAACAGAGCCATCACATCGCAGAGTAACCCCCAGATGGCAAAACCTCTTCATCCCTGAATCAGAGGTTAATGAGGATGAGGAAGATGAAGACTCTGATGGAGACAGCTTGCGCAAGTACCATGAAGGATCATCCCTACAACTACAAGGTTTTAAATTGGCTCATAGCAGTTCTTCATTTAGCCAGAAGATTTTCAACTACAAAACGACCCCTTTCAGTACATCTAAAGACAACAAAGAACAGGAGAAGGAATTTGATACAGGTTGTGAGACCTGCATGGACAGCAAAGGAACCGCTGTAACCTTCATGGATTGTGATGAACAGGATAGGGCTGATGAGGAAGACTACAGCAAGCATACCCTTGAGGAATCTGATAATTGTTGGGATCAAACTGACAACCTCTTGAATTGTAAATCCTTAACTGAAAACCCAGCAGACTATTTCACAGACTCTTCCTGTAACAGCTCCGATGGAGTATTGGTCAACTTTAGTGCCATCTACAACAGAACCAACAACGCTGTTCCAGCAACTCCACTTAACCTAGAGAGTCCTGATCATGGGTCAGGAAAAGTATTACAAGATGGTTCAAACCCTGTGCTCAGCTGGTCATCCCACAGTGTTGATTCAAACAGCAACATCTACTCACTTGACTGTGATGGCTTTTCATCAATGGAAGTTTCTAACCTTGCTCTGTGTCAAGGACGGCTGGCAGGTTCCACTCAGAACTACTATAAACTGGTAACATGTGACTTATCATCCCATTCTTCACCCAGCCCACCTTGGTCCTCTTTGACGAGTTCCTCTGAAACTCATAGCCAGGGAAGCTGTTCTCCACCCTCCGAATATTTCCTCTTTGGACAGTCGAAGGAAGAGGAAAAGGAAAATCCAAAGGTTACCCAAAGTGAACACCAGGTATTTAATGTATAGATGTGATATGTAAAAGTACTAATTAGTTGTATCCAACTGACCAGATATATCCCCTTTTCAGGGTGATATTGGGGGCGTTGAAGGGATCTGCACAAGACATGCCAGCAGGGACCAGTTTAAAGGATCAAAAGACAGAAGGGCACATACAAAAACATATCACTCTGCTACAAGAGTCTCAGAACATCTCACAACTCCTCAATCTCAAAGCTGGATTGGCAGTCGGAAATATTTAAAGCAGTTGTCCCAACAAAACAGCTGTCCCGGTCATGTAGACACAAACGTATCTTCACCTCGATCCAGGCAGCATGCAACCTCATTTGCAGAAATTGCTCGATGTAAGAAGGGAAATGGAAATTTATCAACTACAAAGAAAAATGCAGAGGGTCCACTGGCCTCATTCTCTTGTAACCTCTCTGCTATCCAAAAAGAGAATATTTCCGATCAGAAAGACATGTCATTTAACCCCCAAAACAATACGATCACAATAATCTCCGCATGTACTGACGGCAGTAAGCAATCCAATCCAAAAGGTAAGGAACGTATGCAAGGGGCCTTTTACTTTATTGCTTTAATGAAACTATTTTGAAATCAGATCAAGATTATTTTATCAATACCCCCTCTCTGACAAATAAACTTCACTTATCTTTTTCTTGTTTGTATATATAGATGAATGTGCCTCATCCCCAGATGTTGTGCGATACACAAAAGCACAAAGGCCCACCTCTCTCCCGATCCAGCCTGTCGTCCTTCAAGCACCCTCAGGAAAACAACAGAGCAAGACACTTGCATCCCTTCTTAATCAATACATCAGTCTTAAGTACAGCAGGCCGGGGCCATTGAAAGCTATCTGCAAAAGCAAGGGACATACAAATCAACTCTCACCTCCCGGAAAATACTCCACCATCCACCTGGAGCCAACCACCAGTCCAGACACTTGTTCCACCTGTACATCAAGTCCTGTTTTACCCTACAGTCGGCCTCAGTGTACCCACCCCTGCACATTGTTTGGATGCATTCACCAAAACGTAGATTTGATGAACAGAAGCCCAGACCAAACAGAGGGGAGTCCAAAGGCTTGTACTGGAAAACAAGTTTATTCACTGTCCTTTACGTCCACAAATCAGGATGCAAATTGTCCTCCAGAGCAAGTGTATACAAAAGATGCATCATACCCTTCTCAACATGGATCTTCTACTTCAATCACATCAGTGACCTCTTTGACCTCCATCCCCTGCCTCATCTCTTTACCCAGAAATAGACGAAGATCCCTGTGGCCTTTTAAAGCTTCATCTCAGGCGTTCACCAATGCAGGACTCAGCAAAATCTGCCATTACTTTGGACCAATAAAGCCACCCAGTAGGTGCCTTAAAGGGACACTCCACTTATTAAAACTTTTCAAATTTTCCAGCTCCCCTATAGTTAAATATTTGATTTTTACCTTTTTGAAATCCATTCAGCCGATCTCGGGGTCTGGCGGTACCACTTTTAGCATAGCTTAGCATAATCCAATGAATCTGATTGGACCATTGGCATCGCGTTAAAAATAACCAAAGAGTTTTGATATTTTTCTATTTAAAACTTGACTCTTCTGTGGTTGCATCGTGTACTAAGACCGACTTTCTTGGCAGATCTGGCTAGAAACTATACTATCATTCTGGCTTAATAATCAAGGACTTTGCTGCTGTAACATGGCTGCAGGAGGCGCAATAATATTACGCAGCAGCCGAAAATAGTCCCCTTAGTAACTTTCAATAGCAGGGGACTATTTTCGGGCACTGCGTAATTTCTGTCGGTCTTGGTGCACGATGTAGCTGCAGAAGAGTCAAGCGCGATGCTAAGTGGTCTGATCAGATTCAGTGGATTGTGCTAGGCTGTGCTGGGACTGGTACCGCAGGATCCGGAGATCGTCTGAATGTATTCCAAAACGGTAAAAATCAAGTGTTTAACTCTAGGGGCACTGGAAAATGAGCATATTTTCAAAAAAAGTGGAGTGTCCCTTTAAAATCTCATGCTATTGTTTTATTATTTAGTTTATTGATACAGTAATGTTGTACATTTCTGATTCAATTTTCTGATGCACACTTGCAGGTGTTAACGAGGAACATCAACATGATGACTCACTCTCTAGAACTGATAGACCACCTGAGGAGTTCTGCCTTTCTCCAGAGGCCCCTTTAGAACCTTTTTCAGCTGAATTACTGCACAAGAAAAGTAAGATACTGTAAGCTAAGTAATGACATTCTGCAAACATTTATGGGCCACATTTTACCCTACATCTTTTAAATATACATTTGGCAGATGTTTTGAAAGCGATTAAAATAGCCTTCAATGTACAATATCTATTCTATCAATCAATCAAACCAACACCCTTAGTATTGCTAGGGCCACGAGTTAAAGGATGGTGTTATAATAGATGGTTTGCAGTTTATGTGACTCATTATACTAAAGTTCTCATGCTGTGTACATGTTTAAATATGGCTCGGAAATTTCTACAGATGCCCAAAAAGAAACAAAAATAGAAACAGAAGAGAGAAATACAATTCTGCCAACAATGTCATTCACATAAAGAGGGCAGAAATGCAGAGTGGATCTCTGCAGCATTGCCTCTGTTTCCCTGAAGGAGAAAATGTGACCTACTTCTGGGTCTCTCTGCCTTGGATTGGCCAGCAAGCTCTGCACGTTTCTGTGTAATCAAAAGCATCCATACTACTGTATTTTTTATAGCAGGTTTCATGTATCTTCGATTACAGTTGTTTAAGTCCTTTAGGGGTCCGAAATGACTTGCAAATGCAACTTAATACATCTAGATCATGAAATCTCGGGTACGGAAACACTTTTATAAATCCGTTTCTTCTTTGTTTTACACCAGGTATGTTGCAAGCTCTTAGTTCGGCAGTGGATCTAATAACAGCACATTTCAACTCGAGCCAAGAATCAGAAGAAAAGGTAGTCCCACAAGTCCGTATAATTCAGAGATTACTTTTTGTGTAAAGTGGGACAAAACATCTTTGGCAGATGCATCACTGAACAAAGAAATTTCAAGTGTGCGTCTCATTTCTCTGTCTTACCCCTTCCCCTCTTCCCCGCGTTCATGTGAGGCGAAGTGGCGTCTCAATTCTCAGTTTGATCGAGGGCTAGGGCCAAGGTGTAGGGATACATAGCACTTGAAACAAAGTGTGATAAAAACCACACTTGAAAGAGAGGGGTAAACGTAAACGTAGGAATTTCTCAGGAGAGCCGGCATCAAGATGTTTTATGGCTGAACGTTGAACTGTCAAGGAGTCGCACAAATGAAAGTAACGTTATTTTCAGCAGTTTAATTGAGGTTATATTATGGCACACATGTTTTATGATACTTCTAATAAAATGTTCAAGCAGTTTTAATTGTAATGTTTTTGTTTTGAATCGCTAGTTAAGGCGCTAGCTAGCAGCTAAGTTATGCACTATTTGTTGAGCTCAGCTCAGGCAATCGATACCACACCTGAGACGACGGCATCTTCTTAGTTTATTTCAACGCTTGTCTGTTTACGTAGCAGCCATTTAGCGTCAAGGGAAGGTGACGCAAACAGTAATCGAGTGGTGTCTCATTTTTTAGACGAACGATCTGTCTTACCCCTTCCCCTTCACTCGGTTTCGAGGGGCAAGTAGAAGACGAAGACAAAGGGGAAGGGGTAAGACAGAGAAATGAGATTGGCCCCAAGTATTACCCATGGGTCCTAATTAGACTGGCACAACTATACAATATACAGATATCTGAATTATTTAATCATTTTAAATTTGTTTTCAGATCAGACTTGGAAATAGTTCCCTGTGCACCAGTATCTTGCAACTTGTCTTTAAACACCTCTGCCCCACAATCCAGAACATCCTTCAAGATGGTCTGAAAGCCTATAAGTTGGATTTCATTATTGGACAGCGACGCAACAAACTATGGAATGTCATAGAGGCCACGGCACGATCAGGTCTGTTGAAGCCAATAAGATTTAGGGTTAAAAAAATTAAATAAGAGGTCTATGTTCTTATTGTGTCCTAGAGCTTACAGAAGTATAGTTTAATAAATCCAACATATCTCTCTCCTCAGGCTCTCCTTCCCGAATGCCTGACAGCTTGATGTCTGTGGTAAAGAAATGTTCCCAATTATCAAGTCAAAGCATAAGGCTCCATGTCTTCATCATAGATCTGCTAAAGTAGGTCAAATGCTGAGCACATTTGTAAAAATTACAGTATATGTTATGAAAACGTTAGCTAATGAACGTATTTCTTTTCAGTTTCCGTGCTTTAGTATTCTGGATTCATCATTTGTACGGTTGTGTAGGTGAGTGTTCATAAAAGCACAGAATGCAGAATTGGTTGTTTTTTCAATACTTGGTTCCTAATCTTTTTATACACATCTCTTTTAAAGACATTGTCAAGGAGTTTTATCATCAATGGGGTTTCTTGGCTCTGGCCCAGGCTCCAATGTATAAACCACTGTTCCAGGAGCTGCTCCTTTTGCTGCAACCCCTCTCCCTGCTACCATTTGACCTCAATCTACCATGTGAACCTCAAAATAAGCAAACGAAGCAAAACCAGCCTCATAGGCTTCTCACCCAGTCAGCTCAGATCCTTCAGATGAGCTCTATTCAGAAGAACCACAAGAGTCCTATAGGTCGGAGTGATGTCTTGAGTAATAAGGTAACAAGTGGGTATTGGCTCAACCAGACACCCACTTCAGAGTGCGAACCGGCGATCTGCTGTTCAGACAGCACACGTGAAAAGAAAGATAAAGAAATCCAAGGAATGGAAAAGAGCGAGATGGGATCTTCACTGAAGTCTCAAGAGGACAAACCATCATTGCGTTGGGCCAGGCTCTTTGGTTCTGTAGGTGGAACACAAGTTGAGCCAAATCAGGCACAAAAGAACATGAGTGGAAATCTGAGAAGCAGGTAAATACATAGCTATGATTTCTCATAACTCTTCATAACCTTTCTTCTGTTGTCTTTATGTCACAACATTTGTCTATTTCCAGGCGACCCTCAGAATGGTTAAAGATTGGAGCATCAAAGGGATGGGCTTGCACAGTTAGTGTGCACAGAGACTCCTCTTAAGCTGAACCAAAACAGAGACAAAGCAAACACAAAGGATATACTGAATCTATACTGAGCAATGGTAAAACAAAAATAATATTTTCATTTATTGTATCCTTTCATAATTAACTGACACACACACCATACAGTCAATGAAAGTGCACCATCTGTTCCTGGACACTACACAGAATGATGCCTTATTTCCCAATCTATTTGGAAATTTCACTTAGTTTTATAATAGGGTTTAAAGGATTAACTAACTTTAAGCCATTACGAGATGTTAAAAGGATTTAAGATTACAATTATAATACTTACTAACATAATTGCAGTTATTTGCAGAGTAATTTTCTGGATCTGTATTGTGCTTCACCCCACAATACTCTTAGAAAGAATGTGTTATTTTTTTCATCTTTTTGTGTTAAGCTTTTAACACATAATGTGTCATTTTCTGTTGATTTTGTGTTAAATTAAAACACAAGTTGGGTTAAAAGCTTAACACAAAATGTGTGTTTCAATAATAACAGAGATCTGGGTGGATTCTGGGACAATGTGTTGTTTTTAACACATCCATTCTAAGAGTGTACGGATGAGTCTGATGTCTATCATCACTCAATCATAATACATGTACATGACGGTTAGAAGTTCATCCTAAAAAATCATATATCTGGAAAAACATTTATATTAAGGTATTTTTCTGGTAAAATCCAACCTGACAGCTCAAAATATAAATCATTATTATAAGCTTACCGCTATAAATCGAGGTAAGGTAAAGACACAGTTTTGAACACAGACTTTTTATGTATTTACTCAACGACTGATTTTAACAAAGAAAGTAACGTATTTCGGCTTAAAATGTAGTCATATCAGCTCTGCTGTTGTGATACTGCTATTGTGGATTTAAAATAAGAATATTCCTCATGGATTTTTCCAATAATTTTCTTTATTTATATATTCCATTGCATGACCATTTAAATGATGATGCATGAGTAACATTGTTTTTCTTATTATATGTTATGTGCATTGCAATTGCCAGTATTACTGCATTTTTGCACAATTAAATTATTAACGGAATAGTTTACCAGTAAAATAAACATTTGTAATTTACTCATCCTCATGAGATAAATGTGACTTTTCTTTAGATGAAATTTTTTTTATATTAAAATGACATCATGTTATCTTTATATGGGGTTCAAAGTTATGAAGCTCCAAATAGGACATTTGATTATAAAATTACTTGTTTGTGTTCACACGTGGATCATCTCACTGGAAATTATTATTTCTTTAAGTTTAACTATTTTATTTAGATAAAGACGCATGATGAGTAGAGTATATGTATTATGTGTTTGACCTGCAGGACTAGTTAATAGATGTTGATGACTATACTTTATAGTGCAGACCTGTTAGACCACTCCTGTAAAGAAAATCGTTTTTCAGTCTTTTGTGGAGTAGGTTCACAATCTTCTTGTTTTCTTGTATTGTGACTTGAAATAAAGATATTTTTGTGTGCTTTGGTGTACTGTATGTGTGTATTAGTATAACAAAGTTCTTTTAAAGCTTTAACTCTTAATTTATTTTTACCCTAAATAAAGTTATTTGATGTCACAGATTACATGTACATGCATTACTTAGCATACTAGTAATGCATACATTAGCAAAATACTTTTTTTCATAATATATACTGTATTGTATACTGCAACAGACGGCAAGCTGCTATTGTGAATTTCATTAGACTTGATAACAAGTTAATTGCACAAAATTTCTTTAATTGTCCTCTGATGTGATGTGTGAAATGTGTGCTGGTTCTTCAGCTCAGTCTGTTTTCCCCATTTTTCATCCTCTGTGTATCAACAAGGCCCAGAGCATTATGGGTAAGCTGCCCAAATGTTTGGCCATATTTATATCTGTATCCTGTTAACATAAAATTACAAAGGCACGTTTACATTTCCCAAAATTACATTTGCTATCGACAGCGTCTTTTCTGGAATGTAACCAACTAGCATCTTAATTAAAGGCTTTATTTCCACATACCTGGAATGTGCCCTGTGTAGGAAGGTATAAGACCTTTTTTGGAGGGGTATATTGTGGATATCAAAGGCAAGTCAGTAGTCTCCTCCTCTCGCAGTCTGAGAGGCTTTTGATCCGCCTTTGTTTCTTTGCCAAACTGGATCAATGCCCTGTTAGTGATGATGGGATATCCAGTACCAAAAAGAAATCGAGCTTGGGGAACATAACCAGTAAAACCTGTAAACACATAAACCAAAATGTGACAAACTATCTCAAAATTATAAACAAGCTCTAATTGTCTCTGTTGGTACTGTAGGTAAGCCTTAAAAATACTGTCATTTGCATTATGCTTAATCTCAACTCCTGAAGCTAACCTGAGATAAAATACTTCTGTGGGCTGCTATCCTCCATTTGGTACGGAGACCCTTGTGGCTTCCAGGGGTTTGGGGACTTGTAGGGGGCAGCTTCTGTAGATATGGCTGTCAGAGGAGTGTTCAATCTTCTAGGCTACAACAAACAATAACTTAATACGCTTAAGGTCTTTTTCGACAGTAAATGGCTGTTCACACTGCAATGATTACCATAGCGTTAACTATAACTATAGCCTATTAGTGTCTACACCACCAGACGATACCGTTAATTATAGGTAAAAGGGACACTCCACTTTTTTTGAAAATTCAATCCATTCAGCCGATCTCCGAGTCTGGCGCTACCACTTTTGGCATAGCTTAGCATAATCCATTGAATCCAATTAGACCATTAGCATCACACTTAAAAATAACTAAAGAGTTTTGATATTTTTCCCATTTAAAACTTGACTCTTCTGTAGTTACATTGTGTACTAAGGCCGACAGAAAATTAAAAGTTGCAATTTTCTAGGCCGATATGGCTAGGAACTATACTCTGTTTCTGGCGTAATAATCATGGACTTTGTTGCTGTAACATGGCTGTAGGTGGGCAATGATATTACGCAGCAGCCCTAAATAGTCCCCTTGGAAACTTTCAATAGCAGGGGACTATTTTAATATCATTGCACCTCCGCAGCAATGTAATGGCAGCAATGTTCTTGATAAATGGTCTAATCAGATTTAATGGATTGTGCTAAGCTATGCTAAAAGTGGTAGCACCAGACCCAAAGATCACCTGAATGGATTCCAAAACGGTAAAAATCAAATGTTTAACTCTACGGGAGCTGGAAAATTAGTATATTTTCAAAAAAGTGGAGTGTCCCTTGAATTATAAAATACAGTGAAGACATGTTCCAAAACGATTTACATTTGGTAACTGATGACAAATGCAATTGGTCAACATATCAAGTGATTGATCAGAAAGCAGCAATAATGATTTTACATGATCCCAATTTGAGAGCCCCATCAGGGGGAACACCACCCAGATAGCATTCAACCATTGAAATAATGTTAAAAATCGTTGATTTGTCAATGTTAATACCATTGAATCAATATCAGGTTTGCACCCTCCATTAATATTGAAAAACTATTACAATTTCAACAAATCACCATTATCGTGATCATTGTTTGCTTTAGTTGGGACCTTGACTCTTGTGTTTTAATGGTAAGTTTTTTTTGGCTGTTGAAGCAATGTTTTAAAATACATCTGCTATTGCAAAAAAAAAAAAGATCTAATTTTATCTAGTAGTTTAATTCTTGTAGATATACCTAAATAATATTCAAGAAATACTGTTAAAGATGTATAAGAAATGGATATTACATTACTAGTTGGAAACAGTGTCAGGTCTGTTATTTTGAGGATTATAAAAACACTTAAAGAGTTAAACTATTGAATCTATCTCTGACATCATGAATCGATCTATGCATCTCATCAATGGTGACGATCAACAAAAGAAAGTGTCATGCTGCAATGCATGCTGGGTATCATCGTAGTACTAAACTAATTTATAACTCCCAGCATGCTTTGCAGTTGATCGTTTTATATGAATTTGTTTGATGATTGTCACCATTGTTGAGATTTGTAGGATGAGTAATGATGTCTGATTGTGTCAGCATTTTTCCTGCTTATCACAGTGGATTTATAAACCAGAACAATTATAATGGTCAAATATGGATCAACATCATCACATAAAGCAGCTTAATTTTATATCATCTTGACATCTTCATAAAAAGAAATATTTTTCAACGTAACTTTGAAACACATTTTTCTTTTCCAATGTACATGCGTTTGTACATAAACACATACAAACACAAAAAAATAAAGATTTAAGAATGCCAAGAGTCAAGGACCCAACTAAAGCAAACACTGATCACGATAATGGTGATTTGTTGAAATCTCTATATTGTTTCAATATTAATGGAGGACCTGCAAACCTGATAGTGATTCAATGCAATTAACATTGACAAATCAACTGTTTTTAACATTGTTTCAATGGTTGCATACTATCTGGGCATCCATGAATAATAACTTATTTTTTATCTGTTCCTTACACAAAGCTACCAAGTGGCTTTAGAAATATGTAAATAGGAAGTCATATTGACTACTTTTGGGTGCATTTTTTAATCTTGGCCATATAAATCCCAATCCACTTATGTTGTCACATATATGGAATGTGGTTAAACGCCCATGTGCTGAACAGCACCTTCTTGTGGACTTGAATCAGTAGACTTTCACAGCTTGTCAAAACACAATAGGACGATAATTGGCCGAAATCATTTGTTGTCCTGATTGGAAAGCCTGTTTAGTAACAACACTTCTTTTCATTTACAGGGCGTGTGACACTCGACCTGCTTTGATACCAGATATTACGCATGTATAATTAAACGGGGTGACCCAACGCAAGGGAGCTGTCAAAGAGAAGTAAAACGAGTGTGACACCTTACTTTGAAGCCTGGGACACTGTTGTTGAGAGAAAATAACAGGTCAGCGGAGGCTGCACGAAGGCTTCTCTCTTGTTCCTGGTTGAATTGTGACAGAGCCTCTCGACAGGTTTCTGCGTATGTTTTGGAGAAGTAGTTTTGACGCATTGGTACAAAACCTTGGAACACAACCAAAAGATATCGTGCATGTTAATAGTTTTGCAAACCAGACACCAAGTTAGTTGATTGGAAACATTTATTATTCATTGATTTTTTACAACTTTATATGGGATAATGTAAAGTCAGTTTTTATAGTAAATCATAACACGTGAACTGATTCTGACTGTAATTCCTTTTGAAGTGACATTATAGAGAAGCCATTATTTTATTTCTTATATGGGCATGCATTATAAGTAAAAAAAAATTTAATTCAGGAGAAAAATTAGACAGCTATATAAGTAATATGACAGATATAAAACTAGCACAGTTATGGGTCAACCTTAGCCATCATTATACAAAATATCTGACTGGAGAATTCGTCAGATTCTGATACATTCCCATACAAATATTTCATTCACCATTCTGATACATTTTTAGGTATTACTTTAAACCACATAACCTGTGTATCCCGGTATCATTTTCTCCAGGTTCCTGCCACCACGCCGGCCCCTCCAGATCTCATCACGGGGTCCTGTGTCATTTTCTGTAGATGGGAAGCGTCCCGTTTGGAGCACAAGCCTCTGTGAGTGAGACACCTCGGGAGAGGACAGGAGCTTTGCTGTTAACTGACCGTACGACTGACCCACATGATACTTCAGCTGCGGACAATAACCTGCATACCTACATAACCACAGATAACACACAATAATGATTGCTATGGACATATAGTCTGGTGATTGGTCAAATTTGGCGACTAATTTTAACTGATGATTTTATTAAATGGCTCTTTAGAATAAGTATGATTCAATTTTAGTTATATGTTACCAGATACTTTAGTATAATGACATATTTAGTATAAATATAACGACATATTTGACATATTGGTCCCTCACACCAATAACATACACTATGATAGTTTCATGTCATAGTGTCTTCTTATACAATTACGACTTAAATTGATATTTTAATATTGTATATGTTGTTTATTGTGCTTCTTTATTAGTTAAGGAGTAATACAACTGAATTTGACCTTTTAATAAAAGAGCCAAAATAAATATTTTCGATGTTATAAACACACACGCTATATCCAATGTTGTCAAGCCACGACAATAACGTTATATTTCAAAAAAGTCAGTTATAACTGGCACACTTACCCTGGAATGTACTGCGGGTCAGGTGTCACCAAAACCGTACTAAATTTGGGCGGATACGGCTCCATTTGTGCCGTCGGGATGTTTGTAAAAATGTTTTGCTCGCAGTAAAGTGTTGTGTAAACCGTTGCTAGAGAGAGGGAGTCAAGGTGAGGCGAGGATGCAGAGGAGTGGCCGCGTGCCCAGGGCGCGCGCAAATATGTGACCTGTGGTGTCCCCGAAAACAAAAAACTTTTGAAAGTGTGTAGATAGCTACCTGAATCATTATGTAAACGATGTTGTTGAATGCAGTAAGACTGGTTGAGAAAGTACTTGTTAGCGCTGTGTTTAGCTTAAATGTTTACCTGTTGAATAAAACATTACACGAGGCGGCCTCTTGTGGATAGCAGCAGAAATGCACACAGAGATAGATAGATAGATAGACAGACAGACAGACAGACAGACAGACAGACAGACAGATAGATAGACAGACAGACAGACAGACAGACAGATAGAAAGAAATAGAGACAGACAGATAGATGGATGATGGATGGACGGACAGACATATATAGATAGACAGATATATATATAGATGGATGGATGGATGGAAATAAATACACAGACAAACAGGCAGGCAGATAGACAGATAGACAGATAGATAGATAGATAGATAGATAGATAGATAGATAGATAGATAGATAGATAGATAGATAGATAGATAGATAGATAGATAGATAGATAGATAGATAGATAGATAGATAGATAGATAGATAGAAATAGAGACAGACAGACGTATGGATGGATGGATAGATATATAGATGGATCTATGGACGGACATAGATCGACAGAGAGACAGACAGATAGATAGACAGACAGACATACAGACAGACAGACAGACAGATAAAAGGACGGACGGACATACAGACAGACAGACAGACAGACAGACAGACAGACAGACAGACAGAAAGAAATAGAGACAGACAGATAGATGGATGATCGATGGACGGACAGACATATATAGATAGACAGATATATATATAGATGGATGGATGGATGGAAATAAATACACAGACAAACAGGCAGGCAGATAGATAGATAGATAGATAGATAGATAGATAGATAGATAGATAGATAGATAGATAGATAGATAGATAGATAGATAGATAGATAGATAGATAGATAGATAGATAGATAGATAGAAATAGAGACAGACAGACGTATGGATGGATGGATAGATATATGGATGGATCTATGGATGGACATAGATAGACAGAGAGACAGACAGACAGACAGACAGACAGATAGATAGATAGATAGATAGATAGATAGACAGACAGACAGACAGACAGACAGACAGATAGATAAAAGGACGGACGGACATACAGACAGACATAGATAGATAGACAGATAGATATTTAGATGGAAAGATGGGCGGGTGGATGGATGGATGGACGGATAGATAGATATATAGATAGATGGATGGATGGATGGGCGGACATAGACAGACATACAGACAGACCGTCAGACAGATAGATAGATAGATAGATAGATAGATAGATAGATAGATAGATAGATAGATAGATAGATAGATAGATAGATAGATAGATAGATAGATAGATAGATAGATAGATAGATAGATAGATAGATAGACAGATAGATAGATAGATAGATAGATAGATAGATAGATAGATAGATAGATAGATAGATAGATAGATAGATAGATAGATAGAAATAGAGACAGACAGACAGACAGACAGACAGACAGACAGACAGACAGACAGACAGACAGACAGACAGATAGATAGATAGATAGATAGATAGATAGATAGATAGATAGATAGATAGATAGATAGATAGATAGATAGATAGATCGATAGATCGATAGATAGATAGATAGATAGATAGATAGATAGATACGTAGGTAGATAGATAGACAGACAGACAGACAAACAGATAGATAAACGGACGGACATACAGACAGACATAGATAGATAGACAGATAGATATATAGATTGATAGATGGGTGGATGGATGGACGGACGGACGGATAGATAGAAAGATAGATAGATAGATAGATAGATAGATATATAGATAGATAGATGGATGGATGGATGGATGGATGGATGGATGGATGGATGGATGGACGGACATAGATAGACAGACAGACAAGTAAAAAAAACAAATTTATTGCATATATTCACAGAAATGTGCCTTTTGGTTCTCAGATTAAATTTTCATTTTTCCTGCTGATGTTATCAATAGACAGGAATGTATTACTGCATGGCTCATACCAGCAGATTTTGCATTGCTGTGCGAGGAATGCAATGATAATTGTTCTAGTTTGTATGTGCTCACTTTTATAGAGTATGTGTATGAAAAGTTACTATGCACTGTTCAAAAAGTTCATACCTCAAACATACATATTGCTACTAGTACATAACTGTACCAAAATGGTAATTATCAGGATCTTTTTTAAAAGATTATGCCTCAGTGACAGCCTGGGACAATTTTATGACAAAATTTTTCTGACAATGTGCATTAAATTTCCTTAAGTGAAGGGTTTGAAGGTGGTTATGTGAAAGTCGCAGTGACTAACAGTTTGGTTGTTGCCATTATTTCATATTGATTTCTCTGTAAAGTTGTACATTATGATATGGCTAAAACTAGATATTTACAATGCACTTATAGAATCATGTTCACTTTATTTTGTCAGAATACTGTACTGACAGTTTCAGTGTAACTGTATCAAAAACATGATTAAAGTTTCATCAGTCTCGTGACATGTCTTGACAGATCAAAATGCCAAAAACATGAGCTCAGGATTTTGGGAACGGCAACGGAAGTTTAGCACTTGTCAGAAGGTAAAACGCATTGAAGTCGGAATGTGGGCGGCTCTTGAAGGGTGTTTTAGTTAAATGTGACAAACTGACTTCCTAGTCAGTTATGAAATCAAGGTGTTGTTGGAAGACACACATGTCAAGACTAGAGCAGTCTAAGGAGTGAAACAGTATACCGGGAAAAAACAACTTAAAATCAATGAACCTCTATAGGAGTTTTGGGAATCTCTTTGAGAACTGGGTGACAGAAGGCAGCCTGGATTTACACTCTGGTGTGGATGGATACGACTTAACTGGAAGTAATTCTGTATCAAGGAATTTAGTATCACTTTCAAGTGTAAAATCCGTATCGGAGGACTCTGGATTTGAAACGGTCAGTACGACAAGTCCCTGCCATTCTCATCAAGAATCTCTCCTCGCAAATTCAGGGATTGTCTCTCTGGAAGATGATGTTCAACCAGCTCCTTCTGTTTGCTCCTCTTCATCCTCATCTGTCTCCCTTGGCTCTGTGGCTCCAAGAAACACATCTCTGTATGTAGAAGAAGCTTTGAGACGGTCAGAACAAACCTCACAATATTTCACAAGCAAAGGACCCCTGCACCAGATAGATAACTGTCTCCCTAGTCTACTGTACCGTTGTCACACTGTCCCTCACCCTAGCGGTCACACAACCAACTCCAGAGAACATCATGGGTTCAGTCGTCCGAGGAGAACTAATTCAGAACGTCCAGATCACAAGAAAGCAGAGCTGTACAGAAGACGTATATCAAACCAGTATGGCCAACCAGTAGTGAGCCAGGTGGAGGTGAGCATCTCACAGCTTCTTTAAAAATATGTGACCCTGTCTATGAAATCCAGGCTCAACACTTGAGATCAAAATTTGATTTAACCATTCATTTTACTATGATTTCCATCTTTAACATGGCCTCACTCAGTTTTAAACATATAAAGGTTATATTTGAACAGAATGTGTTTTTTTACATTATGTAGGATGATTTTATGTAGAAAACAGTATAAAAGTCATTTTTTTTGTGATTTACTGTTTTCTACATACACTTCTTTTTTTCAGCTTTTGATCATTATTCGATTCAGCATTAGATTCTTCATTTTCAAAGTGGCGTGTCACATTTGTTGACACATGCAAGAACTAATGCCGCCTGGCGCCAGTGACATCAAACTTATATACTGTGTTATGTCCTCATTTAAATCTGAATGCATACATCAATAAGATTTTAAATCAGCTAAATAAATACTATTACTACATTATTCACATAAAGGTATTAAATGTCTTCAAACTTCTAAAAATTAATATTACCATTATTTGTTCCCCATGAACCTTTTGGGCAAATGTTCTTAACAGAACCACTTTTTATTATCTTTTATACCACGGGTCTGTTGAATCCTGTATTCTGATTGGTTGAGAAATGTTCTACGGGTAGGCCTATGCATTATTTTTCGATAACCGCTCACCTAACTTGTCAAATGTCTTAAAAATAGGCACCAGAGCAATGTTTGTAGTAACCGTGGTATAAGCGGAATAATTGACCCGCATTACCACTTTGGGTGTGCATTATTTTCCTATAATTCAATGGCCCATCGTCAATTATTCCTTGCGTAATAAAGTGCAAAACCTACAAAAAAACATTTGTGCAACAGAAAGCTTCTGTAAATGTTAAAGGTTTTTTATAGAACCATACAAAGAACATTTAAGGAACCTATAGTGCAGAATATTTTTTTTAGCTTTACGTATGTGTACAGTGCATACAGTGTATAAGTTAAAGGTTGACATTTTTTAACAGCTTGTCTACAAATCCGAAATCAGGTGCAAGGTAACAACAGGTGGAGTGTAAAGGTCAAGGTCAAGCAAATAACAATCAGTCCTCATGTGTCATATATATGCTTTTATGACTTGCTCAAGTTTACATATTTACTCAAACCAATACAGGTGTTAAGATGCATAACATACACAAACAACAAAGACTCAAACACATGCAAGGTCTAGACATCTTTTCACCACAATCTTTGTGTTACTGTGGATCTCTTAGCAGGAGACATTGAACTCGTGTTTATGAACCGGTTGGTTCAGGTGAGGGAGGAATGATTGGAATTGTGCCAGTGTAATGCAGATCAAATGGAATGTGTGGGTGTCGGGAATGCTGATGATGATGGATATCTGTGCCGAACATGTTCGAACATTATCACTTTAACTGTGGTGGAAACAACACTTTATTATTTCATTTCAATAAGGAAATATTGTAATGAAGATCATCCCATTTTTAAAAAAAAGTAATTTTGGAATTAGCATCATGCTTATTATTTAAGCTGAGGTACAGGTGAAACAATGTTATGGTCCAACGATCCAATGATCCAAACTTTTTGGCGTGCCTCCCCCTCTCAGTACATTCCTCTGTTCCACCCCCCCAAAGAACATTCATGACATAAAACAATCCCAAACTTAAAATTTGAATTAAAAAAATTGAATTATTGTATTTAAAAAAATGTCATAAAACTGGGGCCCCCCGGCACCATATCCCACTGAAGAAAAGAAAAAAAAGGCGAAACTGAAAAATTATTAAATACAGTATATGTGACCGTGGACCACAAAACCAGTTATAATGGGTATGGTCCAAGGTCACATATAGTACAGATGCTGGTCATATAATTAGAATATCAAAAAGTTGATTTATTTCACTAATTCCATTCAAAAATATAACTGACAACTAAGGAAAATCCCAAATTCAGTATCTCAGAAAATTAGAATATTACTTCAGACCAATACAAAGAAAGAATTTTTAGAAATCTTGGCCAACTGAAAAGTATGAACTTGAAAAGTATGAGCATGTATAGCACTCAATACTTAGCACTGACTCCAGCTGAAGTCCACTCTTTGTGAATCTCCCCCACATTTTTGAATGGGTTTTGTTGTTTCGCAATCCTCTCCAGGGTGCGATTAACCCTATTGCTTGTAGACTTTTTCTACCACATCTTTTCCTTCCCTTCGCCTCTCTATTAATGTGCTTGGACACAGAGCTCTGTGAACAGCCAGCCTCTTTTGCAATGACCTTTTGTGTCTTTCCCTCCTTGTGCAAGGTGTCAATGGTCATCTTTTGGACAAATGTCAAGTCAGCAGTCTTCTCTCCTTGATTGTGTAGCCTACAGAACTAGACTGAGAGACTGTTTAAACTAAAGGCCTTTGCAGGTGTTTTGAGTTAAGTAGCTGAGTAGAGTGTGGTCCGTGTCTTCAATATAAAACTTTTTCACAATATTCTAATTTTCTGAGATACTGATTTTGGGATTTTCCTTAGTTGTCAGTTATAATCATCAAATTAAAAGATATAAACATTTTGAATATATCAGTCTGTGTGTAATGAATGAAATGAATTTCTGAAATAAATAAACTTTTTGATGATATTCTAATTATATGACCAGCACCTGTATATAATAAAATCTATAGTATTAATGCAAATTTCATTGTCGTTAAAAATAGATTACTATAATCCTATTAAAAGACGTAGCCTACAGTGTATACTTTTTTATTGACTATCAAACATTTATTCCTCTTTAAGGAATAGCCCAGCCTTGATTGTATTAAGCACTAAGATGAAAAAAATCTATATCAAGTATTGTATTTCATGAGCAAGAGTAATGTACTTAAATTAGCTTTGGCCTTTTATTTCCTACCAAATTAGATTACATTAGATATGCCGATACCACCAACACTGGGATTCATAATGAATATAGCTCATGATCTCTCTGTCTCAACAGTTTGAGGAGGGAGAGCAAAGGAGATCAGACAAGCTTTCTCCAGGGCTACTTTACCTGGAGCAGGTCTGCAGGATGCTGGAAAACATTGCAACACTACAGCAGCAAAACCACAGCCTACAAAAGGAACTGGAGATCCTTAAGAGTCAACATGTTGAAACAGATGTAAGTGACACTGATATATCATCCAACTGCTTTTTTAGTTTCGGCAGACAAGATCACGTCTGCTTGCCAAATATTGTGTCATGTGTTAAAACGGCCTTTTATTGTTTCCTGTAAACTGAAACTACATATGTGCCGTATCTCTAACTAAATGTTTTGGCAGTCTGCATGCTCGAAGGAGAGTAAAATGAGACAAAGATTAGAGATTCTGGCTCATGAAGATTCAAGCAGCCTATCGACTCTCTCAGAGGAACCTGTGGCATTTCGTTACAGATCTGCGTCTGATACTCGGGCATCTATAGGGCGTAACAGTAAGTTTAAATTCCTTACAATATTAAGTTACACTGTAAAAAAATGCACTTATAATTTTGAGTATAGTCAACTTGGTTTTGCAAGTCATTTCAACTTAGATTTTTTATTTTAACTAGTGATGAGTTGCTGTAACTAAATAAATAAAGTTAAAATAACAAGCTTATTCAACTTTATTTTATAAGTTACAGCAACTACTCAAGATGAAGAGTCTAAGTTGAAATGACTTGTAGATCCAAGTTGATTGTACTCAAAAATATAAGTGCAACTTTTTTACAGTGTACAAAATCAAACAATAAAAATAATTTTAAAAGTGATGTCATGAGGCTAGTATGGAGCCCCTAAGGGGACATGGAGCAAAAATGTAAAAAAGTTTAGTTTCGCATGCGCACGTGAAACTGTTGCGTGCACACATGAAACTATCGAGTTTAGTTTCGCATTCACACACGAAACTATCACGTGCTCACGTGAAAGCGAAACTTTCATGTGCGCACGCGAAAGCAAAACTTTCATGTGCGCACGCAAAAGTTTCACGTGAGCACGCTATAGTTTCACATGTGCGTGCGAAAGTTATATGTGCGCGCGCAATAGTTTTACGTGCGCGCGATAGTTTCATGTGCGCACGCGAAAGTTTCACATGAGCAGAAAGTTTCACGTGAGCACATGAAACTAACCTTAGGGGCTCGGTAGGCCATAATCCCCTTTTAAACTGCAAAAAATGCCTTTCTTACTTAGTATTTGTGTGTTGTTTTCAGTAAAAATATTTAAAAAAAGTTTCACGTGAGCCCGGGATAGTTTCACGTGCGCACGCAAAACTAAACTCGATAGTTTCATGTGCGCACGCGAAAGTTTCACGTGAGCAGAAAGTTTCTTCAATTCTAAATTCTTAAATAAAGATCTAAGAAAATAAGTCTAGTTTTTAGACCAAAAATATAAAATCGAATTTGCCAATGGAGTAAGAAAAATTTTCTTGAATTAAGTGTTTAACAAAAAAGTAAACTTATTTTAAGATATGTTTTCTTACCCCATTGGCAGAACTAGATTTATTTTCCTAGGTATTTTTGCTCATCAAAAACTACATCTTAATTTAAGAATTTTTTGGTATTTTTACTAAAAACAAGACAAAAATACAAAGTAAGAAAGTCATTTTTTGCATTGTAAAGCCCTTAAAGTTTGTTAGTTTAAGCTATTGCTTTGGTGGGGGATTATATCGTGATTCATTGCTTGTACTGATTCTCCCACAGGGAGGGCAAGGTTTGCTCAAGATGAATCTTTTGCAGGTGTTGTATTCGAGGAACCTGACAGTAACATTTCTGTAAGTAAACTAGTAGTGAGTGGACAAAAATATCAATATTAATACTAGCATAAATCTGTGGATGTTAAAAGAAATCATAAGATCACTATTAAGCTCATCTGTTTGTTAAAACAGTCACCAGGACATGATACTAAAAAGCCAAGTAAGATCCAGAAGCTAAAATTTACTTCATTTAGAAAACAAGAAACACAAAAGCCTCACCTCGAAAGCAACAGGTAGGAATCTATATCAAATTAATTCATATTCACAATTTAAGTTGTATGTTACATGATGTTATCATTGTTCCTGTACTTGTTTCTTAAAGCGATCAGCATAAGAAGAAAACAAAACTGCCGAGCATTTTCAATAGAAGGAGGACAACACGGTTATGACATTCATGTTATATTGTAGCCCTCTAAAGCGCTTTAACATTGAGATGCACACCTTTCAAAATTCAATTGTACAGTAATTCAGATTGTGTTGGGTAGTTACAGCCCACCGGTTTTATCACAGTTTACTGTAATTATGTTACTGTGTGTGTTTACTACATGTATGTACTGATGTAAGTGTAATTGTAACCCTGCCTGTGAAAACCCAGCTAAAGTCAAGTTTTTGTGATTTACTATATGTTCTCGATAAAATCATCCTACATAATATATGAAAAAATAACTTTGATGTCATTATTATTATTATGAGTAAGGTCATGTCCAAGATTGAAATCAATGTACAGTAAAATCAATGACTGAAATTAAACTTTGATGCTCTTATAATTTAGCCTGGATTTCACAGAAAAATTCCCTGGAGCTGCTTGTAAATATACTAAGGGGTTTATTTTATCAAAATGACTGTCTGACTGTACATTAACCCACTTCCTATTCAACTATATGGCAAATATGTAAATAAATGGATGTGAAATACTGACCTGTGTTGCAGTTATTTTATTATGTAAGATAAAGAGGCCATAGAATGATATGAGATATGGAGGACCACAAGAGTCTTGCAAAATGTAATAAAGAACTTCAATATTTAATAACTACCTGGACAATAAAAATAGCAATTAATAGATTTGTTGAAAAATTCATTAATTAATCTATAAATAAATATACAAAGTTACAAAAAAAATCATTGTGTAACATTTTATTAGGCAATGAGCTGGTCTGAGGTCCTGAGGCTTTGCGTGCGGTCCACGTAGAATCGCAGTGCGCGTACGGGGCACAACAAAGCCATGGTTGGGTCTGCGTCCTCCAAGGGCAGCGCTTGCAAGCTCACTACCTGATCTCTGAAGGGAGTGGTGGGAACTTTGGGCACGTAGCCTGGTCTGGGTCTCAATGTCACGCTCGAGACAGCAGGACCAAACTGAAGGCACGAATCGTCAACAGAGAATGCATGTAAATCCCCTACTCTTTTCACTGAGGCCAATGCTAGCTGGGTCAGAGCTTTCATTGATAAAAGCTTCAGACTCGCAGACTGCAAAGGCTCGAATAGCGGTCCTTGGAGTGCTTTCAGCACCATGGACAAGTCCCAGGGAGGAATAGAAGGAGGGCGCGAGGGGTTTAGCCTACGAGCGCCTCTCAGGAATCTAATAACCAAATCATGCTGGCCAACTGATCTGCCGTTAATAAGTGAGTGATGAGCAGATATAGCGGCGATATCAACTTTAATAGTGGAGGGTGACAGCCTACCGTCTAACCTATGTTGAAGATATAAAAGCACGATGTTAATAGGGCATTCTCTGGGGTCTTCGCGTTGCGAAGAGCACCAAGTGACGAAAAGGTTCCAATTAAACGCGTAAGCCCGTCTCGTAGACGGAGCTCGTGCCGCGTCGATTGTGTTAGATACCGCCTGGGGTAAATCACTTAAACCTTGTGCGCGCTCAACAACCAAACGTGAAGATTCCACAGGTCGGGGCGCGGGTGCCATAATGTGCCCCCTCCTTGAGAAAGAAGGTCCATCCTCAGAGGAATCCGCCAGGGAGGGGCTGTCGCGAGGAGCATTAGTTCCGGAAACCAATTCCTGGTCGTCCAATATGGGGCGATCATCAAAAGGCTCTCCTCGTCCTGCCGGACTTTGCACAGGGTCTGTGCTATTAGGCTCACTGGGGAGAACGCGTCTTTGCGCATGCCCCGCGGCCAGCTGTGTGCCAACGCATCCACGCCGAGGCTGCCCTCGGTTAGTGAATAAAATAGGCGACAGTGGGTATCATCCGGCGACGCAAATAGGTCTATCTGCGCACAACCGAACTTCTTCCAAATCAGCTGGACCGTCTGGGGGTGGAGTCGCCATTCGCCGGGGCGCGCAGCTCGGGTCTGCCGCTGTATTGAGCGAGCCCGGGATGTACATGGCACGAAGGGACCTCAGATGCTTCTGACTCCAAAGGAGGAGATGACAAGCGAGATGCGACAGGTGACGGGAGCGCAAACCGCATTGACGGTTGATATACGCTACAGTCGCAGTGTTGTCTGAGCGAATTAGTACATCCTTCCCTCGCAGCTCCGTAGCGAAGCGTACGAGTCCCAGATATACTGCCCATAACTCGCGGCAATTGATATGCCAATGCAACTGGGGTGCTGTCCACACCCCCGAAGCCGTGAGCTCGTCGTACGTGGCTCCCCAGCCCGTGTCGGAGGCATCTGTATGGACAACAGCATGCCGGGAGACCTGTCTCATGGACACGCCGGTCCTGAGAAATGCGGGGTCTGACCACGGGGGGAATGTTAGGCGACACGCAGGTGTAATGGTTACACGATGGATGCCAGCGCGCCACGGCCGCTGCTGCCGCCATACGCCCCAGGAGTTTCTGAAATTGTTTCAGCGGGACGGCATTCTTCCCTCGGAATGAACCGAGGCAAGTCAGAATTGACTGGACGCGCTCTTCTGTCAAACGCGCCGCTAAATCGATCGAGTCCAGTTTCATACCGAGAAAAGAGATCCTCTGCGTCGGGCAGAGTTTGCTCTTTTCCCAGTTGACCCAAAGACCCAAACGGGCGAGATGCCGAAGCGTTAGATCTCTGTGCTCGCACAGCGTCTGCCGAGAATGCGCTACTATAAGCCAATCGTCGAGGTAAGCCAATATGCGAACACCGCTCTCTCTGAGGGGCTTTAACGCCGCCTCCACTACTTTTGTGAACACACAGGGAGAGACAGCCCGAACGATAAAACTTTGTACTGATATGCCCGGCCCTCGAACGCAAACCGGAGAAACGGTCTGTGACGAGGGAGAATGGACACATGAAAGTACGCGTCTTTCAGGTCTATTGCTGCAAACCAATCTTGGGGGCGTATTGAACTGAATATTTGCTTCGGTGTAATCATCCTGAAAGACCTCTTCTGAAGAGATTTGTTCAGGATGCGCAAATCCAAAATTGGTCGTAACCCGCCGCTTTTCTTGGGTACTATGAAATACGGGCTGTAAAAACCCGATCTCATCTCGGTAAGAGGGACCGGCTCGATCGCGTCCTTCGCCAATAGGACTTCGACCTCTGCACGCAGTACATGTGCATCGGACGCTTTCACCGTGGTGAAACGTACGCCCGAGAATTTGGGTGTGTGCCGGTTGAATTGAATTTCGTAACCGAGGCGGATTGTGCGCAAAACCCAACGAGACGGGCTGGGAAGCTGAAGCCAAGCCCCCAGAGACCGTACGAGAGGAATTAACGGCACTACCGGTGTACCCGCGGTGGGGCAGCGAAGCGAGACAGGTGGGACTGCCGGTGCGTCTGCTGTGACAGCATAAGCATCTACAGTATGTGTGTGTGTGACACTGACCTGAGCCCGCTGAGGGAGACGGTCGTCTGGTCTCCTCAGCGGAGGACGCAGACTCCGAAGGGGTTGCTGGTGGTCCGGTCTCCGTAGTGGAGAGCTCGAACTCCTCAGAATACCCGCTGGCGATAGAGGAGAGGGAGGAAGAGCATCTGACTGCCCGCTCACATCTCTCTCGATCCTCTGGACACCTGGAGAAGGAATAGGAATACACTCTTCTTGTGGTTTTGTGGGTGCCGGCTGAGAAGCCGGCGGAACAGAAACAAAACGAAACCAAAGATTTTCCACCCGGCCCTCTACCGGTGGAAGGAGCGGTGCCATCACCGTCTCCCGCTGAGTGATCCCATCCAAATCCAGGTCACCCGTCTCAGGGCCGCTTCGATTTCCGTTTGCCACGGGAAGCGGGTGGGGCGGGCGGGGCGGGCTGCCGACCGCTGTTCCCCCTCTGTGGCCTGGAAGATGTTCTAGCGGGGGGGCGGAGGCAGCCGCCGGAGGGCGCCCTCGGCGAGGAGCAGACGGGGCAGCTGGCGCTGGAGGGCATGATCTGAGCGATCGCCTCCGTCTGCTTCTGGGCGGCGGAGAACTGCTGGGCGAAAGACTCCACCGACTCACCGAAGAGACCAGCCTTGGACACGGGAGCGTCTAAGAACTTGTTCTTCTCCGCATCCGACATGTCCGCCAGACATAGCTACGAAGCGTCCGCTGTGGTACTGCTAGTCCAACCAACTTCAGCAATCGATCCCAAAAGAGTAAAGTAGCTTCTCAGTAGCAGATACTGCCGGCTTTCGAAGCGATAAAAAGCTGATTTCCCTATTTGCACGTGCTCCTTATATACGCACCTGGCGGGGCGGCGCCAGCATTATGCAAATATCTCAATGCCAAGTTCATTGGCGTTTTAGTAGTATTCGAAGCAGATTGGTCTCTCTAAGCGAGTTCCCAATTCGTCTGTCACGATGTGACGTCGTAGTGACCGACTGAAAGGGAACATGATGATGCCCAACAAATGGAGAAGAGACAGATCTTTCAAGAACAAATGATATTTATTTTATTTTAATTTTTGTGTTTGCATGTACTGTATGAAAAAGATACAACGTTATGGAAGTGAGAATCTGAAAGCTGCACTTCCTCATTTGAGTATATTATATCATGGTTAAACAGTTTTGGTAAAAACTTTTTTTTATGGTAAGGTTGACATTTGCATGGAATTGTGTAATTATTAAATGTTTGACTGCATAACAATATGACTGACCAATCAAAATAAATTTAAATATATTTGTGAGTTTTTTTATCACTTAATAAAATAAGAATGTGATAGGTAATGTAAAAATAAAATAAAACAGAAAAGGCGTTTGTTTGAAAATATCCTGGATATATTTTTGTAAGGCATACAGTAGACTGTTTTTGATCATTTTGATGATGTAACAAAAGTGTAAAGGACTGTCTATTTCTTTTACTTCTATACTCCACAATGCATTTAGTGTTGTGCAATATAATTTGTGCCCCACTGGTGGCACTAAACCAAATTGCAATCTTTGTTCTGCTTACAAAAAAACAGTACCGTGCAAAAAGGCCACCATCACCAGACTTATTGTTTAAAAGTTTTAATGTCCATACATATTTATTTTTCAATCTTTTTATTAAGATATAAACCGAAACATACAGGAAATATGTACACTTTTTTCAGGACTAAATGTCTTCTTTAGGCTTCGTCTGTGTTTAGTGTGACCTCTCTTGGCACGAAACACATCTTGAGCGTTTTTGAGCAGAATGAAGTGAAAAGACTAATTTCTTTAAAATTAGAAATTAAGAATGATTTTTTTTAGGTTTAAGAGATCCTGCAGTTTCCTGCTATTGTTCAAGTGAAAGGGGAGTTTACCATAAAAACTTGACACATCAGTTTACATTTTTATACCGTTTTTTATACTATACACATTTCCTGTATTTTCTGGTTGTATTCTAATAAAAAACCTGAGAAATATTATATATGATCACAATAACATTGCATAAGCAAATAATCTAATTCTGGCATGCATGGTGGCTGAAGACTTTTCCATTATATTCAAGTATATTTTTAGCAATGTTTGTTACCAAACAGTTTTGGAGCACCATTATCTTCCATATTGTTTTCCTAAATTAGTGGTGCTCCTGCTTGATTACAAACATCTTCCTTTGTGTTCGGCAGAGCAAAGACATGTATACAGGTTTGGAGCAACTTGTGTGTGAGTAATAGATTACATGATTTTTTATTTTTGGGTTAACTATCCCTTTAAGCAACATGTAGCAATTAATTCAATCAATGATATAAATCTGAGGTGGAAGTATCTGCTTACAAAACAATGACACACAATTCTGACTTTTAAATTCTTTAATAGTCTTTATTATACCCAGGATGGGGGAGATAGACTTCCCTTAGCATTCCCATGTAAAGAGATGTCAATGACGAACACATCCGAACAAGAGATTGAGGGATAGAGGGTAATCAGTTCATACATAAAATACATTTACTCTGATAATTCATTATCTCTGTCATTGCACACAAGTGTCCTTTTCACTTCAAGTCCACACAGCATCCTGTGCTATTAAATATACAGATACAGCTATGACTGTACAGAGGGGTTGAATGTGTGTGACTCGACTTGGTACGGCTGGATAGCATTTTGAAATGAATTGTGCCGATCACTTGATCAATCAGGTCTACATGATGCCACAAGAGGAGAGGGGATTGGCAATGTGGCAGGTGCAAGCTGATTGACAGTATTGGCGCACCGTCTGATAGCAGCTGCGATCACCGTCGCTGCCCCACTGCACTGTCCCCGCCGGGTCGGGCGGCAGTCGGCTGAGGATGCTGGTGTTGATGGCCAGCGCGGCTAACCCGTAGTCGGTGAAGAGCACGGTTTCGCGACGGCAGGTGGGACACGAGATGAACTTGTACTTGGGACAGGATTCATACAAGATCTGCAGGCACTCCTCGCATACCGAGTGCAAACAGGAAAGAATGCGAGGCCGCTTCCCAGCAAAGTTGTAGGTGTGTCCGCAGGTGGGGCAGTCCAGCGGTTCACATGGCATAACTGGGCCTGAGGAGGAGGAGGACGTGGAGGAAGAGGTGGAGGAAGAGCGGAGCACATACTGGTTGACGATTACATCATCCATCTTGTAGTGGAACTGATGGTAACAGATGTCAGACACGCTGGCCTTGCGCTGTGCTAGATAACTGGCTTCGCGACGGAGGACGGGGGCAGTCGGAGAGGCTAGAGGTCTGGGTGCGACCATGGTGTTTCCGTTGACCTCCACCGAGAGGTCTCCACATGCCTGGTTGACGATAACCTCTCCCTCGCCTCCCCCGTCCCAGGCCACACGGGGAGGTGGGGCGTAGCGAGGCTGGGTCACAGGGACCGTACACTCCCGGGAGAACTTCTCCGACTGGATGATCTTGACGGTGTCCATAGGGATGGTCACAGGTTGGCGCCGCAGGCAGGACATTCACTTTTTGATGTGGTGATCTTGGCAGAGGAACTGTGTGTAGTGTATGGTCCTGCAGAATTTGTCTTCAGTGCACTGGGGGAGGACACTCAGCCATTGCAGGGGACATGAGGGCGAATGGGTTTGTCCATTGCTGTCTCAAGGTCCCTCCTTGGTCAGCCTGAGTCTTTGTGTGGCACAGATGGACAAAGACCTCCAGCCAGTGCAGAATGTCTAGAGTATAAAAAGCCCTGAAGTACAACAAAAGTCTATGTCGTGTTCAAAAGAGATTGCACTTTTTTTGTCCCCAACAGTTTTAAAGCAACTTACACCCTGTTTAGTGATATTGCACAAATCTAATTTGTAAGTTACAGGATAGTCATTGATATTGTTTCTTACAAATGAATGGCTGAACACCACACTATATCAAAAGATATGTTGGCACAGTTTCAATGATACATCTATTGTGACATAAATACAGACTTTAATACACAGTTAATCTTCAAATTTTAAGCACCGTTTACTGTAATACTTTATAGTCGGCTTTCTGTTTGTGAACTTTCTGATAGGTCGCTTTATACGTTTCATACAGGAGGTGATGCAACCAACGATCACCAAAACCTCCTTCCTGTTTGAGGTCGCCTTTATAGTATGACCCTGTTTCACTTCTTCTTTTGATCGGCTTCACCTAAACCTCCATGACCTTTGCTGTTTTTTTAAGAGTTGTGACATTGAAAAGATCTAAAAGGAGGTGCTCTCCCAGTCCTTAAAAGCCAAGAATTCCTTAAGGGGTCTGTGTTGAGTTTGACAGTACGTGCGTCCGGTCTGTGATGACGTGACAGGTCCGAAGGTGTCTCAGGAGTCTTGCCAGACCTTACTTGCTTCCAGCTCTTTTCCAAGCATGCCAAAGATATGCAGACTCTTGTGTTGTGTCGCTCCTTTTCCTGGAGAGGAAGAGAAAGAGTTCAGGTGATACTAGTGCAAGGACAAAGCTCTGCCTTTTTAGGCCATTTGTCTGTGCTTTGGGGAACAATGTCTAAAAAGTGTCCTGCAATTACTGTGAAAAAAATCTGATGATAACATTTTAAGAGCTGTGCAATCCAAAAAGATTTAGACAGAATGTAATTTTCTGGAGTAACGCAGGCTCTTTTCCAGTCTAAAAAACCCAATTGCTCGATCTGCCAGATGCCATCTGTGGCCTGGTGGGGCACGGAGAGCCACTATGGGGTGATCAAGATCGAGGACCTTATTGCACAACAATCTGTCCCAATGTTTACACAACACGGTAGAAGACCACTGCAATAAAATGGCTGCAGATGGATATTAAAAGTCTACTTGCTGTTTGCAACACATTTTGCTTCAGTCATGTGATGTATTCTTAAAATAAGGGTGATTCTTGTGAAATTAGACTTGCGAGGTGTCACGAAACATTTTGATAATAAAAGTAAATGCTATCAAAATAATAAGCATACAGTTATAAACAATGCATGATTTCAAATTACAAAAAAAACAATTTTGTTGTTTTTTCCACACTTAAGGGGAAAATTTTCATTTCCGCAACGTGTCTGGATTTGGGTTATTTGACATGGAAATATTTATAATTAAAAAATCTCAAAAATAAAAAGCTTCAGTGCATGTTATATTATAAACATTTACAGTAAAGGAACATGTGGTGTTTGGTGATCATTGGTAAATGTAGAGACAATAATAAGGAATATAAATGTGTCCAAGACCAATTTTCTCATCCTCCGCAACAATTTTCAATCATTGTTTAAGCCCTCAAGAAACTAACATTTTCAAAAAAAAATAGTTGGAAGGGACATAATTGACTGTGACACTCAAGATGGCTACCAGGTAAGCAGTTCTTAATTTTTCTCTCCAGATAAAAGTTGAAATTTTGTTTGTCATAGTACCTAGGCAACTTTTTAGTGCTCATTACCGAAACATGAGTTTGTAAATGCATATATTTAATGTAATATCTCATGTTGCGGTAATGATAATTTTTGATTATGATAATAATAATAATAAATTGCATTTCTATAGCGCTTTTCTCGAACTCAAAGTCGCTTTAAAAGGCAGATAGAAAAAATAAATAAATAAATAAATAAAAAATACAAATAAATAAATAAATAAATAATCAAAAAAATGTAAATAATTCTATAGGAAATATTTTTTAATTCCTCTAAAAATAATGATTATAGTAAGTTCATAAGAAGAAATCTTATATTTGCAAAAAAAATTGGCTTCAAGGGCTTTTAAAAATTCTGATGCTGGGCACCTTCTAAATCTGGATTTTGTGAGAATCACCTATAATTATTTAAGTGCCTTATTCTGTTAGCCCTTACAATACAGTAACGCTTACTGTATGTACTGTCTACTAAGGTTAATAATCGGTGTCTATCACTGCTGCAATACACAAAGTAGCCAAGCAGCAGGTATTTTGCATCATACCTGTTATAAATAATGGCACTAAAAGGGGACTTTCTCTGTAGAAGTAAGTCATTATTATAAGACCAGTCTGAAAACAGTGAATGTGAGAAAAGCCATGTAGCAATGACGGTAATCTGATAAAAGTGTATGTGTGTGTGCTTTATTAAAAAAGGAAAATGTGGAGAGCGCACTGACATTGTAATAGTCCTCTGCAGGCTGAGCAATGATGAAAGATGTGCTGAGCAAAGAATGTACGAGAAAGAAACGGCAAGGAGGGAGAGCACAAATTCATTTACTCCACATCCTCACTGCTAGCAAAGTAAAGGGAGAAACTAGAACACCCACATACAGTAATAAACAACAATTTGATTTGTTCATTATATGGAAATGTGCTAGTTTGTTGTATTATGTTGCACTGCTCAGATTTAGTCGCATCTTAGATGACCTCGTATATACAAGTTGGAAGGTCTGACTTTGTTTGACTGTTTATATAACATCATATAAACGTCAAGTGAAACAAATTAAATAGCAGCGGCTTTACAAATTTCTCTACAAATGCTCTCTACGTAAGCTGCATTAGATAAATACAGTAATACAGCCAAAACCAATGTGTATGATTATGGTGATCAGACAATGTATAAGTTTGTGAGGGTTATTGTCAGTTAACATACAGAATTAATAGGTCACTTTTAATGACTATTTTTATTGCTTTTAATGTCTAACAACAAAAAAAACAAATATTTATGTAAATAAAAATTAGTGCTGCCGCGATTAGTGGACATAGTCGACGTAATTAACCATGAAAATTTGTCAACGGCAATTTTTTTAGTCGAGGAGTCGCAAATTTATTTTTCTCCCATCTCAAACGGCTCACTGTAATTCACCTCCACGCCAGTCTTTGCGCTGTGGGCGCCCTAAAAAATAAAAGAGTGGTCTGTTACACTGTGCCAAACGTCGCTGGCTTATCACTGGAGCACGACGACAATGCACGAGCGTCTCAAACGAAAACACTCGTGAGTTATTGACGATGCACCCACAGGGAAGAATAGGACAACGTAAGTATATGATTATTAATGAAACGGCGAGCTATTCTGTACTGTTTATTAACTCTTTTGAGAAGTACAATTACTGTCTTTGTATGTTAAAGGCTATCAGTGTTTCCCATAAATTGATTTGTTCGTGGCGGCCCGCCACGGAATCAACACTAGCTGCCACAAATAGACTTCTCATGATTCCCATTTACATTTTTATTTTACTATTTTAAACGGCTCAATACATTGTTGCGAGTGCTTAGCACGTCTCCCCGCTCTCTCTCTCATGTTGCGTGCAGCGCCTCAACAGCGCGCATCTCTCTCATATGAGAGTGAAAAGGTGGCAGTGTTCTCAATGTACGTTCCTCCGTATACTTTCTTTTTGCGTAAAAGTAAACAGTCACAGATGTTACAGACAAAGACAACTGATCGAGTTAACATGATTTGAAGAAAGATTAGCAGTAGTGCGAGTCTGTGTGCGAGCTTTCTCCCTCCCATGATGCAGTTTGCACGTGCACGTGTTTTGTAGTCTGTGTAACAACAACAGTGTATTCTCACATATTTCTGAATTTGCACCGAATTGTCTGCGCTATATCACTCGCATTTAAAATAAAAAAATGGCTCAAAACACAACAACAATTATGAGAAGAGCAACAGCATTAAAGCTTCAATATAAATGTATAGTGATTTTGTCAGACAATGTCGCGTATCTAAATCAGGATTTTAGCAGCTGTTACAGAAACAGCTGGTTGCTTTAAACACGAAGTGTAATGGGTCATGTTTGGCTCGTTTTATGTCTGACAACAGAACAGATAATTTGTAAAAACAGCATTCAGTTGTGTTTAAATGTAATATAATGTAAAGAGTCGAAGAGAAACATTTCATATTTCTGTTAAGCAACTACTTTGCACTGGAATTTTTTTATTATTATTTATATTGTTTACATTGTAATTTTTAATTTAGTAACATTTAAGTTATTTATATTGTTTAAGACACTGGTGAGTTCAAAATAAAATGGACACAATGAAATAAAAAAACTTGAGTTTTTTTTAATTAGTCGTTTAGAATAGTCGACTAATAGAAAGATTAGTCGTTAGAAAATTAGTCGTTAGTGGCAGCACTAATAAGAATGACTTTATTGAACACTTAGTTGCATTAAAATACAGTATATGACAGTTCAATGACACCGGTCTGGCTTGGAGCGCAAATGTGACGTAATGATGTCAAAAATATGCTAATTAGGACATCTGGATTGAATTGGGACATTAAAGGAACAGTATGTAAAAAAATGATATCAATTAATCATAAAATGGCCCTGATATGTCACTAGACATTAAGAAATAATTTTCATTTCAAATACTTATATCACTCACAACAGTGGTCTGGCCAGGATATTGTCATTTAAAAAGTGGAGTTGCAGCCCTCAACTGATGTTTATGTTGTCATTTTGTGTATTTGCACCAGTTGTGTGATTGCAGTACCAGTTTTAGCCACAAGTTTTGTGATTGCAATACCAGTTTTGGCCACAATCCTACATACTGTTAGCCTGGGTGCCAGCCGATCTTAGCCCCGCCCACCACTATTTGAAACTCGGGGAAGATCGGTCTGGGGATTCCCCGTTGAGGAGCTACTATGCGAATACCAAAACCGGCCGACAAATCAAATTGTGAGGGCGGGCTTTATACGATGATGGACAGATGATCAACAGTAACGTATCAACCACGTCACCAAAGAGCGCATGTGTTCAATCTGTTTACAATGAAATGGCTGCCGCTGGTGAATTCAGATGTGTGGATTCTGACATTGAGTCTGTTCTAAAAGATATCGACAGAGCATTGATTTAAAAAGCGGAACAGAGAAACGCGATCAAGGCATTTGTTTATGTTTTCGCCGTCCTTCCTATGGAGGACAAAGTTAAAGAAGCAACTGAAATGCGTATCACGGCGATGCAACTCGGCGTGCACGACGAGATGGATATAATTAGCGGTCGTTGCCAGGCAGCTTCTTTTCGGAAGCCTGGAATCGTGACTGTTGAATAAGTGGAGGGACATGCTAGGCTCCGATATTTTTCAAGCCAACGTAATGGGTAGCTATCGTCGTGGATGAAGTTCACCTAACGTACAAATGGTAAGAGATAGTCTTACTGTATGACTTAGTAAATACTTAATGTTGTGATATAAATGAAATGTTGTAAACATAGTAGGTGTTGATGTACCTTCGCTAACTCAGACTTAGTTTAATTACAATGATGTTAGTATCATTGTAGCGAAATTACTAGCAGTTCGATCAGGCTGCTAAAGACGCCATTTCAACATAAGTCACACACTCCGTTGCTCTGATTGGTCACAGGTCTATCCAATTGAGTGCAGAGGCATTTTTCGGTTGAGACACGCCTCATAATTTTAGCTCAATGGAGCGGTATCAGACTCAAATTCTGACTAGAATTGAGTATGACAACGTCAGGCTAACATACTGTTCCTTTAAGAATCAATTCTGAATCAAATCATCAGGGTCCAAATGATTCCCACCCCTATGAACAACATTACTCAGTTTGAGCATCCCAAAATTAACTCAACTTATAAAAGCAATGGCATTAGTTTAGAGGCAGGACTGTCTGTTTCTATTATTATTTCATTGTTATCAACAATAAAGCTGCACATAGATCCATTCTGAATTCATGAGCATGGTCAAAGAAACAAATAATTTAAAGACATCAAAAGCATGATGCATCAAATGAATGATCAAATCATGAATAATCGTATGAGTTGTGTAGGTGTAGCATCGCTCCCTTGTAAGTGTAATGTCATCACCAAGTATTCAAATTAGGGCAGTGTCAGTAATTATGGATGAAGTTAAATGGAAATTGATTGTTAGATTTAGTCATTGTTGTAAGACTTACAGACTTACAACGTAAGTACATTTTATGTTTATATAACACAGCAGTACAGCTTTCCAAATACTATTCATTAAACAGGTTTATAAGAAGACAAACTACATCCCTATAAATAATTTAAAAAACAATAAAAATATTTATATTACTTTATAACTCAAGAAAATCACCTAAATGGCTATAAGATTGTACTGTCCTAACTCTAAAATCATGTTGTAATTACAGTGGTACATACAGTAATACATGAGTTGTAATCTTATAAATATGGAAATTCTTACACGACATGGATGCATCATAAACTAGAAAGTCTATTTTTGGCCTCTCTCCACTATGTCCACTTCTGTTTTTTCTTTTTTCCAACCAGATTCACACTCTGTTTCACCCACTGACGTGGCCCGCCGCTCGCTAACACCCACACCCGACACATGCGCAAGCACACTACAACACACTTGTTTTGTGCCAGCACCTTGGCGATATTATGACTAATCAGACCTAATAACTAGTCATCCTATCCTCTATTCATTCTCATTTCTTATCCTTTATTGGTTTAGTTGTTGAAAAGAATTGAATTAGGATGTTAACACAGGAAACCATTCCTCCGTTCTCTGGAGGTCATCAGCCAGTTTCTGTCAGTCGCATTCATTCAAGTTACCACGGCACCGCAGGGCTGCGATGCAGCGCCAAAAATAACCAGTGGTTCACGTACACACACACACACACACATGCAAAGGTGCAAAAAAGCTTTCTGACATCCGCACAGTCAGCTGGTGGATTAGGGACTGTGAGATGTGATGAGTGAAATGATTCTCACACTCACATACATTTCTATTTAGAGGTCTGCAAATGCTGTATGATTTTCAGGTGAGGATGATACCAGTCAGCGCTGTAGTTGGTGGTAATAGTGATGTGCATTATCAAACCTATTGCATGGTTACTTAGCAAATAAATAAATAACCATACATATTTATTCTAGTTGGAATTACTGTGTAAAACGGATTACGGAGTGATTTATGAGACATCAGACTAGCACAGCTGTCGAAAACTGTGCTGCATTAAAAAAATAACCTCATACATTTCAAAATGAAGCATCCTCTAGCTGGCGAACATAGATACCGAAATGTATAAAGGCTAGATGTCTCACCCGCGCTGCTGGCCAATTGAGTGGAACGTACGCATTTGGCAGCCATCTTACCACAGGGCGCTCGCTCACTCGTAGCATTGGGTATTATTGGTGCAGGTACTTTTAAATGACCATAAATTGCTTAATTTTTTACCAATTTCCAACCGGTTTGGTTTGTTATAAACGTCAAAGATGTACCTGTGACACTGCATAGTTATACAAAAAATTCATGAAACATGTTAAAGCATCCAGAAATATAGCCACGTTAATAACGTTTGTAAGAAACCAAACCGCTCCGAAAATTGGTAGAAAATTGAGCAAGTTATGGTCATTTAAAAGTACCTGCACCATTAAACTCAATGCTACGAGTGAGCGAGCGCCCTGTGGTAAAATGGCCGCCGTAACACATCTAGCCTTTATACATATCTATGCTGGGGAAGATAACAACAGTTTTGTACTGTATGTATTATCATTAAAGGACATTTGACTGCCGCTACCAATCAAAATGTGTGTTTTCGTTTATATGTAATGTGTGAAGTTTTCACACGGTCCCTTACCTGCCATTTTCCATTATTTTAATTAGCAAATATTGCTTTTACAGTTATGCATTTGGCTTTGATAAGTGACAGTCGATTGCATTTAAGGTATACTTTTTCTCGGCCTGTCTGTTACCTGGGCTCCAGGGATGCATAACGATTAATCGCAATTAATCTATAGCAGAATAAAAGTTTTTGTCTACATCATATATGTGTGTGAACTGTGTATAATAATTATGTATATATAAATATGCACACATACATGTATAATTTTAAGAAAAATATATATTTATATAGACGGTTTCATCGGACGCACGTGATACACGTCTGGATCCTAACCTTACTTCCGTTTTCGTTTTTTTAAGGTCTGACTAGTTGCTAAACTGATCTCTTGAACAAATGCCTCGTCGAAATTAACAAATGTTTTGGTTTTCTAGGTAATCTTTGTGTTGTTTTTTTGCTTGTTATATAAATAAACTACGTTTAAAGGACTTTGTTGTTATTTATTCTTAGCGGAGTTTACCGGAAGTTACGTGCAGCCGCTTGTTTATGTTGTTACTGCTGAAACGGTCTATATTAATTTATATATAATATAAATTATACATTAATTTACAAATGTATATACACATGTAAACATTTCTTAAATATAAACATGCATGTGTGTGCATTTATCTATACAAAGTTATTATAGACCGTTTTAGCAGTAACAACATAAACAAGTGGCTGTCGCGGTCCGCACGTAACTTCCGGTAAACTCTGCTAAGAATAAATAACAACAAAGTTCTTTAAAAGCAGTTTATTTATATAACAAGCAAAAAAACAACACATAGATTACCTAGGAAACCAAAACATTTGTTATTTTCGACGAGGCATTTTGTTCAAGAGATAAGTTGAGCCAACTGGTCAAACCATTAAAAAAAACGAAACCGGAAGTAAGGTTCGGATCCAGACGTGTATCCGATGAAACCGTCTATACACAGTTCACACACATATGATGTCAGTGGTGACCGGTGACTTCTTTTTTCGAGGGTGCACGGTGCGAAGTTCGTCACAACATGTATGTAGCCCGTCATGTGTGTTGGTCGTAATTTCAAAATATGTGTTCTGCGCGTCCAGCGTACCTATGTGCATCACGTGTCCCGCCAAAATAAGTGCCTGCTGCACACGCATCCAAAGGGTCCATGACAAAAGAGACGCTCGCGTTTTCCAGATACTCGCATAATCTCATGCGTAATCAGAGTTTACTGTTAAGGAAGTGTCTTGTCTTGCGTATATTTTGTGAACGTGAGCGTCTCTTTTATCATAAACGGTTTTGACGCGTGTGCAGCAGGCACTTATTTTGACAAAACACGTGATGCACATGGTTCACATGACGCAACAAACACATATTTTGAAAACAACAGCAACACACACACACACACATATATATTTGTGGCATACGCTTAGTGCTTTGAGTGACTGTGTATCCTACACAATGTAGCTACAAATCGATTAACTGCTATTAATTATAGCATATCATAAGGAGCCTCTCGGCATTACATGCAGAATTTTTTGATAAGACAAGCTTGTCGGTTATATAAGAGGCTCATCATAAGTGTCAGACAGTACTGAAAATATTAAAACAGATCAGCTGTCTGCTGCTTTGTGCTACACTGCTGGCCCAGCGGATGGGCTTAATGAAATCATGTATGCGTCTGACCCTGTCAGCAGAATGCATGGTGAAGAGGAGGTTGGACGGTACTGCAAATAAATGAAAAGAGCAGGACTGAATAAGAACCGATTGGTAATAAATATTCAGAATGTACACTTGAAACTGTGTCATTTTTATCGCACATTGCTAAGTAATTCAGTAATGTTTTAACATTAACCTTGTATAAAGTGGTAGTATATAGTGTAGAAAATACCTTGAAAGCACTATAAACTGTAATATGTGTTTGAAAGGAACGCCGAGAGGCTCAGTAACATTGAGAAACAGTCAACATTGAACATTCTTGAATTAATTCACAACCTTATCACATCAGCAAGACATCACATTCCAGTACATCCAGGCACCACCACCGCAGCACAAATACACACACTGATTCACAAAATGTGTCGTGTAAGCTCTGATGTTAAAATATTTTTACTTATCCCAGCTATACTGGGTGTTTTTATCTACTGTACTGTATTCAGGATGGGAGTAGGGTTAGGGATAAGGTCAAAAGTGTAATTACTTTAAATATGCAATGCAAAAAATGACTTTCTTACTTAGTATTTTTTATCTTGTTTTCAGTAGAAATAGTAGCAGATTTATTTGCTTGTTTTAATTTCTTAGGTCATTTTGCTCATCAAAAAAATACATCCTAATTTAAGATTTTGTAGATATTTCTGCTGAAAACAAGACATAAATCATTTTGCATTTTTTTGCAGTTTAGTTAAAATGTTACAGCATGTACTGTATGTAAACAATTGTTACATTGTATTTTTAAAAGTTAAAGACAACTCATATAAAGTGTGATCGATAACTGAAAACAAAAGTGATCCATATTTACATTCTTAATCAGTCCTTCCAGAAAACCGTAGAGTTTTTTTGTGATTGTTGCGGGCAAAAATCCTTGATCTTGCGGCACGCTTTCTTAAAAAATGCGATGGAATATGCAGGATATTTTTGCAATTTTATGCAATGAAATTGCAGGAACTTGCAAAAGTTGCGGGAACTTGTAAAAAATGGAGGGACCTTGCAAAAACTGTTTTCAGTTTTGCAGCTTTTCAATGATGTTCACGTCACATAATCACGTCACTTTATAACGTTGCCATGGCAACATTTTTCAACTTTCTGCTAAGATATTTGTGACTTTCTGCCACGAAAATGCGAGGATTATAAAATCAGTCAAGCCCCACATATTTTGCACATGGAAATCTGCAATTTATGCTGCAAAAGTGCGGCATATTTGAAAAAATGCATATGCGGACTTTGGCTAATTATGCGTTAAATCATGAGATCGCATAATCACATTTTTCTGGAGGGACTGCTTAATGCAAATTATAACCTGAATCTTTAACGTGGAACACCCATTTTCCACAATCCAATCTTTTTGTTGACCATCCTATGGGGGTGTGCACACGAAAGCTTTTAAATGTGTCTAAAAACGGCAGGCGTACGCCGACTGCCAGCTTTTTTCAGCCAACTGCTTTTTACAGCTGTGCGCTTTGGTAGCTTTGACGCTTCTGCTTTGTTTATAAGTCGATGTACGATTTGCGCTTAGTTGTTGTGATGTTTATCCCACCCCTCCTTCACTGTGATCGGACGGCCGTGTGAGAACTGACATTACGAGCTGAGCTTTTCACCCAAAGTTGAATATTTTTTAACCCTCGGCGCTCAGCGCAGAAAAAACACCAAGCGCTGGCTGTCAGCGCAAAAAAAAAAAACACCACGCTTCTATAGACCGTTTCATCGGACGCACGTGATACACATCTGGATCCGAACCTTACTTCCGGTTTCTTTATTTTTAAGGTCTGACTAGTTGCTAAAACTGATCTCTTGAACAAATGCCTTGTCGAAAATAAGAAATGTTTTGGTTTCCTAGGTAATCTATGTGTTGTTTTTTTGCTTGTTATATAAATAATCTACGTTTAAAGAACTTTGTTGTTATTTATTCTTAGCGGAGTTTACCGGAAGTTACGTGCAGCCGCTTGTTTATGTTGTTACTGCTGAAACGGTCTATAGACCCCTTCAAGGTTTGTAAACATTGAATGACTATCGGGTGCGCGCGCAGCATGGGGTCAAACTGTTCATACAATCGAGGCTTTGAAATTTAATCTAACAGGGCTGAAAAATGATGACTTACCTCAAATGAAGTGAGCACTACAAACACAAGCCTCTTTGATATTTGCATTGTCTCAGTCTGCACGTTAATTGCTTGCAGCCGCAGATGTTGTATTTTTTTTTTTTTTGAGATTCTGCATGAATCACGAAAACTTAACGGAAGACCTGGTGCGATTTTCAGAGCCCACGACGTAAGTAGGCATTTTTTACGATACTGAATAACACCCAACTCAATCTGCTGTAATGACTTTTCTGACCCTGACATGCGCAGTGGGAACCGACTGTGACGTGAACGGTGAAGGGTTCTATAGGAAACAAAACTTTGGTAAGCACTCCCCCTATTTCACTTAACTTCAGTCATCAAAATTTCCACAAACACCATCACAACATTGTTCGTCTGAGCATCCAAGCCAACTCAACAGCAACACTGGCTCAACCAATTGCGTGTTTATGGGGCAGGACTATTTGATTGTCCAATCAATTGAAAGACAGCAGGAGGGTTCAAGGAACTTCTCATTATTTTTGCAGTTCTGTTTCAACAGAATCGAAAATAAAATGCTGAAAGCAACCAAACAGATGGGTGCACCGTCATCAGAATATCTGGAACATTCCTGACCTCATACCCCACTCACTCCCTCTTTTCACACGCCCAGAAATACACACACACCAGCACAACAAAAATACACACAGGTACCACCCAGCACATTCCAAAAGCACATCCTCTCGACCGCCCTGCTCGCTGTCTCTCCCTTTATCTCTCTCTCTCTCTCTCTCTCTCTTTCTCTCTCTCTCTCTCTCTCTCTCTGGATGCATTCCACCTGTGCAGTGAGACAGTTAGGAAAAGGGCACAATGTCCTGTGTCAGCGATGCTATCAGCTGTTCACCTCTATCTCTGAAAGCCCGTCTGGAGCCCTGGCCTTCTGGCCACGGCAAATCTCACACATGCAGTCACAGGATGATTTCATTTTTTAAGTAATTTTGGATAAATAGAAACTTGCAATATTAAAACATTCACAACTTGAACAGCATCTAAAACATAAGGTCTTAACGTTACTGTTACAGATTTGCAATAAAAATATTTGCACCGAAATGAAAATGCGCTACAAATAGCATTAAGACTCAGCGAATGAAATTGACAGCATGTGTGCGTGGGTGCAATTTGTCACAATGGTGTAGATATTATGTAAATTAAGTTATGTGTTATTTGATGTGATTCTGTTAACATATTTAAGGAATAGATGCATAAAGTTTTCATTAAAGTTGTAATCCAAGTGATAGAGAATTAGTCAGATTTATAAAGTAATTGCTCATTTGAACGTTCTTTTAATAAACTTGACAAATATATTTTTTATGTTTAACTATTTCTTAAAATTAAGAAATGAATTTTTTGTCCGGAAACCAATTTTTTTTTAGGGCTGCACATTTTATTAAAATTACCGAAATATCGCAGAGGTGCATAGGGCAATATCTATATTACAACAATATGCAACAACTTAATACTTTTAATACTTCTAGAGGTTAAACAAAGTTTAAGCAAAGAGACTGGCACATGAATGTGTGCTTTGACGTAATCAACAATCAAAAAGAATGTAAAACGTCATTTTCTTTTTGTTTTTAAACATATTTTTATATGTTGATTTAAAAACAGTAAGCATTAACGTATTGCATAATGTCATCATGAAAAATTTCTAAAAATACTTTCGATAAGTTAATGTTGTTTTTAAAGGAACAGTATGTAGGATTGTGGCCAAAACTGGTATTGCAATCACAAAACTTGTGGCTAAAACTGGTACTGCAATCACACAACACAACATGACAACATAAACATCAGTTGAGGGCTGCAACTTCACTTTTTAAAAGACAATATCCAGACCACTGTTGTGAGTGATATAAGTATTTGAAATGAAAATGATTTCTTAATGTCTAGTGACATATCAGGGCCATTTTATGATTAATTGATATAAATTTTTTACATACTGTTCCTTTAAAAGTTTCGAAACAATGTACAGTATGTGCGCTAGAACTACAGTTTATATACTATACACCGACTGTACCTATTGATCACATTGGCAGCTGTTGAAGGCTTTCATCTATTTTTTAAATCTATAAGAACAAGCAGAATTTTCATTGTGGGACATTGTGTACCACTGCAAACATCAAACCAATAAAACAGACACAGATGGTTCTGAAAAGTGAAAAGATGAAACATTCACTTCCAGCACTTACTGTACAATACGTGCAATGATTATAGCACATGTTTATGTGCTGCTATAAGGAATGCAGGTCATGTAAGTGTTAGCGAAAATAGGAGGCAGTGTTTAATAATTCAGAAGCTGTCATTCAAAGTGAGCGTCAGCCATTTTACCCACACTTCATTCAGGAGAGATACTCTTTGTTCCCTATGCTTCTACTGATCATCCTGTCCTTTTCATGTGTCACAAAGACCATCACTAACAATGTTAGCAATCGGTTAGGACAGAACAGCATAATGACAAGCAATTAGCTTTGAAAGGTTACAATTAGAGGAGCAGCTGTGAAATAAACAAACTATTAAGCGATTTTATTGATCTCCAAATTACTGAATTGCAACTTACTATAAATTGTATTTTGCTTCACTGTTAGACTTAACTGTAATTTCTACAGTTACTTACCACAAAATGCCCAGTAAAATACCATAATTTTCTTTTCCAGTTCATTACTGGAATGCATTGCATTATGGGTATTAACATTTAATTTACAGTGATTTACTTTATGTTTTGAACTTGCGGTAGACTGCTGTAAAACAACAGCAGTAGTGCTACTGTAGTTGAATAAAAGCATATAAAATGGAAAAATAAAATATATCTATGAAATGAAATACATTTTATTTGTTATGCTTTTAGCAGTAAAGCAAATTTCAAAATGTGAATTGTTCTTCAGCAGTGTAAATAATTTATCGAGAATTGTAGAGAGAAACAAGAAAGGGATTATGGATAAATGCTTAACCGTCAGATTTGAATTTGACCTCAAGACTTCAAAACACTAGAGACGCCAAGATTTCGCTCCTCAGAGTGTCGGGAGAGTGACAGAAGATGCTACTTGGGAAGTGTAGCGTGTAACTTTTATTAAGTGACTCTGTGGCACTGTGGTAGTGTTATGGACCTACAACACAGGCGACCCAGGTCCGATTCCCCCTTTAAGGCAACATATTTTTTAAAACTAGGTTACAGTAAGGGTATTATACTGTAAAATGGAACTGTGGTAAAGGCATCATACTGTAAAAAACATGTACAGTTATGGTACTGTAATGGGGCAGTTACAGTAACTCACTGGCAACCGCATATATACAATAAAAAGTCTAACAGTGTTAAAAAATATTCAAAATTTGTATTTTTTGCTTTATATTTGCTTAATAATTTATCAATGAACCCAGAAGGTATTTGTCAAAAAATCGTTAAGGAATGTAGATGGAATTTCATTATTTGGAAACTATCCCGGATTGTAAATGTGATAAGGTGAAGTTGTTAACTTTTTTTTAAATCTATCTCTCATTTTCCTGATCTAATCTAATGAACTGTAGACTGATTGATTTATTCATATTTTGAATGTTTTTCTTTTGTTGTTGTTTTTTCTTAAAGAAGACATTTTACAAGACTTTTTAAGATAAAAATAAATATTTGGTGTCTCCAGAGTATGTATGTGAAGAATTAGCTCAAAATATCATATAGATCATTATTATAGCATGTTAGAATTTTTTGGGTGTGCAAGTTTTTTAAATGCAAATGAGTTTATATCTGCACTAAATATCATTGCCGTGGTTGGATAGTGCAGATTAAGGGGTGGTATTATCCCTGTCTGACATCACAAGTTTCAATTACCTATTTTTTCCCATGCTTGCAGAGAATGGTTTACCAAAACTAAGTTACTGATGGGTTGATCTTATTCACATTTTCTAGGTTGATAGAAGCACTGGGGACCCATTTATAGCATTTAAATGTGGAAAAAGTCAGATTTTCATGATATGTCCCCTTTAAATTAAACCATTGAATTCAGATATTACCACATGAAGCACTTTTAAGGTTACCTGTCAAAACATTTTGCTATGTGATGAAAAAAATAGTATCTGCTAAAATCCTCCCAAAAGTCAAACAAATCTCTGTCCTAATACGATCAAATAAGAATCATATTATAAAAGATTTTAAAGAATAAACTGACAACTTTGATTTTCAATATGCCGAGCAATATCACCTATAAAGACTCTAAATCAATTTATATTTATACAACATTTATTATGACCCAGTCTGTGAAAACAGCTAAAGTCATTTTCTGTGATTTACTGTTTTCTACATACAGTTAAACCATCCTATATAACTTTTGTGAAATAACCTTGATATTCTTAACATCGACTTTATCAAAGATAGAAATTAAAGTTAAATCAATGATTGAAATCAAACTTTGATGCTCATAATCTCATCATTAGATTATGTGACTTATTTAGACTGGATTTCACAGACAGGGTCACATGCCCTCTCTTAACAGTGACTACATTAGCCATAGGAAAGCTGATGTTTGCTTGACCTCAAATTTGGCCGTCTTCTGCTGAATATCTCTCTTTTGAGAAATCGACAGACAGTATCGATTGCTGAATCTTCATTCACAAGAGGCTGAATCTACAGTCCAGAAACCAGACGGGAACTCTGGTTGGGGTGTCTGGTTGAGGTTTTGGGTGGCTATTATTATTCCGGGGGTGTGTGCATCTGTGTTAGCAGTTTTTAGTGCAAGTGATAATGTGGGAGGGGTGCGCCAGCAGCGGCGGTTATGCAACCAGAGCAGCATACGCAGCGTACTGACTGACTGCAGCTCCCGTGCATGCAACACAGAAGCATTTAATCTCCAGCACAGGTCTTACTCTGTCTTAACCGTAAATGTTGGTACTGTATGTGTGCTTGCCGTATAGTAGCCCCATGTGAGAAGATGCCCACTCGGATAATGTGAGTCATTGATGGAACGCGCGTGTGGTTGTGTGTGCATGCGATCATGAATTGCAACCTGCCTTATTCCACAACACGGCCAACATGGCCACGCAATAACAGAAGTGAGGATGTGGGACCCCAAAAATGCATTAAGGTGACAACATATATATAGCCTACGAATTCATTTGCTTCACACACCCACATGCTAAAAGAGACATCACAGATACTGTGTATACGTTTAGTTATACCTTAATAATATGTGTATGCACATAGTAAATATCTAAAAATAGGATTTAAATCTAAATAAACTGGTTAAATATATTATTAATATGCCCTAATTATTACTAGCCTATGTTTTAGGTAAATGTAAATACAGGCTATAATACCTGAAAACATAACAATGAAAGTCAAGAGAAATACATCCTACACGTGCTTACATTTTACAGTGTAGAATATGCAACTACACAGTAATGCACATTTTAGGCATCCTTACCTGTATATAGGTGTGTTTGTTGTAATCTCTGGATTTGAACGTGTGTCGTGGACAGTGTAGGTCTTCTCTTTCACATGAGGACACAAAAATCTCCTGATCCTGCTAATGTTGTAGGTTCATCTCGTCTATCTGTGGGCTCTCCATCTCAACAAACGCTCCTGTTGCACGCGTGAGGATGGAGAAGACGGTTCCTACGTTTTACCGCGATCCAGATTGATGGACGGGTGGATGGAGGGGTGGAGAACGTGAAAGATGGAGCTCGAGATCTCAGATGCGTCACAATGCACCGTCGGAAGAAAATATTTTGGATGTGCTCTGGTTTTCTTTCCGCGCGATGGTGTCTAAGTGATGCTGATCTCAGTCCTGCTCATTCATTCAGTCAGTCAGTTAGTTGTGTAAGAGTCTTCATGTCTGACTTGTTTTTCCTCAGGACACTCACACGGTTTGCGTCTTCTTCTCACTTAAACGCAAATATCTCTCTAAAATCTTTCTTTGCATCACAGTGACACTTTTTGTCAGCCGTTTTTCGATTCCCTGCTGACTCTCTCTCTCTCTCTCTCTCTCTCTTCCTCTGTCTGTACACTCACACACGCGCGCACAGAAGCGCGCTGACTCACACGCGCATGCTCTGCCGCTGTTTCTGTGTGGAACACACGCTTTTCATTTCTCTCTCTCTCTCTCTCTCTCTCTCTCTCTCTCTCTCTCTCTCTCTCTCTCTCTCTCTCTCTGCTGCAGTACCTCTGCAGACCGGGTCACGTTTTCTCATCTCCACTATGAAATTCCAGCCAATCAGAGGCACCGTTTCATCTTCCCCCTCCCTCCGCGTGCCGTCCTTGTCTCCTGTCTCCATCCATCTCTTTGTTTTGGTGTGAAATCTCTCTTTTCATATCTGTTTCACACACGCACACACACAAATAAATAATTGTTGTATGAAGCTAAGATACACACACTGTGTTACTGTTACATTATAATATTTTGTCATTCACTTGATCTGGATCTTTCTATGATGACAGATGAGCATGCGCTGTATCTCTAACCTGAGAACAACTAGGCACCATACAGTATGTAGGGATGCAATTGAAATCCATACAATATAGATTATACTGTATGTAAAGAAGATGAATGGTTGATAATTTAGCTCACAGTTGAATTATGAAACATAAAAAATTTGTACGGACATACTGTAAAGGTAAGTGTATGGTAGTGCATTATTTATCTGAAGCCGTGTCATGTGTAGAGATGCTGGGAGCAGAGGATTGTGTTATATAACAGATTTTCATCAGATTTAGCTTGACAAGTCTTTTGCTTGACCTATAGATAATCCCCAGTGATGTATTTCTGATTTTATAGGATTAAAAATATGAATGTAAATGAAGTGATCGCCCATGCAAAACTCATAACCTTGATGTTGGTGGCATTGCTTTGTTGTTGTTAGGGGGATTAGTGCTAAACAGCACTAAAAGTGGTTCTTGGCTTGTAATCATAGAGAAACCATTTTAAGTGCCATATATAGCACAGATGAAGTACCTGTGTAGAACCCTAGTGCTATATACACTCACCTAAAGGATTATTAGGAGTTCAGTTTCTCATTAATGCAATGGTGTAATGGTGTGGGGGATGTTTTCTTGGCACACTTTCGGCCTCTTAGTGCCAATTGGGCATCGTTTAAATGCCACGGCCTACCTGAGCATTGTTTCTGACCATGTCCGTCCCTTTATGACCACCATGTACACATCCTCTGATGGCTACTTCCAGCAGGATAATGCACCATGTCACAAAGCTCAAATCATTTCAAATTGGTTTCTTGAACATGACAATGATTTCACTGTACTAAAATGGCCCCCACAGTCAGCAGATCTCAACCCAATAGAGCATATTTGGAATGGTGGTGGAACGGGAGCTTGGTGCCCTGGATGTGCATCCCACAAATCTCCATTAACTGCAAGATGCTATCCTATCAATATGGGCCAACATTTCTAAAGAATGCTTTCAGAACCTTGTTGAATCAATGCCACGTAGCATTAAGGCAGTTCTGAAGGCGAAAGGGGGTCAAACACAGTAATAGTATGGTGTTCCTAATAATCCTTTAGGTGAGTGTAGAACCATATGTGGTGCTATAGTGGTGCCATATGACCCCTGTATGGTTCTTCATTGGTGCTTCATGTGCTATATAGCACTAAAAATGGTTCCTCTATGATTACAAGCCAAGAACCACTTTTAGTGCTATTTAGCACCATTTGTTTTAACAGTATAAGTCTTACCAAGCAATACAAAACATACTTAATGTTATTATGCTGTATTTCATTATATTTTTGTTGTGAATGTGTTTTACTTTAGTCTAACCGCACCAATGACTAAATGATGAAAACATGTTTGTATAAGGAGATTTTGCAGAATGAAAAGAAAAACACATCCCTTCATTCAAGCTTCTTTACTGTATAGATCAACTTTACTCCCCCTACTGCACATCATACAGTCATGCAGTTCAGTTTATAGCATGCCTGGATTTACGACACCATTCACACTCATTCTCAACACATCCTACTGTGGTCACTTCCTATTCGTCTACTTGATGCAAAGCAAGGTGATATATAGTAAGCAGTATTTAGCCACTTGTAAAAGGCAACTAACAGCCTTTTTAAATATTAATACATTCCTATTTAATTTTTGTTCAAAATAACCTTTAAGATTAAATAAAAATTAATTTTATAATTTTAATAGTAACTTTATCACAATAGCATAATCTCAAATAAGGAAATTTAGTTAGTTTAGTTAATTAATTAGTTTATACCCAGATAAAAATAAAGTATACTTGAATGTCAGAAAATATATACATACATGCATTGTTACTTTTGTGCTATATAGTGTTAAAGAAAACATATAAACTACAAATAAACTTATTAAACGTTTAAGTGCAATGATGTTTGGGTATGTATATGTAGTTGTGTAGGGGTGCGGGTATATGTATGTACAGTACAGGCCAAAAGTTTGGACACACTTGACTAAAATGTTAACTATGATCTTAAAAATCATTTAAGCTGAAGTAGTATGGTTAAATGCTTAAAATTACTTTTGTAGACAAAAATATACCTGTGCCAAACAGATTAATTTTTGTTATTAGAAAACTTACATTTTATTTAAAAATATTATTTTTGAAATAGACGACTTACACTGAATATTGTAGAAAAAGCAGCCAATAAGAGCCTCGATTAAATATGAACTCCTATACTCTTTAAAATTCCTCCAAAAATTGAAAATTTAAGAAGCTTCTTAAAAAATGACCACATACGGTTCAACAATTTCTAGGCAAAGGGTGACTGCACTTCAAATAATAAAATATAACAGAGATTTGGTTTATTTTGGATGCTTTTAGTCACCAATATAATTTCCAAAGTTGCATTTGTGTTATGCCATAGTTTGGATGAGTTTATTTTTAATATGTTATATGGAATAATGTATAAATAAAGAACGAGTGAGTGTGTCCAAACTTTTGGCCTGTGCTGTATGTTTTTATATGTATATGGGTACCTATATGTGTACAGGTCTCTTTATATATGTCTATCTCTTTATAGTTGGCACTTCCAACTATATACAACTTTGTCTGATTGTTTTGATATTTGATTTTATCCTCATTCTTGTTTTCTCTTCCTTTATATTTCTTTTATTTTTTAACTGTTTTATTGTAAAGCACTTTGGATCAACAGTTGTGTTAAATCTGTGCTATATAAATAAACTTTGACTTGACTTTAAAAAAAGTAAACTGATCATTAGTGTGCCTGTTTAAATGAATGGTGCCTTAGAAGAAGTTCTTAACTAACCATCTTAAGAAGTACTAAAGACTAATTTGTTCCATTTTAAGTACAAAATTAGTGCATGAAAACAGTACATTACTAACTGTACTTACTGTAAAGTGTATTATAGCGCACTTTTTCATCTGGGAAGTAAGTTTGTGTAATGAGTTTTTGGACTCTTAAGCAGTTCCATAATATGTCCTTGGCAACAAAAGTTCACATGAAAATATTATACTAATATTTTTTCCTTTTCAATCTGATTCACATACAATTTCACATTGCTAAAATTGTTAAACTCACACCAAATGAATGTATTGTTTTCTTCAGAGAAATTCATCATTGAATCACACTAATAGATCACTCATTACTTCTTAAATGACTGTAGAATGAGGAAACCATGACATTGGTGGACTTTGATTTCAGATGTATCGATAGAAACTTCATGCAAAATTAAATATTAACTTTTCTTCAGTAAAGCCTCCTAAAAGCAATTTCAGCCTCATATGATGCTATCCTGAAACAAGCTTGAAGTGATCAAAATTATTTTGTCTAAAATAAACATGCTCTCATGTACACATCTTAATAAACACACAGGCAAATATTTCTATATAAATGCTAAAATGTATTTATTTTATTAACAAAGTCAGTAATAATTTAATTAATATTCATATTACAGTACATATGAAATACATTAATAATACCATGTCAAAAATATGAATATTAATAACATCCTCTCTTGTCCTGGACAAACACATATTTTACTTACAAAAGTAAAGAGACACGGCTTACAAACAGCAGTTAAAGTGTCCTGTGTTAGCCAAAAGCTAAGCTTTAATTTGATCATAAAGCATCAGGGCTGTTTACAAAATATGTATGTTTAACATTACCAGTCAGATGGAAAGGACAAATGTAAGGTTTTTGACAGGTAAACATAGTTACATGTATTGAAAAATGGTAGACATCTAAAACAAGTTACTATAGCAGCTACTAAGGACCTGATTGTGTACATTTTCGGTCTAAAAGCCAAAGTCAGGTGAAGTGCTCCAGATGACATAATGTAAATCTAAATGTACAGCGACAAGATATTTTATTCCTTGTCTATAAAGAGTGCAGATTTGGTGAAGATGCAATAAGGCAATTTGTGTGGAGGACTCAGTAACCTCCAATAAGACTAAACATATTGTGTTTGATGTCAGCAGAAAGATCTTTCTATACACAAAACAGAGATTTAATTCTTCAACATCCCTTTTTGTTTTTGCATACTTGGAATTTTCTGGGAATTTTTTTTTAACCGAAGAAACCATGGAAAAAGACGCAGACAGCGAGGAGTAGGATGGCGTTAGCGTTTACCACGTTTCTCCACAAAGGTTTCTCAGTTGTATCGGTGAGCTTCAGCTGGAGCGCCGCCTCCTCCTCTTTAGTCAGTTTAGGGGCGTTACCCTGATCAAAGCCACAGAACCAGTTGTACGCCTTCTTGAAACAGTTCGGCTCCGCACGTTCTTCTGTGCAAGACAAAGGCCAACAGCTGTTATCAGTTGCTCATAAAATATTCATCTGATGATAATACAATTATTAATCTATGTGATTTGCACGAGTAAGACATTTTGCCTGCATTAAAATATTTCTTTGTTCCTAGAACAGCACTCTTATCAACTAATTACGGACCATCTGACGCATGCCGCCCATTAAACTGGCAAGCACAATTGGCAGAATTGGCTGGATGCCACTCGATTTCTGGTGGCTGGTTTGTACCAGATTTCCTAAATGGATAAAGGCACCAGCTGACAAGTGCTTTTCGTGTGTGTTTCTAAAGAATGATTTGTGGACTGGGACTTTAGCAGCTTGATTTTGGTTGACCCTAGCTAATCTATTATTGTGTTATCAGTACTTTTCTATGATCTCTAAAAAAACTATTACGCAGAAGATGTAATATAAATCTCAGGTGTGCCTAGAAAGAGACAATGAGCACTTTTAGTTAAAATATATTTGATTTCTGTGAATACAGTAGTCTCACACTATTGAGATATGGCGACAGCATACAACTCACTGAAGGCAGAAGCTATGGTGGTAATGCAGGACTGTCAGTTGTGCTCGATGGCCGGGGATTTATCAGTGTGACGTCATATTAACAAGAGGATCATAACGGCACGTCTAATAGGACTGCTTTGGTTTAATCAGGATTAAAAAAGAAGGAGAGGGTGTTTTTATCATTGTCAGGTGGTAATGTTTAGACACTGCCAACACACATTATGTCCAAACACCTTGTACAGTAAATGTGGATTTTGCTTAATAGGTGCCCTTTAATACAACCTATTAAACTACTGCTATGCAAGACTACCTTCATCTCTACTCCTAAAAATGTCCCAGAAAACAAGAAGTTATTTCTAGGTTTATTTTGTACATGTATACTGTAAGTTATATTTTACTAAACTCTTAAAGGGACACTCCAATTTTTTTTTTTTTATTTGATTTTTACCGTTTTGGAATTCATTCAGCTGATCTCCGGGTCTGTCTATATCACTTTTAGCATAGCTTAGCACAATCCACCGAATCTGATTAGACCACTAGCGTCGCACTCAAAAATGACCAAAGAGTTTCGATATTTATCCTATTCAAAACTTGACTCTTCTGTTGTTACATCTTGTAGATGAATGATATTATGCAGTGCCCGAAAATAGTCCCCTGCTATTCAAGTTACCAAGAAGACTGTTTTTGGGTGCTGCGTAATATCATTGCACCTCCTGCAGCCATGTTATGGCAGCAAGTTCCTTGATTATTACGCCAGTTTGAGAGTATAGTTTCTAAACATATCTGTCTAGAAAATCACAACTTTTAATTTTCCGTCGGTCTTAGTACACGATGTAACAACAGAAGAGTCAAGTTTTTAAACAGGATAAATATTGAAAATCTTTGGTCATTTTTGAGCGTGATGCTAATGGTCTAATCAGATTCTATGGATTATGCTAAGCTATGCTAAAAGCGGAACCTCCAGAACCGGAGATCAGCTGAATGGATTCCAAAACTGTAAAAATGAAATGTTTAACTCTAGGGGAGCTGAAAAATGAGCATACTTTCAAAAACAAAAAGTGGAGTGTCCCTTTAAAAATGAAGTTAATACAAAAGGGTTCTTCACAGATTCCCTTGAAGATTCTTTTTTGGCTCCCCAAAGAACAATTTAGTCAAGGGTTCTTCAAATAATAATTTCTTTCTTACTTTTTATACTGTAAGCTGAAGAACTTTATTCACAACAAAAAAGTTTTGTGTGATGTTAAAGGGTTTTTATGGAATCTTATAGCCAAAAATGTGCACTTTTCTTTTTAAGAATGTTTGTAATATGTATTTAGCAAGTATGCGGCATGTAAATATGCCAATATACCTTCTATTTCCATGGTGTCAGAGTCCTGATCTCCAGTCCATTCATCGTTTTCCAGATCAATCCTTTCCTCAGTGCTGTTCCTCAAACTCCAGCAAAGCCTGTGCAGCTGTGGAAAGACAAGGGATCAAAAAATAAAGACAGAGGGACACCTTAATGGAAAAATCAGTTTTTTTGCACAGATATAAATCTCATGGTAATACGCAACTATATAATATAATAATACATTTCAATATAATCTTCTTTTGTCCCTGACGTTGGGGTTTAAGGGTGGAGTTTTATTTGCGTTTTTTCAGATAATTGTACGATTCACACTGTATAGTGTAGGATAGGGATTCATTGGCATAGGTATGAATGTTTGGTATGAATTAGGGATGCATCGATATGGAAATTTTGGCCGATACCGATAAGCGCTAAGTCTTTATATTTGGGGGCCGATTACCGATATCTATAGGCTGATAAATATTCATATTATTTTCACAATGAAACACTCGCAGACCGCGGACATCTTGTCTTTGCGCTAGACTAGCATACTCTTCTTAAGCCCGCAACACGTGTCATCTTCGTGCTATGTCACAGAAAGCACCAATCAAAACTCCACATGGCCAGCAATGAGCAAGTGAAGTGGTTCAACAAACCAAAATAATCCATAATTTATCGCCTTTCATTTATCGGCCTAATTTTGCTATCAGACCGATAATATAAAAAGCAAGCAGTTATCGTCGGGCGATATATCGTGCATCCCTAGTATGAATGAATGATCTGGTTAAAGGTCCACTGTGTAGGTTTTAGTAGCATTTAGAGGTGAGACTGTGAATTGCAACGAATGGCTCAGTCCACAGCTCACCCTTCCCTTTCAAAACGCATATAGAAGCTATGGTAGCCGCCACAGGAAAAACACAACTTCGTATGAGACAACGTAGTCACGAAACACGCTCTATAGACCAGTTTGTCCATTTAGTTCATTATGTAAGGTCTTTATGATCCGCTGATAATATAGTTATGTAATTATATTGCATATTTGTCAATAGATCCTCCTCAAAGTTACACAATGCACCTTTAAAACAATTCAATAACTACGATGCAGTTTACTTATTTTAAAACAAAATGCGATGTGTCATTGCTACAGATTAGTTGGCTTTAAAAAAAAAAAAACATTCCAGGATAAATAATAAAATTGGTGTCAACTGTTGTATGTTTCACCTATAGCCTACTGCACTGAAAAAAAAACAATTAATTCAATTTACTATTTTTTTAAGTAAGTGTTTGCAATCACTTTATTTAAGCTACATTTAAACAAAAAATTAGAAAAAAAAAACTTTTTAAATGTAGCTTAAATAAATTGATTGCATCCACTTACCTTAAAAAAATTAATTGAATTCATAATTTTTTTCCAGCCTGTTAATGCAGATTTTCCACAACTAGATCTTTATTAGTATTAAACTCAGAACATGTTATACAGTACCTAAAAAAGTTAACATTTTAACGATATTTTCCCTAATAGCGTTGTTGTAAATTAGTGGTTCTCAAACTTTTCAGCGTGTGGCCCCCCTTGTGTATGGCACATTCCTTCGTGGCCCCCCCAAATAAAATATATGACAAAAACTTAAAATTTTAATTAAACAAATCATATTAAATTATACAAGTTAGTAGCCTTATTTTTTTAGATTTACTTAAACAATATTCGTGATAAATTACTGTATTTTATAAAATTTCATAAAACTGGGACCCCCTGGGACCATCTTGCGGCCCCTCTGGGGGCCCCGGCCCCTAGTTTGAGAACCACTGTTGTAAATTACATGTATTACGTGTAGTGTATTTTTCATTGCTATAAGAAAAAACTTACATGTTTGTCATCAATGGGTTTGGTCATGAGGGAGATGCCTAATATGAGAATACAGGATAAGACAAAGAGTATGATGGCAAAATAGAGGTAGTGCACACCGCAGATGATCGTAGGACAGTTGCTGGGTTGAACACAGCTGCCAGTCCCATAGGCGAACTCAGTTATCATGCGTGAAAGACCCACCAACAGGCCAATACACATCCCATAAAAGGCACCCTGTAAGGGGAGAGCAACACTGTTAAAAATGTCTGTTTGCCATTAACTTACTGTAGAATTAAATTCGTGTTATTTACTGGCAACAGTTTGTTCAAAGTTAAATGCCTTTGTCTTTACAGAATCAAACTATAAAATAACAACCTCATGCAAAATCCTCATCAATCTTTTTCTGTTTTTTTTTTTATGGTTCCCAGAATGCTTTGCATGAGGCTGTTATTTTAGTTTTAGACTTGCAACACTGATGGGAACCTAATGAGAAATATCTTTGAGAATAATGATGGCCAAAGACATACTATAAAATGTATACTTTCTTGACTGACAAAATTTAAATAAATTTAGAAAGTACCGAGACAACTTACAGGTTCATTGACTCGCTTGCAGAAAATGGCCAGTGCGAAGACGGCAGCGATGGGTGGAGCCAGATAACTGGTAATGGACTGAATGTAATCAAAGAGCTGCCCGCTCTGAGCCGACTGCACGATGGGGATCCACGCAATACTCACGCCAATAAGAACCAGCATAAAACACCTATAAATTCATGAAATACACCATTACTTCTTCAACTTTTGCCTTTAAATGCAAGGGCAGTTCAAACATACATGAGCAAGACAAAGCTGCTTATGAAGATCCACAATACAAACACACACTGGACACACATACGCACCTGCCAGCGATCATGAGCTCCTTTTCTTTGGCCTTGGGTCGGATCTTGGTGTAGATATCCATGGTGAAGAGAGTACTGGCGCTGTTGAAGATGGACGTGAGGGAACTCATCAAAGACGCCAGCATGACGGATAACATCAATCCTCTGAGACCTTCACACATAACAACTTAGACTCGTGTCTTGAACCAATTCACACTACCTAAGTAGTCCAATTATGAGGAAAAATCAGCTTTACCATTTGGCATCAGGTCCACCACTAGTTTGGGATAGGCAATATTAGTGCAGCCCACACTGGTTCCACAGTGGCGGTAACACTCTTCTGGATCCACACATGCAATCACATCTGACATAAACAAGACACAGTTATTTTTCATGGCCAAATAAAAGCAAATGTCACAACCAGTCTACCACCATTTATTTTCCCAGACCTGCATTTCCAGTTTTTCTTACCTGGGTACAGTACTCTGCTGATCATGCCAGGGAAAACCATTAGGAACATGGGAAGAAGTTTGAGGTAACCACACAAGATGCAACCAGCTTTCACGTGAGATAAGTTCTTGGCGGAGAGACAGCGCTGGACAATCACCTAAAACAGTTGTAATGTTATGTTAGCGCACAATGTACATAAACTTCCATTGAAACATCCATTATCAGCCTTAAGGAGCTTTGAATGATCAATACACAATATAAAATCAATATAAATATATAAGCAATATAAAAATAGTAAGTTACCCTATTTGCCTTAAAATTTTAATTTAATAACGTCATATTAAAAGTTATCAATAAAAGTTGAATTAACTAAATATTTTAATGCAACCAAATAACAAACTTTTTTAAATTGAACCAACTTTTTTGCATAGATCACACAAATAAAATAACACAGGAGGGTCATTCTACAAAAAAGGTGGAAATGCTTGTCCCTTGCTTTTGCAGACCCCTTAATCATTTAATTTGACCCAAAAATCCCATTATGATATATATTTAATAAATATAGACTGTCCTTAACATAATGAGAGAGTTTATTTATGTAATTTTCTTTTTTTTCCTTTTTTAAACTTTTTTTTAAAATGTCTGTGCCTGAAAATTGCCGTCCCTTTGATCATACATGGAAGTTGAACTGTGTACTTATTATTTAAAACCATGTTTTTTATAAAACAAATCTAATTTACATTTACCTTTAACCCTGTATGAATTTACTACAACACTGAAATGGTAAAAATATACTATTTATATGAATAATATCAAATAAATATTTGTCCCCCAAATTTATGTCATTGGTGTTACCCTACCCAAAGCACCTTTATTTTGAAACAATGCATCAGATCTTTGAAGTTTTTCTTGGGGCAAGAGGTCAGTGAAAGAAGTGCAGTGGAGGAAGGCAAAAGGTTTGTGAGATGTCTTACCTTATTTGTCTAAAATATCATGATATATCTAAGAATTTTGCTATAAGATTTTTTGGATGTCATTAGTGTTACTCTTTTTTATAGCTGGGAGTGTTAAGATCTTTACATAAAAATACATTATACTGAATAAGTATGTGATTGTTACATCTCTGATGAAATAGCAACTGGCTAATGGCAGCCATTTCGTTAAAATTTTTGTTTTTTTCTGTAAATTGTCATTGGTGTTACCATCATTGGTGTTACCGTTATTGGTGTTACCGTCTTCTCTAATGAGTACTTCCTAAGCACTATTCCTTTAACTGACCAACATAAAAGCATACAAACAAAACAAGATAGAAAAATGTTTAAGTTTATACGTTTTATCATATTCATTATCTATTATTATATTCTCATTTTGTCAGGTATTTAAGATAAAACGTCATGGATTCTTTATTAAAATGTATTAAAAATTAAACATAGATTAAGCATCCCGTTTTGCGGATTCATAGAAGTTAGTTAATGCTATTATAGAAGTTTTGGGTGTTTTGAAAGGAGTTCATTTAAGCAGATTTCCATCACCCGAAATCCACCTTTTCTGTAGAATGACCCAGGAACATGCAAGTCTGCATGAGATAAACTTTGACTCTTGCTTATAGGCTGTTAACTTGAAGTGTGTGAATATCTTTTCTTGGGCTGTTTGTGTATCTTATCTATGAAGTGTAGACTGTGTTCTAACAAAAATCTGTGCATGTCTGTCTAAATTTAGACTCGGTCTAAAACAAGAATGGCATTGTTCATCCTGGGAAACTTAAGATAAAAGTGCAGTTTCCTAAAATGGATGTGTTCACAATTTGCCTGTAAGTCTATGTGACCCCGTCTGTGAAATTCAGGCTAAAGTCTCATAATACAGTGGTTCTCAAACTGGGAGCCGTGGCCCCCTGGGGGTCCTCAAATGGTGCCGAGGGGCCCCAGTTTTAGGACATTTTATAAAATACATTAATTTATCAATTCTGTGTAATTAAACCTCAGAAAAATAAGTCTACTAACCAACAGCACTACATTGTATATTTTAAGTTTTGTTTAATTCAAATTTTATGTTTTACAATGTTTTTATGTCATAAATTGTCTTTGGGGGGCCACGAAGGGCAGAAGTGGGGGTTACCGTACACCGCTGAACAAGTTTGAGACACTGATCTAATAAGCTTGATTTCAGTCATTGATTTCAATCTTTGACATGACCTTACTCAGTCAAAATTAAAGGGGTGGTTCAATGGTATTTCATGCATTCTGACTTATTAACACAGTTATAGAGTTGTTTTCTCATGCTTAACGTAGGCAAAGTGTCATAAAAGAAGTTGGACGAGTATTTCTGGCCGAATGCATTTCGCAAGGGTTCCTACAAGTTTTGGAAAGTTTTTTTCGATTACAGATCCAGCTGACGTTTTAGGGGTTTCTATACGCATCACTTCTTTTTATGGGCACTTCCCCCGGAAAACCCCGCCCACCCGTCAATCAGCGGGAGATGCTAGAACTTGCAAACATCTTATCACGCGACACAGCTTTGTTTAATTTCAAAACTCAACAATGGCAAGAAAGAAGAAGTGTGTTTTTGGATGTAAGGAGAAGAAATCCAGCCTTATGGAAACAATGGAAATAGTTTATTATCCGGGGTTTCAGCGGAGTTTTGCGTGTGTGTTTGATGCGCTGGATTTCATTGAAAAGTCCCAACCGGGTCATGAGTTGCATGCGTTAAGTAAGACTTCTGTCTTATGTCAGAAATAGGTGCGTGCATATTATATAAATGACACGAACATGTAGTGAATCATAAGTTAAACAGTGTTGTTTAGTGTTGCATGACTCATACTTGCTCCTCACGCGGTAGTAACTCCTTCTTCATTTTTTCGTACGTTATCGGAAAGATTCTGTAAAGCTAATCTTTCTTTTATAAATCTGATTAAACTAAAGACTCTTTGGCGATATAAATGATGTAATACTACTCTATAGGAACTCCAGATTAACATCAGAAATGCAGAAACAGTGTGTGTTATGTGAGCTTTAAAGATATTATGGTTATATTTTCACTGAATGTTCTTTATGTAGGATGATTTTATTACATGTAGAAAACAGTAAATCACACAAAATGACTTTTGCTGGGGGTTTTTCACAGACTAGGCCTGCATGTTACCAAAAAAATTTACTGCATAAATTTAAAGGCCACCTATTATGCAAAATCAAGGTGTTTGGACATAATGTGTGTTGGCAGTGTGTGAACACAACCACCCTATGATGAAAAACCAGCTCCACCCGCTGCTTGTTTTTTAATCCTTATAAACCAAAGCAGTCTCATAGACCTGCCGTTTTGATTCTCTTATCAATATGAGGTCACATTGAAAAAGCCCCGCCCACTTACAGTCCTGCATTACCAATAGTTTCCACCCTAAGCGAGTTGGACTGTGTCCATTAGATACTATTGTCTCAGACTGTATTAATCAGCTGTATTTTAACTGAAAGTGCTCACTGTCTGTCTGTTTGTAAGGAAGTGATTTGCATTTAAAGGTCCAGACATTAAAACAGCACGTGTTTGCTCCCACCCAAATAGGAGCATTTTGGACATGCTATAATAAATGATCTATGGCATGTTTTAAGCTGAAACTTCACAGACACATTCTGGGCACATCTGAGACTTATATGACATCTTGTAAAAAGGCCATAATATGTGCCCTTTAAACCCAGATGGAACCTTGAAAATATTTAATTCTAGTCCAACTACCCCTGCTATAGTTATTCACACTAAAAATCATATCTAGAATCTATTACAAATATTTCCCAGAAGTCCTTATAAATGCATCAATCACCTGATCAGTGCACCAGTACCAGCCGGCCTGAATAGTAAGACCGAAAATAAGTCCTGGCCAGGGCAAATCTCCTTTGATGGGGTCTCTGAAAATGTGAAATGCGTCTGCGCGAGGGGTGTAGCACGCTGAACTGATGTTTTCGCTGACCACTGACGGGATTGCGTTCATGTACTTTTGCTGTAAGTTCTCGTAACCTCCGACCTCATTGAACGCTGTTGAAATAAACAGGAAACTGGGAAATGTTTCATGAGGTCACTAATGATCATTTAGTACTGATTAAACTCCAGAATGGACTTACCGAAACCCATAAGAATAAATGAGCCTATAACCATGATGATGGTCTGTAAGGTGTCTGTGTAGATCACCGCTGCCAGTCCACCTGTACAGAAAAGATAAAAGTTTTTTTTTAATCTTGTTAAATGCTTTGCCTCTTTGACAAATTTTTATATATTTTATAAACTCAGTTTGAAATAGTGCAGACTTTCATTGCGCTAGATATCATACAAGCATAATCAGACCGGCAGACAAGATAATTTCTAATGTTTACTCCCCCGGGAAACAAATCTGTACCAACCCATAAACTGCAATAAACCTCTTATACAACTGACCATAAGGATGACATAAGTTTAAAGTCATGATGCATCATAGAGTTTGGCTTCCACAGCCTTATCGTGCATTAGAATGGGTAATTACCCATAATAGGCTACAATAAACAGCACATCTCATTCACAGCAATCCCATTGGTGGTCCTACAACCCTTGAGAATAACAAAAGTTGGACTTTATTCTATGGTGTCATTTGAGTGCAGTTAGCATCTCCGAGTTGATTTAACCCAAACAAAGGAAAGTTTAAAGGAAAACACCACAGTTTTTCAATATTTTACTATGTTCTTACCTCAACTTAGACAAATTAATACATATATATATATATTTTTCAATGTGTGCACTTAATTTTTGTACAGCGCTTCGTGAATGTGTTAGCATTTAGCTTAGCCCCATTCATTCCTTAGGATGCAAACAGGGATGAATTTAAAAGCCAGCAAACACTTCCATGTTTTCCCTATTTGAAGACTGTAACATGAGTAGTCACACGATTAAGTATGGTGGCACAAAATAAAACGTGAATAAATAATTGAGAACTATATTGAATGGCGGAAGAGCACTTAGTTTGCAGCACTTCGACCTCGATGCGCAATATAGTTCTCATTTTTTTGTCTACTTAAAAAAATACTTACCATACTTACTCATGTAACTACTCATGTAACAGTCTTTAAATAGGGAAAATATGGAAGTGTTTGGTGGCTTTTAAATTCATCCCTGTTTGGATCCTAAAGAATGAATGGGGCTAGGCTAAATGCTAACATATTCACGACGCACTGTACGAAGATTAAAGGATTAGTCAATTTTTATAAAAAAAAGAATCCAGATAATTTACTCACCACCATGTCATCCAAAATGTTGATGTCTTTCTTTGTTCAGTCGATAAGAAATTATATTTTTTGAGGAAAACATTCCAGGATTTTTCTCATTTTAATGGACTTCAATGGACCCCAATACTTAACCGTTTTAATGCAGTTTAAAATTGCAGTTTCAAAGGACTCAAAACAATCTCAAACGAGGCATGAGGGCCTTAACGAGCGAAGCGATTGTCATTTTTGGCAAGAGATATGAAAAATGTGCACTTTTGAACCACGGCTTCTCTTCTTCCTCCGGCTGTGTGATGAGCCAGCGCGACCTCACGTAATTGTGTAATGCCGTGGAAAGGTCACGTGTTACATATATTAAACGCACATTTGCGGACCATTTTAAACAATAAACTGACACAAAGACATTCATTAGAATCATTCAACATACAACACTGTCGAAACGCTGGGGCGTAGTTTTGATACGTAATCCTTGACCTCTTGACGTGATGATGATGTGATTGCGTGAGGTCGCGCTAGCGCGTCACAGGACCAGAGAAAGACAAGAAGTTGTGGTTTGAAAGTGCATATTTTTTGTTTTTCTTGGCAAAAATCACAATCATTTCGCTAGAAAAGACCCTTATGCCTCGTTTGGGATCATTTAGAGTTTTTTGAAACTGCAATTTTAAACTGCATTAAACTGTTACGTGTTGGGGTCCATTAAAGTCCATTAAAATGAGAAAAATCATCAAAAAACATAATTTCTTCTCGACCGAACAAAGAAACACATCAACACCCTGGATGACACGGTGGTGAGTAAATTATCTGGATTTTTTTTGGAAAAAAATGGACTAATCCTTTAAGTGCACGCACTGAAAAAAGATAGGTATGTATTAATTTGTCTAAGTTGAGGTAAGAACATAGTAAAATATTGAAAAACTGTGGTGTTTTCCTTTAACATAGGGAATGTGGGTATAATGTACACCACTGTCTATAAATGCTAAAATATATAACCACTGTACTACTGTTTGTTGTACAGTATTTGAGAAGATACAAGCTGATTTTAACACTTTTTACTCCAAAAAATAAATTTTCAGTGTTGATTTATTTTTTATTCTTAATTATTTTACACTGTAAAAAATACTTTGCTGCCTTAACATTTTTTGTTAAATCAACTCAGATCTACAAGTCATGTCAACAGAGATGAGTTGTCACTCTTGTAAAATATAGTTGAGAAAAGTCAAATTAATTTTGTAAGTTATAACAACTCATCTCTAGTCAAGATAAATAATAGTAAGTTGAAATGACTTAAATCCGAGTTGATTCAAAAAAAATTTTCAAGGCAGCAAAGTATCTTCTACAGTGTATATATCCTTATTTAACACCATTCCAGCTTCTTTGGCTTTATTCAGGGTTTGAACCAGTATTTAGAGTCTGCTTTATGTCCACATTATTAATCTTTCATCTCTTTCATGTCTTTGGGCTGCCAAACTGGAGTACCCGGAGAAAACAGGAAGAAGACGGCATACAGTAAAGAAAACAGTCACTGTACCACCCCATCTAATGATTTAAATACTTGACAACTTACCCCAAGCTTATATCTTATATGTATGAATAGAATGCCAACGTACAGAATGCAATATTTATGCAGTGGTGAACTCACCTGTTACTGTATAAAGCGCTGTAATGAGCAGCAAAAGAAATACTGCCAGGTAAATGTTGAGTCCTAAAGCCTGATTAATAAAAATGGCTCCTGCAAACATATCTGCCTGAGAAGCGGAAATAAACAAGAACATAGAAAAGTGGGTGGTGGAAATGATAGGGATATTTACATTGACTTCACATGGCAATAAAAGGTATTTTCACATGGACAATAAGCACCGTATCAGATCTACTATCAGACTACGCATGTTTAGTTAAGGTTTAAAGCAAATATTATCTAAAAAATACGGTAAATACAGAGATAAAGTAGCTTCTAGTGAATCAGATTTTCAAATGTATTGCTTTTATAGGACAGATATGATCCTAATAGGTAAACCTATTTACAGTAATCATCTGTACCAATAAAATCATCTGTCTTTATTTTAAAACATCATTTACGAAACAAAAGACATCATTTAAACAACACTGTAGATTTACTTTATGGTTATAGGGACACTTTATGGGTAAAACATAAGGGTATAAAATGAAAATAACTTATTGAATATTTATTCACAAGCAACTTATATTTTTACTTAAACTCAAGAGGATTTTTGCCATAACTTTTATCTGTAAGTACCAAAATCACAGTATCACTGTATTACTATTTAATATCTCTACTTGATGACAGAGATTTTAACTCACAGAGATTTTGGTGAAGACATAGAGACACAGGGAAAGCACGGAGAGGTAGATACGGATGCGCTGTCCACCAAACCGTTTCTTTAGGTATTCGGGCATGGTCACCACCTGCAGATAACATTAGCATACTGTATGACCATAAAAAGATATGTGATTGCATAAAATATATGTTGCACAGATAAGCGACTGCAGTCCAAATGTAAGCAACATTTGAAAGCGTTATGTTGCAATGTTGAATACAGGTGAATAAATGAAAGCGTACCCCAGCCTTTATGTATATGGGCACAAACAGCCATCCCAGAATAATCACGACAACAAGAGCCTGAGGACAAACATTGCTGAAAGTCACACTTTCTACTGGTTATTGTTTTTACAATAATACTGTTTGCATAAATTATTCAATTTTGCTATTAGGAGATGTCAATAAAATTATATGAATAAATGTCAGTTGTTGAATGTTCATACAGTGCAATTATTTTGTTTATTTTTATTATTCTGTGTGTAATAAAAAATGATGCAACTGATTACTAGCAAAACTATAGGTCAAAGTTTACTTGTTATTGCCATTTGCCTCAAAATACTTGCACTGTACAAAATATTTGTTGGTTCAACATAAAAAAGTAAGTTACCTGGTTGCCTTCGAATTTTGAGTTAATTCAAGCTTAAAGTATTAGTTAACTCAAAAAATAAAAAAATCAACTAATTATTTTAAGTTGAATTAACTCAAAATGAGTTGAATTAACTTTTTTTACAGTGTGGAATATGCAATATACATAAAATAATTTTTGTTTTTATTTTCAGTTTTTTTAACATACGTACGTTCCATTCAAAGCCTCCAATGGCAATACCAGCAGCAGCTCCAGTCCCTGCTATTCCTACAAAATGGCCACTTCCAATGTTACTTGCAAAGAGAGAAGCTCCAATCTGAAAAAAGTTAAGAGAGTTTAAAATAACCCAATGGCACCGTATTGAAATTAAACAATTTAAGTAATCAGCAGAAATGTACTATGGAGCCTCTAAAGGGGACATGGAGCAAAAATTAAATAGTATAGTTCAACGTCACGTCGTGACCGACGAATTGGGAACGCGCCTCTACTTCGAGAAATCTACTTTGAGAAACTTCAAACACGCCAATGAACTTGGCATGCAGATATTTGCATCTGCCTGCGCCGCCCCACTGCTCGCGTATTTAATAAGGGGCCGGTGCAGAAATCGAATCAGCTGTTTGCACTGAGAAAGCTGAGCACAGTGCAGGGCTTAATTCAGCAATGGAACAGAACTGTGGCGACGTCAGGGAACGAGGGTTACATACACTATAAAAAATTAGAAATTACAATGTTATTGCAGCTGGGTTGCCGGTAATTTACCGTAGATTTACATTTATGTTATTTACTGGCAAGAGTTTGTTCAAAGTTAAATACATTTTAAATATTAACAAGTCTTTACCTTTACAGAATAAAACTATACAATAACAGCCTCATGCAAAGCATTCTGGGAACCAGAAATCATCATCAACCTTTATCTGTTTTTTGCTTCAGATTTTGTTTCCCAGAATGTTTTGCTTGATGCTGTTCTTTTAGTTTTACTCTGTAAAGACAAAGACTTGTAAATGTTTAATGTTCATTTAACTTTGAACAAAATGCTGAAAAAAAAAGTTGCCAGTAAATAACATAAATTTAAATCTACGGTAAATTACCGGCAACCCAGCTGCAATTTCTACGGAATTTTTTTACAGTGTACGTAACCGATACGTTTCACGTGCGCACGTGAAACTATCGTATGCGCACGTGAAACTATCGAGTTTAGTTTCACATGCGCATGTGAAACTATCACAAGCTCACGTACTGTAACACCTTCACGTGCGCACGCAAAACTAAACTTTTTTAAAAAATTCTGCACATGAAGGTTTCAGGTGAGAACATGAAACTAAACTTTCAATATTTTTACTCAAATGTTACCTAACATTGAAAAAATTATTCATTCAATTTACTAGATTTTTTTAAGTTAAGTCGTTGCAATCAATTTATTTAAGCTACATTTAAACAAACGTTTTTTATTTGATTTTACTTTACTAATCTTTTTTGTTTAAATGTAGCTTAAATAAATTGATTGCAACCACTTACCTTAAAAAAAATTTGTAAATTGAATGAATTATTTTTTTCAGTGATAGGGGCTCGGTAAGATTCAGTGAGTTTACTTTGAAAGCACATTTGAGTCTTTCTTCAGAATATATTAACTCGTGTCTACTGTTTGACTATATCTGGCAATGCAATCTCTATAATGATAAGCTTGAAAACTGCCTCTTCTGTACATTCTAAGGTTTAATCCGAACAATAATGATTGCAACAATGAACTTTGTATTAACATATACCAAAGCGTGACTAATTCAGCTCAATAAAAATTTCATTCACACTGAAAGAGCGTTTCAATGTTCTAATGTGGACAACATCTGCCATCAAAATATCATGGCGCCATAAAAGACTTTGTTCACCATATCATAGGGTTACCATGAAAAGCATGCACTGGCAAATCAAGGGGGCAGTTAAGGTTACAATCACGCTATATTGATAACGTGTAGCCGCCTACTGATAAAAATGAAAAAAAAAAAACATGTCCGCTTATATGGCCACCTTTGTCTTGGATAAGAGATTATATAACAACAGAATAGTAATATAGCACATCATAAATAAATATATAGTAAATAGTCAAGTAATCAAATTTCTTTCTTTTCAGAAAGAAAATGCTATTACGCTTTCAAGCTTGTACAGTTTTCCTTTTTTATGTCAGTTCACGTACTTACCGGCCACCATACCATACTTCTGCCAGCCAGGAAAAATCCTCCTACAGTGGCTCGGTTTGTCCTCACCATTGCCTTTGAAGAAAAGAGTCAAGTATCACATTTGTTATCTAAAAGACTGATGTTGTTCATTATATTTTATAACACTCTCTCTACAGGTTTTCAATAGTTTAAATGTGCAGGTGGATTACAGATGTGTTATTATAGGACTATAGGCCTTCCTGTATAGAGCAATGCATTAGCAGCGTAAAAGGTCATGGGTTCAAATCCAAGGAAAACATACTGATAAAAATATGTACCTTGTACAGTAATGCACTGTACACTGAAAAAAATTAAGGCTGGATTTACTTAAAAATATAGTGGATCATTTTTGCATCCATTTTTTAAGTACCATTATTCAATTGCTTAAAAATTCAAGTAAAACTTACTTTAAAAGTGGATGCAAAAATGATGCACTATATTTTTAAGTAAATCCAGCCTTTATTTTTTCAGTGTACAGTGTATTACTGTACAAAGTTGATTTGAATAAAAGTGTCTGCCAAAAAATAAATGCATAAATGTGCAAATACGGTATAAACTGTAATTTATGGTAACACCTAAAAAACTAAATTTTAAACTAAATTTTTTCACTTTGATTGAAAAAACTTTTAGGTATTTTTTTAAAAAAATTTCCACCTTAAATTTTACTTAAAAGTGAAACTAAAGTGAAATTTAAATTTAAAAAACGTAATTAGGCATTACCAATTCAAGTAATTTTTTAAAATTATGCAACTTTTCACTTTTTATAGTGCACGCAGTCCCTCTTTAAGATAAATTAAGACAAATTACACAATGCACTGTAAAACAAATGCAGCATGAAATTAAAACAACTTGGGTTTGCAAGTTAATTCAACCTACTATTTTAAATTTTGACTTGTGATAAGTTGACCTAACTTATAAAAACAAGTTGAAATTTTTAAGTTAAAGTAACATAAAATATATATTGATTTGATATCAGTGCAATTGATTTGTCCACTATCACTACTGTATATTCCTTCCATGATCTATTTATTGATCTAACATAACAAAGCCATTCTCATATGAAGATTTGGAGCAATAACATTTACATATGCATATTTTGCAATTACGATTTACCCTCAAATCCCCCTCCTTCTCTAGTTTCAAAAGTTATCTCCCACACCTATTGTACATTTACATGTTGACACAAGGTTAACAATTCACAAAACAGCAAGTATAAAAAATAGTGGATTGAAAATACCATTGCCCATATTCCCACAGCCAGAACAACTAAGAAATATATCACAATTACTGAGATATCTGCTGGATTGTTAATCGCTATGGTGGAGTTTTGTTTTTCATTCCGGACAAAGGAGAATCCGAAATAATCTGCACCCATTTTGGTGGTGTTTCGGGGGGGCCGAGTGGATCACCACACTGCGTCCCTTTCTGACACGAGTCTGATGGTGAAGACACCTGACGCACACGCTTTCACCTGCAGGAGTACGACTGGTGCATGCGCACACAGTAGGCCATATATGTGCACTTGGCGATGGGTGTGACTTTCAGTTAATTATAAAAGTGTTTGTGCCTCAGAGCTGTCAAAAATCTGAGATTGTGCGATGATGAAGGAAACATTAATGATCTACTTGGCAGGAGATTTGAGATTGGGTTCCTGTGAAGACCCATGAACCTCCACATCATCTGCATATTTATTGTATTTATAGTTTAGGTTGTTTACAATTTTTTCTTGCAAAATTTGGGCATAATGAAGTTGAAAGGATAAGTGGCATTGTGGGTGTAAAGTAAGTAACAATGGTTGCAGAAAGTGAACATATACTAGATAAAGTTTATACAAAAATGATTGATAGATAAGAATGTTAACGGTTTTTAGGTGGGCTAAAAAGCCAAGCAAGTGGATTTCCAAAAGCAAACTAAATGTGTTTCTTTAAAATTCTCATTGATCAATAAATGCATCTGTCAAAATGGAGAGACAAATACGTATGATGCTTATGCTGGTAGATCTGTAGGCATTTTTATTCATCTTACTCATTGTTTCTTAGTTGAGCTCGAGCAAGAATGCACGATTTTTTATCTAGTCGACCTAAACTGATAAAGATGTGCTTAATCACAGTTTCAGTTTCTATAAAATCATATAGTCCGGGGCTTTATATCCCAATATGCTCAAATCACATCAGGTTAAAAGGAACTGAGATTATTAACACCCTGTTCTTGGGTAAAACAACAAGGAAACCGTATGAATTTTACCTATTATCTTTTAGTTCTGGTAATAACCCACATTATTCCCAACAATTTCACACATGCTTAACCAGTGTGGTTTAATCATTAACCTGAAATTAGTTTAACAATATCAAGTACACATGTTGTTTTTTTTGGTTGTATCATCTATCGTGTTGCTGGGTTTAACCTTTTGCTCGAGTATTTTAACACCTTCTTAGAAAAAATACTTCAATTGGTAACACTTCAAATATTTTAATGTTTAATTTTACTTTAAGTGAAAATGTTAGGATTTTTAAATTATTTCAATTGGTAATACCTACGTATTTTTTTTTAGCTTTTTCCAACTAAAGTTTTCCAACCTAAAGTGAAAAAGTAATTTTATAAGTTAATCCAACTTCACTTTTAGCAGTGTGACAATTCGTATTCGTACATATTTTATGAGTTGGCTAATTCATATTTATTCGCACGACAACATTTGTACATTTTTGCCCAAAATGCTTTTGCCCCTGTGACGTTAATCTTGGGATTAGGGCTGAGGTTTCGTTATTGTTTCGTAGTGGCGACTTCTTTTTCGAGGGCGCTCGATGCGAAGTTTGTCACAACATGTATGTAGCCCGTCACGTGTGTGGTTTGTAATTTCAAAAGATGTGTTCTGGACGTCGAGTGATCTTGTGTGCATCACGTGTCTTGTCAAAATAAGTGCCTACTGCAGACGCGTCCAAAGGGTCCACGACAAAAGAGACGCCCACATCTGCCGGATACTCACATAATTTCATGCGTAATCAGAGTTTACTGTTAAGGGAGTGTCTTGCATGTATTTTGTGAACGTGAGTGCATCTTTTATCATAAACGGTTTTGATGCGTGTGCAGCAGGCACCATCTTGACAAAATAGGATGCAATTGACGCAACAAACACATATTTTGAAAATGCAAGCAACACACATGACACTCCGAAATCTTATTTTGAATTAGCGCCCCTTGGATGAGCAGTCATGAGCCCCACTGTTGTTTCGTATTTAATGATAATCGTATGTTTTTGTACAATTCACTTCGTAGTAATTCATACGAATAAGCTAACTCGTAAAATACGTGCAAATTCTCGTGAGATCAGGCTGCACCATACCCTGTGATTTGTCTGTCTTTCTAAAAATCTTTCTTTTATCAACCGTTTTATTTCGGTAACCTTTTTAATATTGTATAACCTAAGGCATGCAGATGATAAAGGTGTGGTTTGACAGAATTGTACTTTACATTATCAACTTTTCAGCAGTAACCGTATCTCATCAGGGTCATGAATGTTTATCTTTAAAATGTTTAGCATTTAATGTCATAAACCTCTGACCTTCCGAATGAAAATGGCCTTCAGGGTGTATTCATTTAGCTTCAACTACACCATTATAAATCGATCATAGCGTGTAAATGCTGCATACTGATGCAATCACTATTTATGGCATGTGTAGATACTGTACATGAACGGGAATCCATGCCAGAACCTTTTATATAATCAAAGGGCAAGATTTGCTGCTGAATAGGGATATCCTTCACAAAATCGCATAATGATATCATGAAGGATGCTAATTTTATTTATTTATTTATTTATTTGTATGTTATTGGGGAAGTTTCCCGGAAAGGGATTAGACTAGTCCTAGACTAAAATAAACGTAAGAGCTGTCCAAACTGAAAACTACTTGCACTGGCATATTTTAAAATACATAAGTGCCCTTTGTTTTGCCTCAAAATGCACACAAGTAATGTTTTTAGTAAGGCATGTTTGTTAAAACTAGTTATATTTCCTTATTCAACTAAGGCCTTTATGTATTAAAAAATAGCGATCCTAGCAAATATGCAGACACAACTATATGTCCATTTCTTGTGCTGCCGTTTAGCTAAGTGGTACAACATTGCGATAGCAGCGCAGAAGGTCATGGGTTCAAACCCAGGTAACTGATTAAAAAGTACACCTTAGTAATGTACTATCAGTCGCTTGTATTAAAAAGGTCTGCCAAATGCATAAATGTCTATTTTTTGGTGGATTTAATATCTCAGAAATTGTAAATACTGTGGCAAAAAAAAGCTCGGCTTGAGTCTTACGACCAACATGTGAAAAATCGGGGTTCGAATTTTGGGTCCAGCATTTGTGAAACCTGTTATTTTTTACAAACATGTCGCTAGAAGCATTAAAATGTATACAGTGAATTTAGAAAATAAATGGGATCGTCCTTATTTATGTTATTTCAGGTCTCTTCTATAGACGGTTTCATTGGAAGCACGTGATACACGTCTGGATCCGAACCCATACTTCCGGTTTCGTTTTTTTAATGCTCTGACAAGTTGCTAAACTGATCTCTTGAACAAATGCCTCGTCGAAAATAACAAATGTTTTGGTTTCCTAGGTAATCTATGTGTTGTTTTTTTGCCTGTTTACTGCTGAAACGGTCTATAACTAATTGTTTAATGCACAATGTTTCAAACGAAAAATATAGTTAAGTATAAAATTGTTTATCATCTTTTATTAAAATTCAAAAACGTATTTGCTTTTCGTTTTGGCCAAGGTCACTTAGGCTATGTGCGTTATTGGTTAATGTAAATTAGGGCTGGGCAAATTTTTTTTTTTTTTCGATTAATCAGGGTTTTTTTACGTGGTTGATTCAAAATCGATTTTTAAAGGCCACGAATCGATTTTTTTTCCATATGTATTTCATACGTATGTTAATATACAGGTTTGCGGCTCCTAATTTCTTTTTATTGATTATCCTTGTAAACTTGTGTTCACTGTTTTTTTTTTTATAAATAAAGAGTTTTGTTGCAAAACGAGATAAATCCATTTTTTAACATTTTTGTCAAAACATGTTTATTATTATTATGTTATCATGTTATTATTTTGTTTTATGGTGCTACTTAGCTGTATTTTTTAAGTTATTAAGGTTTAAATCAAAACAAACCAACTGCAGTTGCATTGAAATTAATTGAAATGCACAACCAAAAACTAGATTTCTGAACAATAAAAAAAAAACGGTGGTTATCTCGTTTTGCAACGAAATGAGTATAAAAATCTATCCGATAATCGGAATCGAAACGATTTGAGAGCATGCGAATCGAAATCGATCTGGAACATCTGAATCGATACCCAGCCTTAATGTAAATGCTATTTAACATTAAAATAATGTTAATTAACCAATAAGTCAATTTCAGTAGCTGCGCAATCCTCGCCTTCAGGTTTGGATCTACTTACATATAAAACTCCCAATCCAATTTTATCTTTAAACTAAAATCACGTCCTACATTTTTCTCTCGTTGAATATTCGGAATTAAGAGTAAACACCCCCTCATTATTAAGCATTGCGTATGAGAATGCATTAAATATTTTCATAGTAAAAAGAAGTGTCAGAGATATCATACTGAGAGTTCCCATGGTAGGCAATGTCTTTAATGTCATTCTGTCATAACCTTGCATAAGTCATTCTAATCAAAAGACTCGCTGCATCTCGTAACAGAGTGCCGCCAACATAACAGATGACGGCGTGCTGTTCTGAGATCAGCAGGCTTACACAATTCACATGTAGCAAGGTGTACAAGGTGAGTTTCATGGAGGAACGACAGACAAATACATCTAAGCATTGATGGAGGTACAGAGTAATGTCAAGTGAAGAAGAAGAACGTAACCGGTAAGGTGGTGTAACATTTGCACTATACTGTGCCACGTACTGAAGACCCCATTCTGTAGTGTTACAGAGTTTCTACAAAGATCAAGTCCTTACAAGTACACACTAAGTAAATGTCACATGGAGACCAGTATGCTAATTATTAGCGACTCATCAAAAGGGGGAGAAAGAGAAAAAAGTGTAGAGAAAAGAGGGTTGAGGAGAAACAACGAGTGGGAAAACCAGAGAAAGGGGAAGATAGAGAGTTACAAATCAAAACACAACTACCACTTTTCACTGAAAGTGGTGCTCGTGCCGGTTTCCCTTTCCACCGAATGGTGGAACGATTGAGCACCAGCACTCGATCAGTGGAAAAGTGGAAATAGCCCTGAGGAACCAAAGAGGAGAATCTAGGTATTCACAGAAAGAGAGAAAAGAGACGAAAGAGAGAAATAAGATAAAACAGTAGAGACGACATCGTGGTTGGGACAGACGGGTGGTGCTACTGCAGCTTGAAGTGAAAGCAGACACGGACGATCTCTCAGTTGGTGGGGTCCCCTCCTTCGCTGTCCTGCTGGTCGCTGGTCCACAGGGTGAGGTTATCCCGCAGAAGCTGCATGATGAGCGTGGAGTCCTTATAGGAGTCCTCGTTCAGATTGTCCAGGTGGCCGATGGCATCATCGAAGGCCTCCTTGGCAAGCTGGCAGGCCTGCTCGGGTGCGTTTTGGATCTCGTAGTAGAACACGGAGAAGTTGAGCGCCAGGCCCAAGCGGATGGGGTGGGTGGCCGGCATGCCCTTGCTTATTTCAAAGGCCTCCTTGTAGGCCCCTTCGGACGATTCGACGGCAGACGCCCTCTTTTCGCCGGTGGCCACTTCGGCTAGGTAGCGGTAGTAGTCGCCCTTCATCTTCAGGTAGAAGACCTTGCTCTCTAGCTGGGTGTCGTCACAGTTCTTGATGAGGTACTGGTCCAGGAGAGTCAGGACGTCCTGGCACACGGACTCCAGCTCCTTCTCGACTGTCTCTCGGTAGACGCGCACCAGTTCCAGCTTTTTCTCGTTGCCGTCCGCCGCCGTCTTCTGCTCTATGCTGGATATTACGCGCCAAGATGACCGCCGGGCCCCCACCACGTTCTTGTAGGCCACGGAGAGCAGGTTGCGGTCTTCATTGGACAACGGCTCATTCAGCTCCGTGACCTGATGGTATGGGAAAGAAAAGGGATGTTGGGTCAATATGAGCACTTATAACACAACGTGTACTTTATGTTCGTAATATAGTTAGAAATTCGACCAAAGCCCAATATGTAGTATATGCAAATTAGGATTCATCTCATTATATATTCATTATATATTCAAATACACCTGGCACTAAAGTCCCAATGAATATTTAACTCTTCAACACATGCATACATTTGAATGGATGATTTAAAAAAACTAAAACATATTAAAAACTGAATTTAAAAAGAGTATATATTAGCAACAATGCTCTTTAGATATTGAAAACGTCCATAATTTTCCAACATTAACCGATATAGAAACCGACAGATATAACGACATCAAATGTCAAACCTGAATACATTGAATACTAAAATTGTGACACAGTCCAAGTAAAACAGTTGTAAAAATGATAAATATATTAAAAATAATGATAATAATACGACTATAACAATAGCATCCGTGTCCACAACGACTGACTGACTGACGTATCCTTTGTGCTCGCGTGTCAAAGCAAACAGCTGATTCACATATTGCGCTTTATTTGACACCGCTAAAATTAAACGTGAGCTGTTAAGCCGTGCAACTTTTATTTGATTGCACAACATCATTTATATTTAAACTGGTGTGTAATTTTTAATATTTTATCTTGTCAGGGACGCACAGATGCACAATGGATGTGTCTGAGGATGTCTTAGCGCCGCCCATGTTCATCCACTGTAACGATTGATGTGGACGATATTGAACCGAAACCTACGATTTATGAGCCGTCTGCACGCTCATCCGCCCTTTCATCTTATTTATTTATAATAACGTGTCTTAATGATCAAATGTACGATGTCACGTTTTGTGTATTTAATGCATACATTTAATACATTACAAAGAGATACTGCACATCATGACAAAGGCAATGTGCAGCCGCATTGTAACGTTAGCCATGCTTTATGACTAACTTTAACCACAAAAAAATGCATCGCTATTGTGATATAATATAACGTTATAATGAATTAAAATATGAATGTATTAATAATAATGACCCACCAGTTTCATCGCAGAGGCCATGTCATCATAGCGCTCCGCCTGCTCGGCCAAACGGGCTCTTTGGATCAGTTGTTCCCTGTCAGCCATCCTCTTTCTTGTCAAAGGCTGTCGGTTCGGTCGGTCGTACCGGGGTTAGGTCGGTCGGTCGGTCGTCTCACAGCAGAAGACAGAGCCACGAGAGCGCGCGCCCCGGTCAGCACACACACAAGCGCGAGCAGAATCTGGAGCAGCCGCGCACGTGAGGGTGGTTTGGCGAGCCAAGTCTTAAATGTTCAAATGTATAAATGTTATATTTCTATATCTATATTTTAGCTGTCCCCTCCCGGCCCTCTCTTATCCAAGTTTCGCCGAGCTCGTTTTTTTCTCTCACCGCTTTTGGCTTTGTGGTGCTCTGCTGCTGCAAGCGTCCTGTCAATCCCAGCGAACGGGGTGGAGGGGGAGTATGGAGGGGGGTGCGCGCGCACTCGCTGTATTTCACGATGACGTCATTTTCTAAAAATAGCCGCGAGCCCCGCAGGCGCGCCCATGCGCAGTGAGGTTTACTGCATTGTTCATTGCAGCGAAGGACGGCGCATGCGCGCGATGAGAAACTCTTCCGCATTCAAATGAGGAGATGCTGCTGTTCAAAGGCTGATGAAAGAATAATGGGATGCATGGACATGGCTCCGTCGGGTTATTGCTTAATGATTCTCCATACAAACGGCATGAAATGGTTTGGACAGATGCGTATTTACAAAGTGAACAAAGGTCAAACTTCTTTAGAGGTGCAGTTGTTGCATAAAAGTGGGATTTAATGTAATCCGTTTGACCTTGGGGGTGAGGTAAAGAAATGTCCTTTTAAAGGGATAGTTCACGCAAAAATGAAAATTCTGTCATTATTTACTCACTCGCATGTTGTTACAAACCTGTATACATTTCTTTGTTCTGATGAACACAGAAGATATTTTGAGGAACGTTTGTGAGCCCCATTCACTTCCATAGTGGGACAAAATAATACTTAGCAAATCAACTGTAAAGACAGCAAGAGAGATTGTTTAAAGGAGGGGAGGATTATGAGGACACTTTTTTAAATAAAGAAGAAATGCCACAATACCCCCCCAATAAAAAAAAAAAAAAAACGTTTTTCAATTTCATTGTGACTATAACATTGAAAAAAATGTAGGTGACCTAACGAAAATGCGATCTGAAAAATTGATTGTGCCAAGGAACACATTTTTTTAAAGGGGTCAATAAAGGTAGGATTGATACGTGTTTAGGGCGGAGCTTGGCAAAGGGTCAATTTGCTGAGTATTATTGCAACGTCAAATTTGCTTAAGACATACCATTCTAATCCAGTCATGACAGTAATGGCTTCAGGACCAAAAGCATTGCAGGTGCATGTGCTGACACTGTAAAAACGGCATGACTCGCCCAATTAAATGTGGCTGTTTGCTTTATTTATCTGTGATTAGATGGTAGCAGCAGTACATTAGCTCTCAATGCAGAGACACACTGCCTCCGTTTCTCTGACACGGTATCTATTTCCTATCCTCAGGGGGCACTGGTGTTCATTTTCTCCATGCAACTGTCCCAAAAGGTCATCAGTCGATTATCCTTGTTTGCACAAAAGTCTGTGAAATCTCGTAGCAGGCGGTCAGCTAATTTCTCATCCCCCAGTGCGCTAGTCCTCCATGCTTTAGTCAGCATTGTATTGTAGGCCCAATTGTAGCCTACTCGATCCTCAGAACCAAACAGGCTCTGATTGGCTGAGGTACCGGAGTTACGCCGCCGTCGTTGTCCACTGGAGTATTTCCTCTTTGAATAAGGCAACTGAAGAAAAACTGTACCTGAATAAGACATGAGACTAAAATAAGACAAGGTTCAGATCTTTCAAAGCATTTGAAGAGCTCAGATGCAAAACCCTGATGTGTTTTATTGTAAATAAGCATTTTTTTATTAGACTATTAGATTCTGCCAACAAATCAACAAAAGTATTTCTGAATGGCCTAGGGCCGGTATTAGGCAAATTTTAGGCGAAAGTATTTGATGAAATTACAGTATAACATGGCCCAAGAGCATTCCGTTAATATCATTATCTAATTTTTGACATAGATGCCGTTTTTAGAGGCTTTTGCATCTGAGCTCCATATTTATAACTTATCAAAGCATGTACCTGTTACATGGATGTATTGTGGTTTGTTCTCGGCTGGAAAGTTAAAAGCAGATGCTGAGAACTTGTCTTGAACAAAGCCAAATCTTCAAAGAGAAAGAGAAAGTTTCGGTATAAATATGAGTGGTGTTTCTTTGTGCACAACCGAGGTTTTTAGCATGTTACTAAATTTTATTCAATTATTTGCGCGAGTGGATTAGGGACAAAGTCAATATAAAGACACAAACACGGCGAGTGATGTGAAAGTCGCAAATGATGTGGTACGATTGTCGTGAATGCACGCTACTCATATGCTTCTACCACGCAAGTTGGAAAACTTCAAAAGTTGCCTGTTTCCACTTTTCTGTCTGGAAACGCTCGTTTTTTGAGCTCGACAGCTCATAAAAACTTATTTCTGTGTTCTTTGGCTTGTTAGCTGTACATATTGTCACACAGCAGCTTTTAGGCATTATTCTGTTTTTTTGTTATAAGCCAGAAATGACAAGGAGGCGGCCTCTCTCAATACAAAGTCAATGGAGACGGTTGGATTGTTTTCCCCCCCGGTGGGCGTGGTTTTCAGGTTATGACACGCTGCGCTCTGTCTCTATGAACACAACATTTTAAAACACATAATTTAACATCACTGATTATGTCATCTACAGTATGCAATCTTCTTAACCTGTATAGTATGGCCTCCTGAAACAACTGCATTCTTTCCCAGTATGTCTCCAGTTCAAACCCTTAAAAGAAAAGCAGTGCAATAATAGAGAAAAATCATACTTTTATTTCACTACAATTTCAATATAATAGTGCCTTCAGTCATTTTATCATGTTTGTTTTGGCAAACAAGTGTAGTACCTGTCTTAATGTTTATCTAATATCATTGCATTAGCTTATGGCACATAGCTTTCACCTAACCTGCAGATCACTATTACTCACCTTCAAACAAATTATCACTGCCCTCCTTTATTAAACACTGAATATTAAGAGGAATAAACAACTGGGCGCGGAGAGGGTCACCATACAGGTACGATGGCAGAGCAAAGGGCACCTCCAACACGGGTACGAGCAGAAAGCCACAAGACGCTGCCTTTCGGTGCCAGCCTTGCACCTGAAAGGGAGAGGTCAAAGACATTAAATGCATTCCCCTTTTCAACTTATTTGCTTGATATTTAATAAAAATGTCATCCTTATCAACTCATCCTTATCAGGATTTTTTAGCTTACTACTGTATGTTCAATGATGCTCACCATTTCAAAGAGCACGGCTGCCGTGACAGCCATCCAGTGCAGTTTGATCTCAAAGGCGGCACTGGGAGAGAAGTTGCCATGGTAATAGCAACTGCACCACTCTGTCCGATCGCTGCGATTGTTCACGTCAACGTCCAAGGTGACTGTTTTCTGCTCAGGAACTGTGGCAGCTGAGAGGGTGGAGCAAAAAGAAAGAGAAAACCGAGAGAGATAGAGCAGAAATGGCCAAGAGGATGAAATGACATTGAGGTCAAGCATTGGAGTTTAAGATCTTAAGTCAAAGACAGTAATGGAAATATTTGTGATAAATGTGGTTAACAAATGCTTAGTTCATGTCAATTAGGATCATGCTGAATAATGATTCGGAGAGTTTGCCCATATAAAAGGTAAGAAAAGCATATTGCGAAATATTGAAAGGAAATACAATGTAGCAGTAGGCAAAGTAAGATAAGCGATGGATATGCAGAAGAGCTTTGAAAATATTTATTCAGCGGTGACAGGACAGGTGGAGGAGAGCAGGAAGAACCCACACCACAGCACTACAGGACCACAGCCACTACTTCACCACGGCATGCACTACATGCTACACACTACTGCTGTATGAGACATCAAAGCCCACCCAACAAGCAACTCGAGTCGATTTGTGTCCAGTTATTGTCTACTCTACATAACCAGGAGTAATCACACAAATTGTATGGTATGAAATGTAGTACTGTGTGTCAATCACTGATGTCATTACCAAGATTTGGGCATTGTGAGAATGTACTAAAAGGTGGACTTTTTTCCAAGAAAACATGCAGTCCTGGAATGGAGAACAAGTCACACAATTTCAATGAATTAGATGAATAGATGAATTAAGCTGCGGTCACACTAAACCTAAAGCAGGCAAAATTTTAAAGCAGTCCACTGTGTATATGCTTTGGGGACGCCTCCAGGGGTAAGTGCGTCTAAATGTGTATATCAAATTCAACCAATGGTGAGGCTTAACGACAAAGACGGTGACGTCAGAGCCAGGAAGTATATCGCTATCTGAAATATTGCCAAAGACGGCTTTACAGGGACGCAGGAAGTATGGCAAGGGGGACGCAGCGTCTCGTTCCCTTCTCAGGGAACAACAGTTACATACGTAACCCAGGGACGTTTTCATGTGTCAAACACAACTATGCAAAAAAGCATTTTGGTATGAATCAACATTCGCATACAGAAGATCATATAAGCTTTTAAAGCGAACAGTTTAGCATGTATGCTTAAAAGTAAAAAAAAAAAAATTGTTATTTTCCTACGCTACACAGGGAATAATATGGATTTTTTTCCAGAAAACTTCTTGCATAAAATTGATTCAAGCACTTTCAATGACCTGTATCTATGTATGTACATTTTCAAAAACTTCCCAGGGCCTTACATTTTTTCCCCCAGATTCACAACTTTCAAGGACCCCTGGGAACCCTCGAGGGAGCCAAAATGGCAAATATTTCACATGAGCTTGCGCTTCCGGGCCAAATTCATGTGTATGAAAGTCAACAGACAGAAAAGTCTAGTGTGATCGCAGCTTTTTTTCCAACCACTGAACTTTTTCTTAAATTAGATACAAGTGGTTGAATTACAAATGGTTCCTGTACAGATGAATTGTGCATGTAATGCATAGTGATATTACAAAAATGAGTTAAGGTTGTGATTTTGTGCGACCTGTTCTCTCTCCCAGAACTTCTTGAGGAGGGGGTGTGGCATGCATCCTTAAGGGGCGGAGCATGCTCGCTCTTAGGGCAGAACCGGCTGTGTGTACCTAGCAGTGCGGCAGCCTGGCTGCGACCTCCGAAGCTGCGGCTGAAGGAGCTATGCCTACTTGCGTACGAGGCTGGCCGACTGGGCAGCCAGGGCAGCAGGAAGGCGGGTAAGTCGCAGGGCCGACGTTCCTCCAGGACAAAGGCCACCTCGAACCACTTTCTCTGGAAGAGGGTGAAGTCCTCCAAAGCTGCAGCAGACCACACATTAGCTCCAGGTGGTGGAAGCTGAGCAGTAGGGCCTGTGGGGTACAAAAGTCTGTTTTTTACCTCTACATAGTTTACTGCAACAAAGTGATCAGAAATAATGTACTTTTTTCCTACCCTTCTCACAGTCTTTGTCAACAATTCGGTAAAAGTAGAAGCCATACACAAAAGTCCGCATGACGTCCCCAGAAGCATGGGTAATCAGACCGTCATCCAACATTTTCTGGAAGAGCACCAAGGAAAAGTTTTTAAACGAAACATACAGTGACTTTTGCAATGCTATTAACTTTACCTGCATGATTTCTACGGCAATGCCCTGTGTAGCCACATTCTCCACGTTGCTGACCAACCAATGTACAACTTCAGCACTGACAAAGCAATTGGGCGGCAGGCCTCTCTGCTCGGGTAAGAGCTGCACTCCAGTGCTGTAAACACAGGAAGTCAATTTATTTCACATATGGGTAACATAATAGCGAAGTAATAAATAATTAAGCATGTAAGGGGTTCTCACGTGGGATGCTTAATGGCTTCCAGGATCTCCATTAGGGTGGAAGATGAGGAAAGGCTTAATCCACTGGACCCTGACTGCCCACTGCAATTCAACACTGACATGTTCTGGACGAAATTTTTATTTTTTAAACCATTCCTACAGTCAGAATGAAGTGATCTCTTACCTAGTCTCTGAAATGGTGCTTGGGTCTCCTGTGACTTGGGATGTAGCAGCTGTTCTCTCACCACCTGGTTGGTTGCTTCCTTTGTCCATCAATCCACCCTCAGTGGTATTGGCTGGAACCTGATCAGATGGTAGCTGAGGAACCCATTGAAATTGTGTCAGACCAAATTGTAGTAAAGTTGGGTGAATTGACTCTTGTACGTCTTGCACAGAAACTAGTTACTAGTTTAATGCAACTAAGTCTACATACAGTAAGTGTGAAAGAGTGACACAAGGTGCAAAAGTGTAAAGATATTTTTTTGCTATCCACATCCAATGCCTAGCAAGCATTAGGCAGTTATCAGCAAGACAACTTCATGATAAACAAGATATCGATCATCTCAACTGTTCCACTGCGTTCATCTGTATTTTTTACTTTTTTGATAGATTTGCACTTGAATGATGTCCTACTTCAGGGTTCCCACACCTTAGTTAACTTCAAATTCAAGGACCTTTCAAGGACTTTCCAGGTTTAATACCCTAAAATTCAAGGACTAAATGTGGGAACACATTTCAAGTGAGAGCAAGGTTACATCGTATAACCTTTTAAGATACATTGTTACAGTTCCCTTTCGAGGGAACTCGCGCTGCTTTACTGTGGTGACACTTTGGGGACGCCTCCGGGGTAAGTGCGTCTGAATGTGTATATCAAATTCAACGAATGGTGAGGCTTAATGACAAACACAGGATGACGCGGGAGCCAGGAAGTACATCGCTATCTGAAATATTGCCAAAGACGGCGTTACAGGGATGCAGGAAGTATGGCAAGGAAGACGCAGCGTCTCGTTTCTTTCTAAGGGAACAACAGTTACATACGTAAGCCGAGACGTTTTCATGTGTCAAACACAACTATGCAAAAAAGCATTTTGGTATGAATCAACATTCGCATACAGAAGATATAAGCATTTAACGCGAACAGTTTATATTATCCTACATTACACAGGGAATAATATGGATTTTTTCCCCCAGAAAACTTCTTGCATAAAAAAGATTCAAGCACTTTTAATGACCTGTATCTATGTATGTATATTTTCAAAAACTTCCCAAGGCCTTGAATTCCCCCCCCCCCCCCCGGGATTCACAAACGTTCAAGGATTTCAAGGACCCTTGAGAACCCTGCTACTTTTATCAATTATACCTTTCTGTTATTGGCCAAAATAAGGTACAGGGCTGGCCAGCCCTCATGTTTATGGTAAAAAGTCTTGCTACATGAGATCTATAATAACTGACCTCTGGATGTGTAATGATACTGAATTAAAAAAAAGTGTACATGTATTTTTCATTAGTCAACAATAGTGGTGGAGTCTGATACTACAACTACAGTCACAGTGTTAACATGTCAAACGTGCTTAAATGTAAGAGTGCGTTGCCGTTTACACAACAATTGTGTGCTAAAAACGGAAAAGTTCTATCTTTGTGTTTTTGAAAAGTTTCACAGCTAGATTACGATGTTGTCAAAATAGATCCACGAGAAAAAAAACGCTGCATTATGCATGTCAGGCCAGAAGATGGCGATGTCACTTTGTAAAGAAATAAAGAATAAACATGCGCATAAAGACACAAGCTGTGTCCCAAATGACATACTGTACACTATGCACTTAAACTATGCACTATGTACTCACCCATCTAGTCTAGTCTATGAATTTACAATGAGTAGTATCGTCCCAAATGAAACACTTAATGGTTTATTACTAACTGGAAGTGTCGGTTTCACAGACGAGAGCAAATGATGTCAAATGCTTAGTACATCGTAAGACAAAGAAAATCCATTTGTACACTGTTCTATTAATGTCATTGTTATTTCTTTTGTTCAACTTGACTTCAGTAAGCGTCAGACTGAGGTGTAACCGTCTGCGCAGGTAAACTATGCTCTCACTGCATCTGATAGCCCCCCTTTCTTCCGTTACGTAAGCAAAGCCACGACCGGGATCATATATTCGGTTGAATGAGTGCATCATCCTTAAAGTAGAGCTATGCAAAAAAAATCACCTGCGATTCTCATGCGTGCTTTTAGATGGAGTGGCACTACCACACAAAGCCGCACTTCACAGAGAAGCTAGGCAAAATCGCATACATCATCAGTGGTGATCTGCCACGATTATGAACGCGATTTTGCCGAGCCTCCCTGCGAAACACGGCTCCGCATAGCAAATGCCACTCCATCTGAAAGCAGGTCATGGCGATTTTTGCCCAGCTCTACCTTAAAATACAATTTCTTTTTGATATTTTCAGTGTAAACACTACTTACAATACTTATTCTAGACAACGTGTAGAATCGTGCATAAGTGTTCCATTTGGGTCGCACCTACAGTTTTCACAAATTAGCATTTTTGTCGTTTAAATGAAGATATCAGTACTGTTTGGAAAAAACGTGCACTTTCTTAGTTTCGTAGTTTTGTGAAATACATTTGGTGTGTTAATGAATGACCAAAATGCCTGAAAAGTTTCCCGTTTTTAGTTGAAAAAATAGTCGTGTAAACGGCTTCTATGATGCATTTTTTGGTTACATTGATTATGGTTACGCAGGCAAGCACAAATGGCTTCATTTTCACTATCGCTATAAAGAAATAGATAGAAATGCACACGCTTGCATTGCAAAGGAAAAGCAGCTTCCAAAGAGCAGAGAGGCAGTGACTGACCTGTGAGTGCGAGATGTATGAGGAACGTGGACTACGAATTAAGTCCAAAATGAAGGCAGCGTCCTGTCACAAATTAGGAGGAAACACCAGGAAGAGAGAAAATAACCCACAGAAATCAGAGCAAGAATAAGGCAGTTAGGAAGGGGCGAAAGTCAAAAGGGGGCGAGAAAATATAAACCCACTGCAAACGAAAACCATGATTCAAAATAAAAAACAAAACAAACTGAACAATTGAAATAGGAGAATAAAAGAAAACACTCATCATGAGGTGTTGAAACTATGGCTGAAGATATTTTAAAAATGTCTGTTTGGTCAAAATGGTCAAGTCACAATATGCATATGCTGTAAAACTATTTTTTACGTTTAATCAACTTGTAAATTCTTCTTCTAAATTCATCCCTATTTGGATCCTAAGGAATGAATGGGGCTAGGCTAAATGCTAACACATTCATGACGCGCTGTACAAAGATTAAGTGCATGCATTGAAAAAAGATAGGTATGTATTCATTTGTCTAAGTTGAGGTAGGAACATAGTCAAATATAAAAAAAGGTGTTTTCCTTTAAAATCTGCATATAAATTGACATTTTAAGTAATACAATTTTTAGTTCAAATAACTTTCTTCTATCTTTTTAAGGTGTAAAATAATAAAAATTGCGATCAAAAATATCAAAAATAATGTGTGTATATTGAAACATTCTAAACCTCTCTCTTAAAACATTTTTGAAATATTATTTGAAATATCATCAAATGGCATGCTGTGTGACAACCACAACTTATGTATGAGAAAATTTATCACATGAGAAAAAAATCAAATGCTGCAAGCAATACACAAATAAAAAAGCCCTTTTCCTCGCTCAAACGTGCATGCAGACACAAATGAAGCTGGGAAATAGATAACAGCACAGTCTGTTCAGCACTCTGCCTCGAGCTCTCTCACCTTACGAGGGCTATCGACACAAGTTGTTGTCATGGCAGCACTGGAAGCCTCACTCAAAGGTCCACATGGTTTCCCAGCATGCTGAGCAGCAAGCTGCTGCTCTTCCAAACTCCTAGAGATCAAAGATATAATACACAAGCATTAGGAAAAATCCTGGAATGACATATCGTATGTGGAACTCTAAATCTCATGATTTCTGGCATTGCTAAACATTTTAATTCTCATTAATGGAGACAAGTATTTTTCTTGGTTTGCTGAAATTTTCCTGCTTAACTCACTTCTGCGTCTGGTCCAACTCCAGGAGTGCAGAGAGGGCGGAGGTGCCTTTTTTGCCCACGGGGGGCGCTATAGGCTCCGGGTTGTAAGACGAAAGGGGTCCCGTCACCTGCAGGCCTTTTATGGGAGCTCCTTTCTATAGTTAAAATAAAACGATTGTTCTTTTTCAGTCGAATGGTATTAGAAATTTGATTGCATTGTCAAATTCGCAGTACATTTCATAAATATATCATTTGTAATCTAGCCTTAGCTCTTAAATCTATTCATATGTGGCACCTTAAAGGAATAGTCTACTCATTTTCAATATTAAAATATGTTATTACCTTAACTAAGAATTGTTGGTGCATCCCTCTGTCGTCTGTGTGCGTGCACGTGGGCGCTGGAGCGCGCTGCGACGCTTCGATGGCATTTGGCTTGGCCCCATTCATTCAATGGTACCATTTGGAGATAAAGTTAGAGGTGACCAAACACATCAACGTTTTTCCTATTTAAGACGAGTAGTTATATGAGCAAGTTTGGTGGTACAAAATGAAGCGTGGCGCTTTTCTGGGCGGATTTGGAAGAGGAGCTATATTTTCTGGCGTAATAGCACCCCTGGGAGCACTCCGACTCGGCGCAGTAACACCCTCCCTCTCCCATTATGAGAGTGAGAAGGGGAGCAGACTTTTCAGGCGAGTCGAAGTACTCCCAAAAGTGCTGTTGCGCCGTGAAATGTGGTTCCTCTTTTGAGTCCGCTTGGAGGGGCGCTACGTTTTATTTTGTACCACCAAACTTGCTTTATCTCTAAATGGTACCATTGAATGAATGGGGCTAAGCTAAATGCTATTGAAGCGTCCCAGTGCGCTCCAGCGCTTACGTGCACGCACACAGATGATAGAGGGATGTATCAACAATTCTTAGTTAAGGTAATAACATATTTTAATATTGAAAATGAGTAGACTATTCCTTTAAGGTTCATCATGCTAGGTTTGATGTCTGTAATGTCAAACACAACTTGTTCAAGCACAATAAACAAGTGTGACTGAGATAAAATAGCAACAGCAAAAGGGGATGATTAAAAATTCTCACACAAAGCTTTTTTATGGCTATTGGTGGGGTATTGGTGTTTATCTAGTGGGCATTCACTTACACGGATAATTTGATTAGATCGATGACGACGTCGGATTCTGTTCAGACCTTCCAAAAAGCGTATAAATCCGTCCAAAAGACACCAGTCCCCAGTGCCAGAGAGGCAATCACGCCCCGCCCCTGTTCCCTCTCCATACACGTCCCAGTGACGCTCGCCATCCGCCACCCGCCTGGCTCCCCCCGCTGGCAGTAGGAGGAAACGTGTACGCCAGAACTTCAGAGAGTCAATTAGACTGTGGAAGAGAAAAGGAAACAAAAAAGACACATTAAGTTGATTTGTACTTGGTGTAACATGGTTTCGGTTGCAAAACTAAACAGCAATTCAAGGCATTAAGGGTCATGAGCCAGCAAAATCCAGAAGGGAAAAAATACTTGAATATCAATATTATTTCTTATCTTATTTAATACTATAAAGTTAAAGAAATTGTTTAAAGGAACAGTGTCTCGTTACAAGCAAAAAACATATTTAAATTCAATAAGTATAGCGTAAGTGACTTCGAAATGTTTGTGAAAATCTAATGAAATTAAATCATATTAATCAAGTTACAACTATACAAATAACTGATGTCCAATGAAGATAAAAAAGAAACAAGTAAGTAAAAGGGTGCAATATAAAGCAATATAACCAGACACTGGCCAATATATTCATATACAGTAATAGTGTTATCGCTGCATTCCCAATCCAACTATAGGTTGTATTACTAAAGGTACTTGCCTGAAGTCTTCAGAGCCAGCAGAACAGATGTACTGATCCAAATAGTTCCACTTGTACTCCTCCAGACGCTCGTGGCTAAACTCGACCCAGAAAGACAGGAAATTGGCATCTGCGTGCGGAGGACAAAGATTGTAGCTGTACTGAATCTGCGTAGCTTCGTACGGATACCTAACGTCAAACAAAATCATAGCATGTCTCGGTCAATACTGAATTACTGAAAATCATTTTATTTATTTATTTAAAACAACTATTTTATTGAAGGGAGACTGACTTTGGGAGATAGCGGGTGACGGTGATGATCTTATCTTTAAGACAGACTTTATGAAATGTTCTGCCCATACTGAGCCAGTATTGACTTTCTTCATCCTCTGGTTTACGCCGGGACACAAGCCCTGCAAAAAAACAAGCCAACCAGCTGTCAACACAATACTCAGTTATAACTGTCTATTCACTGGCACAAGTAGATGTACTTCAGGCTGTAATATAACCCAAAACAATCTAGATTTTTATATTTTCCGCAGATAATTTGAGTATTGCTTGCCTAAGCAAAAACCGTTGATTAGCTGGTTCTGAATCATTGCTAGGTGACTGGGGTTACTAGCTTAATAATATTACCTCTATTTATGGCTTATAGAAAATTGTTTTAGCAAGAACTGCTAATAACACTGATAAATATATTTTTAATAATTTATGTGAATAATTATTAATAAATAGTGAATAACTTATTGTCTGTGATGTTTTTTTTTATAACACTGTTGTGAATCATCCAGTAGTTGAGTTGGGTGTAAGTACCTCGAGAATAGAGGGGACTGCTGCTGAGGGGCGGGGCAATAGCGGGCTGTGGTTTCCTGTTATTGGGTTGTACGATGATCTGGTAGCCCTGCATCAATCTTTGACAGATGAACTCTTCAAACACCTGATGGGCCATCATCACGGGAGCCTCGTCGTCACGCCTGTGTGTTTGGAACTTGAAGTAACTTGCAATTTTATGTTTTTGACAGAGATGGCGGTAGAGAGGCAAGTAACTTGCAAATATACGTTTTCATAAGAGATGGCGGTAGAGAGGCAAGTAACTTGCAAATATACGTTTTCATAAGAGATGGCGGTAGAGGCAAGTAACGTGCATTTCTAGGTTTTTGACAGAGATGGCGGTAGAGAGGCAAGTAATGTGCAATTATACGTTTTCGACATAGATGGCGGTTGAGAGTCGAGTAACGTGCAATTTTACGTTTTCAACAAAGATGGCAGTTGAGAGGCAAGTAACGTGCAATTTTAAGTTTTCGACAGAGATGGCGGTAGAGAGGCAAGGCACTTCCAATTTTACGTTTTCGACAAAGGTGGCAGTTGAGAGTCGAGTAACGTGCAATTTTACGTTTTCGACAAAGATGGCAGTTGAGAGGCAAGACACTTCCAATTTTACGTTTTCAACAAAGATGGCAGTTGAGAGGCAAGTAACGTGCAATCTTACGTTTTCGACAGAGATGGCGGTAGAGAGGCAAGACACTTGCAATTTTACATTTTCGACAGAGATGGCAGTTTAGAGGCAAGTAACGTGCAATCTTACGTTTTTGACAGAGATGGCGGTAGAGAGACAAGACACTTGCGATTTTACATTTTCGACAAAGAGGCGAGTAACGTGCAATTTTACGTTTTTGACAAAGATGGCGGTTGAGAGGCAAGTAACGTGCAATTTTACGTTTTCGACAAAGATGGCCGGTTGAGAGGCTAGTAACGTGCAATTTTATGTTTTCAACAGAAATGGCAGTAGAGCGGCAAGACACTTGCAATTTTACGTTTTCAACAAAAATGGCGGTTGAGAGGCAAGTAACGTGCAATTTTACATTTTCTACAGAGACGGCGGTTGAGAGGCAAGTAACGTGCAATCTTACGTTTTCGACAGAGATGGCGGTAGAGAGGCAAGACACTTGCGATTTTACATTTTCGACAAAGAGGCGAGTAACGTGCAATTTTACATTTTTGACAAAGATGGCGGTTGAGAGGCGAGTAACGTGCAATTTTACGTTTTCGACAAAGATGGCAGTTGAGAGGCAAGTAACGTGCAATTTTACGTTTTCGACAAAGATGGCAGTTGAGAGGCGAGTAACGTGCAGTTTTATGTTTTCGCCAAAGATGCCAGTTGAGAGGCAAGTAACGTGCAATTTTAAGTTTTCGACAGAAATGGCGGTAGAGAGGCAAGACACTTGCAATTTTACGTTTTAGAGAAAGATGGCAGTTGAGAGGCAAGTAATGTGCAATTTTAAGTTTTCGACAGAGATGGCAGTAGAGAGGCAAGTAACGTGCAATTTTACGCTTTCGACAGAGATGGCAGTGAGGCAAGACACTTGCAATTTTACGTTTTCGACAAAGATGGCAGTTGAGAGGCAAGTAACATGCAATTTTAAGTTTTCGACAGAGATGGCGGTAGAGAGGCAAGTAACGTGCAATTTTAAGTTTTCGACAAAAATGGTGGTTGAGAGGCAAGTAATGTGCAATTTTACATTTTCAACAGAGATGGTGGTAGAGAGGCAAGACACTTGCAATTTTACGTTTTCGACAGAGATGGCAGTAGAGAGGCAAGTACCGTGCAATTTTAAGTTTTCGACAGAGATGGCAGTAGAGAGGCAAGACACTTGCAATTTTACGTTTTCGACAGAGATGGCGGTAGAGAGGCAAGTAACGTGCAATTTTATGTTTTCGACAGAGATGGCAGTAGAGAGGCAAGACACTTGCAATTTTACGTTTTCGACAGAGATGGCGGTCGCGAGGCAAGTAACGTGCAATTTTACGCTTTCGACAAAAATGGTGGTTGAGAGGAAGTAATGTGCAATTTTACGTTTTCGACAGAGATGGCGGTAGAGAGGCCAGTAACGTGCAATTTTATGTTTTCGACAGAGATGGCAGTGAGGCAAGACACTTGTAATTTTACATTTTCGACAGAGATGGTATAATGAGGCGAGTAACATGCAATTTTACGTTTTCGACAAAGATTGCGGTAGAGAGGCGAGTAACGTGCAATTTTAAGTTTTCGACAAAGATGGCGGTAGAGAGGCGAGTAACGTGCAATTTTACGTTTTCAACAGAGATTGCGGTAGAGAGGCGAGTAACGTGCAATTTTACGTTTTCCACAAAAATAGCGGTTGAGAGGCAAGTAACGTGCAATGTTAGGTTTTTGACAGAGATGGCAGTAGAGAGGCAAGACACTTGCAATTTTACGTTTTCAACAGAGATGGCAGTAGAGAGGCAAGACACTTGGAATTTTACATTTTCAACAGAGATGGCGGTAGAGAGGCAAGACACTTGCAATCTTACGTTTTCGACATTTTCGACAGAGATGGTATAAAGAGGCAATAATATGCAATTTTACGTTTTCGACAAAGATGGCAGTAGAGAGGCAGGTAACGTGCAATTTTACGTTTTCGACAGAGATTGCGGTAGAGAGGCGAGTAACGTGCAATTTTACATTTTCGACAAAGATGGCGGTTGAGAGGCAAGTAACGTGCAATTTTAAGTTTTCGACAGAGATGGTGGTAGAGAGGCAAGTAACGTGCAATTTTTACGTTTTCACAAAAATAGCGGTTGAGAGGCAAGTAACGTGCAATTTTACGTTTTTGACAGAGATGGCGGTAGAGAGGCAAGACACTTGCAATTTTACATTTTCGACAGAGATGACGGTAGAGAGAAAAGACATGTGCGATTTTACATTTTCGACAGAGATGACGGTAGAGAGGCGAGTAACTTGAAATTTTATGCTTTCAACAGAGATGGCGGTCGAGAAGCAAACTTTACGGATCTTCATGGCATGTTAAGTATGTTATAAAACATGGCTATGTATTTGTCCGTACCTTTCCAGGTCACTGTGGGGCAGCAGGTCGTAGCAGCCCTCCGTATAGTCATTCTGCAGGGTTTGGCGGTCAGGAAAGTAATCAGTAGTAAGGGGAAGGCAGGCAGGAGTGGTGAGGGACTTCCAATCCACCCCCACCGTACAACAGAAGCTAGGCACTGTCGGAGGGGCAGACAGCAGCAGGACTTCAGGTGCACCCCCACCAAACGCACACACGTACCACGAAGACGCAACAGATCGCATCCAAAATAACATTCACACACAGGGTCCAAATGAAAATTAGAGGATTGAGTTTTGAAAGATGTGGGCAGAAGAAGAGAAGATCCAGGCAGACAGAAACATACACACAAAACAACAATGAAAAAGAGAAAAAAGGTGGGAAGAGAAGAGGAGTGTGTTACCATCATTGTCATAATTGAACTGAAAATTACAGTGACTGAATTACGTGCAAAATTAACACATGCAGCCAATAGGCACTGTGATGTCATCGATGAGTAATAAGTGTGAACAGCCATCTATACAAAACACAACTGACAGTAAAGTCAGCCAGTACTGTGCAGGCGAAGCATGCATGAAAATCTTTGTGTCATTCAGTATACTGGTGATTGGTGATCGAATGTTACGAAGTTTGTGAGAGAATTGAAATTTGATATATTTTAAGAGAGAAAGGGAAGATCACAATCGTTGGGGAAATAGAGGGATCCCGAGAGGGAGATATGTGAAGAAAACCAGAAATCACAGGCAAATTTCAGGTGGAAATTCACGAAAAACTAGTTGCGAGCTCTGATAGCGTTGGTTAGTTGGACGCACTGATGCTTTTGGATGCGGTTTACTAAAGAAATTATGCAAATGTAATGACTACTAGAAAAAAATACACAATGAGAGGCAACAGTGCAAATTACATGAGGTACAATGACGACATTTTGAATTAAGTACATTTTACAATAAACCTCATGTAAGACATGTAAATCTTCCTTTGTTCACAAAATTATTGTGATAAAATATGCTCCTGTAGCTCAGTCGGTAGAGCATTGTGTAAAAAATGCAAAGGTCATAAATTGATATGCATACTGGTAAAATGTATAGTTTTTAATGCACCAAAATTCACTTTAAGTAGAAGCCTCTGCCAAGTGCATAAATGTAAATATAAATGAAATATTCTACTAAAAGTATAGTTTATCAAAAAATGTAAATTTGTTCCTACCCCTTGCGTTCGCTCAGGATAGGATGTCAATTATTTATTTTAAATATAATGTTGCAACATACATAAAAAATACGCTAAAGAGATGCAACTGTTTTGTGAATTCCTTTGGAGGTTGTGGACCACCTTTGTCGCTCATCAAACTTTCACCCGTAAACAACACAGCCATTCAGCTCCAACGATATGATCTAACAGACTGGCTAAAGTTACCCAAGCAACCTTCAGAAGTTTCTAAAAATATAAAGAACAGTCATTTCCCTCACTGACACACCTGATTTGAGGTCCTTGCCCCATGCGTGCAAAAATCAAAAGGGCAAGGGGAAACCCAGCATTTTAATACCTCAATAAATGATTGGTTATCCTGTTCTGTGCCTCTTCCCTTAAAATAAGTGTTTTATGTGATATTTCTCAGTTAATATTTAAATGAAGTCTCCATTCATCTAACAATGGATTGGTGTGGGAGATGTGACGTGTTTTTGATGGCATCCACTGACTGTAAAAACTCACTTGGATCTGAACTGCTGGAGTAGTCTTCAAAGGAACTACGGTTCACTGGCGTTCCTATAAAAATAAGTACAGCCTTAACAACATAAATTTACACTTAAGATTGCTAAGATAACATGCAAGTCATTTGACGTTGAGACCGTTCACCCAAAAATAAAAATTCTGTCAATATTCAGTCAATATTTAGAGAGCACAGATGCAAACCATCTAAGTGCATCTAATATTTTTTCTTGAAAATGAGCATTTTCATCAGGCTCTTATTTTTATGTTCAGTTATTTAAATTTAATGCAATTAAAAGATTATTAATAATGCTTTATTTTCACAAATGTGCACTGTGTAACTTTTAGAAAGATCTCTTGACAGAAATCCAGTATAATATACATAACTATATTATCGATGATTTATTTATAAAGACCTAACAACTATATTGTTTTAATTAACTTAGAATTGAGAGCTGTTTTAATCTACATAAACCGTATGGGTGCAACAATACATTGATATGGATCGATACATTGATTTTATTTTTAACAATCCGATGCATCGATGCCAAACATAAAAAATCGATTTGAGGTACATTTATTTTGACACTTTCCATGTCCTCATTCCTTGACGTAGCATCCATTTACACATTTCCGCCAAATCACGCATTTTTTTTATTTTTATCTGCTAGCAAGTAAATGCGATGCAGCAACAAAAACGATTGTAGCAGCGAAAACACAGTGAAAGAGACAGAAGACGAGCGTGTGTTTAGCACAGCAGGTGATATTGTCCATGCAAAAAACATTGTCCTCTCTAACATGTTTTTTTTTTAAAGAAAACTCTCTCAAAAGAGACCACTGCAGCACTTGTTTGACTGTTAGATCTGTTGTTGTGTGCCCGATCAAATGCATAAGTTTAACAGCTTTATTTTTTATATTTAATTACTTTTTTTCTAAAACTACCTCATTGATTGTCACTATTGCATATTTCGGCACAAAATACTGAAAGACTTTGACTCTTGCCATCATAAGCTCGATTTTATGTGACATTTTGCCCCTCATTATTTATTTTTCTTTATTTAAAAAAAGTGCCGTTTTGTTAGTTTGTTGTTGTAAATGTTCCAATTGGGACAGAGATTGTGCCATTTTCAAAGAGTTTAATTAAATGTTCATGTATATATTTTGGTTGCATTGTAAGTAAAAATGTAACTGCTTAACTAGGCACGTAATATAAAAATACAGATAAATTAATCGAATTGGATCATAATCGCATGAAAAATGTGTTTGATGTATCGGCAAAACTGCTGGCGAAAAAATATATTGTAATGAACTGTCCGATTTACACCCCTAATAAACCGCGGGTCCTCTTACATGGAAGTCGGCGTCATATTTCTAAGGTAGATCTAAATAGACAAATTTCTCTATGATATATTTCTCCTGTGGTGGCTACACTTTACAAAATACTTGTTGCACTTAAATTTTTAAGTTTAATCAACTTGAATTTAAAATTCATTTCAACTTACTTGACTTGTAATAAACTAGTGATAAATTGCTATAAATTATAAAAATTAAGTTGAATTAGCTCAAGTTATTTCAACTTTATCTTTATAATTTATAGCAACTCCTCAGTAGTCAAGAAAGTTGAAATTAATTCTAAATTCAAGTTGATTTAACTTGCAACAGGGATTTTTTTTTACAGTGTACCGTAGCTTCATATGCTTTTCGAAAGAGAGGGGTGAGCTGTGGACTGAGGCATTGGTTGCAATTCACAATCTCACCACTAGCTAAAAATCTACACATTGATCCTTTTTACAAATTTGTCTTTCGCTGCAAAACCCTCTAAGTCTAAATAAATAAATTGAATCAATATCCTAATATATTCGATAATTGAGTAAAAATTCTTGCACCCTGATGTATGTGCACCGTCTTTCATCCAAGACATCACCGTGGCATTTAACGGATTCAGCTGACAAACCAGTATTATCTCAAGCTCCATTCAGACAGACAGCGATGTTATCGCTGTGTGTCGCCCGTCTCTTTCAATGAGGCGTTTCTAAATCTGCTTGTCACAAACAAATGAGTACCATTTACTCCAGTAACTGCCGAGATAAGGATGACTTGAACACCACTGCTTCGTTCTCATTGGTAGTCGCTCCTGAAATTCCCTCAACATTTGCATAAAGTTAAACTTTTCTTAACTTTCTCGCGTCGCTGGACACGCCCATACGGTCGCCAATGCTCACTTTCGCTCGTGCCACCGCAAGTCGCCTGGTTTCCATTGAAATGAATGAGATTGCGTCGCTCTGCTACTGCTGGTCGCTGGCTGTCTGAATGGGGCGTCATTCTTGATGTGGGTGGCGTTTAGCGGCTTTTGCATCTGGGTTCTTGTTTAGTATCTTGTAAAGATTTCTTGTTAATATGTAATATTGCTTTTAAAAAAGATTACAATAATAAGCATTGTTGCATAAAAAATAAATACATTTTTAAAGTCAACTGTAAAGTATTAACAAATTAGCAATGTCCACCCCCAAAACAGAAAAAAATATTGTAAAGCTTTACAATAAGGTTGTATTTGTTTACAATTAATTTTAATGCATTAGCTAACATGAATTATCAATGAACAATACTTCTATAGCATTTATTAATCTTAGTTCATGTTAATTTCAGCATTTACTAATACATTTATAAAATCAAATGTTGTAACTGTTAACACAATTTAATGCACTATGAACTAACTTAAATAACTGTATTGACATTAACAAACATTAACAAAGATTAACCAAGGCTGAAACTATATTGTTCATGTTAGTTATGCATTTACTAATGTTTACTTATACAACCTTATTGTAAAGTGTTACCAAAACATTTGATTGCATTTGTTAACTCTTAACACAACAACCTGAACCGTACTGACTTTAAACCCTGGTTACGGCTAAGAATTTTTTCATTTTTGATCAATTAAAAGTCAAAATAATCGAAAAACTTTTGAAAGTACTTCATGTGATTTTAAGCTTTTCAGTATTAGTATACAATTGTGTTGTACCAGTGCTGTTGCAACTAGCTGGGCTACCAGAGACAATGTCAGGACCTCCATTGATGTACAGCCCATTATCTCCTGTTTGACGGGATGTTGACCGCTTGCTGAAACACACATGCATACAATAGTGTTTTTTTAAATGTGTGTTTAAGCATCTGTAGTGAGTTCATGTATCGTTTCTCTACTAATAACACTCCAAAACCTGCGACTGACCTTCCTGTTGCTTCGTGATAGGCCAGTTCCAACAGCTCAGCTGATGTTCGCGCTGGATCTCTCTGCTCGCTGCCCTGCAGCTCTGCCATGTTTTGTCTGGTCTGATGATGGATCTGAATGGCCTCTCCAGAGGGACCTTAAACAACCCAGTATTATTTAAATAAAAAGGTTAAGAGGCTAAAAAAATCATGTATTCATAATTTGTGTCCAAGTGAAAATCAAAACCAAAAAGTCTTTTGGCGTTTCACAATGGCCTTGCATAAAACCCAAGTAACCAGGCTGGTAAGACAAGGAATATATCAATCAAAATGTTTCCCTTACCCACAGGAAAGGTGTGCATCCAGCGGCGTCGGTTAGAAGTGAGTTTCATGGGCATGCGTGATGGTGCAAATGGGTTGATGAGGGCCCTCTGAGGCGTGTAACCGCCCGGGCGTACGTGCAGGGTGGATTCAGCGCTGCCCACGGTGAAGCGACCTGGAGCACTAGAGTCCCTCTGGGAGTCCACCATCTTCTCCAGCAACTCTGAAACAGGCAAACAAGGAGATGTCAACCAGATGTTCGCATACAGCAACAAAGTGTACAGCTTTCTGTGATTGGTTCTGTACCTCTTGTGCAGCTGGTGTAGCCCAGGGAACTGCTGACCTCATACTGGCCCTGAGCTGGGCGTGGGATGAGCAGGATGTTGGAGATGTGGCCCAGGCTGTCGTCTGATGCCAGGCTTCTCTGTTCGTCTGGTCCCCAGGGTCTTATGGGAGGAGAGCTGCCCACTACACCCCCACTGACATCTGCCGAGCACCAGCTTTTCCTGCAGGCTGACTCCTTCTCCCGACTCGACCTGACACATACATTATTAGAGACCTCTTTGGTGGCATAATAGTCATTGATGTTAAATGGAAAAAATGGGAACATATGGACGTTCTACTTCTTAAAAGCATCTCCTGTGTTTTATAGAAAACCACAAAAGGTGAACACCTGAAGTTGGTGGATCTCTGTGCTCTTGAGGGTCCGGGAAGCCTGAAGACCTGAGCGTCATATGCATCATAGTCCACCTGGATGGGAAGACTGTTTTCAGTGTCTCTGGGTGCACAAAGAGCTAAGAAAAAAATTAATCCAGTCAGATTACAGCAAACACAAAAAGGAAAAGTGAAGTAACTACAGTATGAAAACTGAGAAAAATGTTTTACACCAGCCAGAGCCAGTTAAACATGTTACTGCAATTTTGCACACGTTTCTCTGAGATGAGACAAAATTGAACAAGGAGACTGTGTCACAAGACAGAACAGCTGGTACAAAGCCCCTTTTAAAGCCTAATGCTGAGTTTACACCAACCGCGTTTCAGGCGTCAAAATCGCGTCTACCGCACCTAGTTTGCCACTTGAACGGGCGGAAAAAGCAAGCATTTGACGCGAGTCGAAGGCAAAATCCGCTTCTTGTGGGAGGGGCAAGTGCTATGCAGATGTCTGTTTGCAAGATGACTGATGTTGATTGTGCATTTATCAAGAGAGTTACCAGTTTGTATTTGGTAACCTTACTATAGGGGGAAAATAAACGGCGCGGGTCGATAAACGGCGCGGGTCGATAAACGTCACGTGACTCAAAAGTGTAGTGTGTATTACAACTTACCAGGTTGCCCAAAGTCCGCACTGACACTTTTCCAACCGAGGTCCTTTTTATTCCCGTCTCCTCTATAGAAATAAGAACTTGTGTTGTATAGCTCCGGGTGACTGCTTACGGACAATATCAAGCGTTGGTTGAGTGAGTGACTCCAGGCGGGGCTGCCACCACAGCAGCAAGCAGGCTCCTGATTGGTTAATGCGGCGCAAAATTCCGCCGAAGTTCAAATTTTTCAACTCGGGAATCAGCGGCAAATTCGCGTCAAATGCAAAATGCACAAAAAGCACCATTCGCGCGTACCGCACACAACGCTCAATTTGCGCGTTCCACGCTGCGCTGAACGCCTCTTCCGCGCCGCAGGACCTCCTGATGCGCGTCAACGCGTCTTCACATTGACTTAACAATGAAATCACTCGCGCTTCACGCCTTTACCGCGGTTGGTGTAAATGCAGCATTGAAGCGATTGTTCAGCAAAAAATACAAATTACCACATGAGTTTCTCATCCTGAAGTGATTTTAGATACACAAGTTCATCATCTTTCAGAGTACATTTGGAGTTATTTTAGTAAATGTCTCTATAAAAGCTCTTTTAAGCTTTATAATGGTAGAAAACATGGATAAGGGAACAACTTCTGACTTAAAAACTCCAAAAAAGTGCATTCATCCTTCACAAAAGTAATCCACACGGCTCCAATGGGTTAATAAAGGTCTTCTGCGGGTAATCAATGCGTTTGTGTAAGAAATATATCCATATTTCTTCCAACGCGCGAATGAAGCGAGTAAGCTCAAAATGTTCAAGCGTCCAACTACGCGCGAATAGCGTGTTTTTTCACCTCTTTCGCGTCTGGTGTGAATGCACAGTAATACATAAAGCTGGTTTTAATTACAAAGGCTACATATTACTGTAATGTGTTTACTTGTTTTGATACTTTATTTGAACCACTTATTATTGCATTGTTATTATTATGTAATGTTTTAAGGTTATTGCTCACTGGGTCTATTTTTATTACCAAAAAATATCAAATTACTTCATTATCAATTAGCAAAATAATTGTTAGGGACAGTCCTATATTAGTTAAAACATTTCAAAGTAATGTGATTTCAGTTTCCCATTCATTTCTTTTATCATTAAGGGATCCTTAAAAATTTTAAAATCTTGTCTCGTTCTTGTGAACACAATCTTGTGTCTCACACCCCTAGTAATGAGCGTTCGTTGACATGGGTACGTTGCGCAGTAACTCTCATGAATCACATGAGTCCAAGATGGCACCGTTACCAGAAGCTAAGTTAATATAGTTTATAAACCTTGACATGGATATTTTTCATAATTACCTGCAGAAGGCCTTTATTAAAGGAATATTCCATTTTCTTAAAAGAAAAATCCAGATAATTTACTCACCACCATGTCATCCAAAATGTTGATGTCTTTCTTTGTTCAGTCGAGGAGAAATTATGTTTTTTGAGAAAAACATTGCAGGATTTTTCTAATTTTAATGGACTTTAATAGACACCAACATTTAACACTCAACTCAACACGTAACAGTCCTTTTCAACGGAGTTTCAAAGGACTACAAACGATCCCAAACGAGGCACAAGGGTCCCATCCAGCAAAACGACCGTCATTCTTGACAACAAAAACAACAAATATACACTTTTAAAGCACAACTTCTCGTCTAAATCCGGACGTGATGTGCTAGCGTGACCCCACGCAATACGTCATCACGTCAAGAGGTCACAGAGGACGAACGCGAAACTCCGCCCCAGTGTTTACAAGTGTTGAGAAAGAGGACTGTTCCTACGTTGTTGTATGTCAACTGATACTAATTAATGTCTTTGTGTCAGTTTATTGTTTACAATGGTCCGCAAATGTGCGTTTTATATATGTAACACGTGACCTCCCTACGTCACTACGCATTTACGTTAGGTCGCGCTGAACCGGACCTAGATGAAAAGTTGTGGTTTAAAAGAGCATATTTTTTATTTTTCTTGTCAAAAATGACAATCAGTTTGCTAGATAAGACCCTTATGCCTCGTTTGGGATCGTTTATAGTCCTTTGAAACTCCGTTGAAAAAAACTGTTACGTGTTGAGTTAAGTGTTAATTGTTGGTGTCTATTAAAGTCCATTAAAATGAGAAAAATCCTGCAATGTTTTCTTCAAAAAACATAATTTCTTCTCGACTGAACAAGAAAGACATCAACATTTTGGATGACATGGTGGTGAGTAAATTATCTGGATTTTTCTTTTAAAAAATATATATATATATTCCTTTAACCTTTGGAGCAATGTGGATTACTACTGTGAAGGATGAATGCACTTTTTTGGGTTTAAGGTCAGAAGTTGTTCTCTGATCCCTGTTTTACTAAAATAACTTCAAATGGGTTTGTCTGAAAGATAATGGACATATGTGTAAATCATGCGGTAATTTTGATATTTGATGAAAGTATCGCTTTCTAACTAAATTTTAACCAAATGTTTAGTTACTGCGCTTTGCCTTAGTAGGGCAGTGTAGTATAAAATGATCAGTAATGCAATTTACTCACCGTGTTCCTTGCTGCTTTTGGCTTTCTCAGCGTGAAGCTTAAATGATGAGAAAGATGGCTGCTTATTAGTTGATTTAAAAAGTTGTTTGCATAGGAACGTTAATGTCATATATTATTGTATGTTTGTTGGTGAGATGTTTTCGGTAGAGTTGTGATGTTTCTAACCTTTTTTCCAGCCAGCTTGATCCTGGGTGTGAAACAGCTGCAAGAGTTTTGGCTCTTTGATGTGTAAAAGCTGCACATTTAAATTCGGCATCATTAGTTCATCTGCATTAAATCTTTTATTTTGAACCTAGTGGTGTCTGTGCAAGCGACCTATTTTTTTGACACACTGGTGCAGACAGAATCGCAAAAACAGACAAGAAACTACACGAGATATCACACCTGTGATTGATCCAATGTGGCAGGTTATAGTCATCCCCAATTCTGGAGTCTCCAGGCACCGAGCGATTGTGTAACTAGAAGAAATGTCAAAATCTGAGAAAGTATGACACAGCACACAGCATTCATAAACACATGCTCTACTCCATTAACTAACCTTAAAGAGTGGTACAGCATGAAGGGGCTGTTCTCCCATACAGACCAGATCTACACCAATGCCTGTTGGAAACAAGTCATACTCTTAACTCATGTTTGCTGATCACCAGTCATGTGATGTGTATGGTGTGTTTACTGACCGTTGTCGATCATGCGCTGTTTGGTGAGAATCATGAGCAAACGGTCCACCTCGAACACACCCACTCCTGGAGTGATGACCACAGACATCTGACCGGTCCGATCGAAGTTACGGTTGATGTAGTGCTTATCGAACACTGGGAGAGACAAAACCCGACATTGAGCGCGGAACGCAAGTGATTTACTGAGAAACGCTATGTAGCAGAGATACAAACCATTAAAAGACAAATTGATGGCTTCGAGATAATTTCCCTGAGCTGCTGTGGAATTCTGCCCGCATGGAAATCCATCTGTGATGTTGAGATATAAACCAAAACGTAAACACCATTTTCAAACACTGTATATGTTGTGTTTGTGTGCAAAAATGAGGTGTTGCTATCCATTTACTAATATCCATTTGAAGAGCTTAGATGCGAAACGCTGCAAGTGCGTCTGACATGTTTACTTGTAGATGAGCATTTTTATTAGACTCTTAATGGATTCTGCCAACAAAGCGGTATTTCTGAATGGTCTGAGGCTGGGATTAAGCGAATTTGAAGTGAAAGTATTTTATGAACTTATAATAGGTGCCGTGGCATTCAGTCAAGATCATTATCTCATTTTTGACGGAGGTGGCGTTTAGAGGCTTTTGCATCTGAGCTCCTTATTTACTATCCATTTACATTCACTAAGTAGTTTTCTAAGTTTCTTCTGATAAAAACACCCCAACAGCACTAAATTATTGACTGTATATTTTACAAAAAAGCATAAGATAGTTGATTTTATTGCCATACATACCTGCTCCTTTAAGACGCACCAGCACAGGATACTGGATGAAGAGTTTCTTAATGGTGACTAACAGTGATGTCCATTCATCGCGCCTTTCATTCTGAGCCACAACCCTAAACCACAACAAAAGACAAATGTGACCACAAAACCAGTATTAAGTAACACAGGTATATTTGTAGAAATAGGCAACAATACATTATAGATTTTTTAATGCCAAAAATCATTAGGATATAAAGTAAAGATCATGTTCCATGAAGATATTTTGTACATTTCCTACCGTAAATATATAATAATAAAAAAAATAATAATAATACCTTACATTTATATAGCGCTTTTCTCAGTACTCAAAGCGCTTTACATATGAACGGGGGAATCTCCTCAACCACCACCAATGTGCAGCATCCACCTGGATGATGCGACGGCAGCCATATTGCGCCAGACCGCTCACCACACACCAGCTTATTAGTGGAGAGGAGACCGAGTGATACAGCCAATTAGTATGAGGGATGATTAGTAGGCCAATGGGCAAGTTTGGCCAGGATGCCGGGGCACACCCCTACTCTTTTCGAAGGACATCCTGGGATTTTTAATGACCACTGAGAGGGACGGTGCTTTTTTGACAGTATAGTGTCCCCATCAAAAAATATAAAAAATATATTTGTCATTAGTAATATGTGTTGCTAAAGTCTTCATTTTTCTTCACTTTTTTAAGAAGTCAAATAAATCTTTGGGGTCCCCAGAGTACATATGTGAAGTTTTAACTCAAAATATCATATAGAGGATTTATTATAACATGTTAAAATTGTCACTTGGTAGGTGTGACCAAAAATGTGCCGTTTTTGGGTGTGTCTTTTTAAATGCAAATGAGCTGATCTCTGCTGTAAATGGCAGTGCCGTGTTTGGATAGTGCAGATTAAGGGGCGGTATTATCCCCTTCTGACATCATAAGGAGAGCCAAATTTCAATGACCTATTTTTCACATGCTTGTAGAGAATGTTACTGGGTTGATCTTTTTCACATTTTCTACAACCCCAAAACAGAAAAAGTTGGGACACAGTAGAAATTGTGAGTAAAAAAGGAATGGACTAATTTACAAATCTCATAAACTGATATTTTGTTCACAGTAGAATATAGATAACAAATGTTGAGGGTAAGGTATTTTGGGATGTCATGCCGGGTGTTGGCTCATTTTGGATTTCATGGGAGCTGCACATTCCGGGGGAAGTTGGGACGGGTAGCAATAGGAGGCCAGAGAATTTGGATGTACATATAAGGAACATTTGAAAGACCAATTTGCAACTTATTAGGTCAGTTGGCAACATGATTGGGTATAAAAAGAGCCTCTCAGAGTGGCAGTGTCTCTTAGTGGTCAAGATGGGCAGAGAATCACCAATTCCCCCAATGCTGCAGCGAAAAATAGTTTTCTGAGTTTCTCCGAGAAAAATTGCAAAGAGATTGAAGTTTTCATCATCTACAGTGCATAATACAATTCAAAGATTCAGAGAATCTGGAACAATCTCTGTGCGTAAGGGTCAAGACCGGAAAACCATACCGGATGCCCGTGATCTTCGGGATCTTAGACAGCACTGCATCACATACAAGAATGCTACTTTAATGGAAATCACAACATGGACTCAGGAATACTTCCAGAAAACATTGTCAGTGAACACAATCCACCGTGTCATTCGCTGTGGCCAGCTTAAACTCTATAGGTCAAAAAAGAAGCCATATCTAAACATGATCCAGAAGCACAGGCGTTTTCCTGGGCAAGGCTCATTAAAAATGGACTTTGGCAAAGTGGAAAACTGTTCTGTGGTCCAACGAATCAAAATTTGAAGTTCTTTTAAAAAAAAACTGGGATGCCATTTCATCCGGACTAAAGAGGACAATGACAACCCAAGTTATTATTAGCGCTCAGTTCAGAAGCCTGCATCTCTGATGGTTTAGGGTTGCATGAGTGCGTGTGTCATGGGCAGCTTACACATCTGGAAAGGCACCATCAATGCTGAAAGGTTTATCCAAGTTCTAGATACATATGATCCCATTCAGATGTCGTCTCTTTCAGGAAAGACCTTGCATTTTCCAACATGACAATGCCAGACCACATACTGCATCAATTACAACATCAAGACTGCGTAGAAGGAGGATCTGAGTACTGAAATGGCCGCCTGCAGTCCAGATCTTTCACCCATAGAAAACATTTGGTGCATCATAAAGAGGAAGATGCGACAAAGAAGACCTAAGACAGTTGAGCAACTAGAAGTCTGTATTGGACAAGAATAGGACAACATTCCTATTCCTAAACATTGGTCCTCCTCCAGCTGTTCCTTATATGTACATTTAACTTTTCTGGCCTCTTATTGCTACCTGTCCCAACTTTTTTTGGAATGTGTAGCTCACATGACATCCAAAATGAGCCAATATTTGGCATGACATTTCAAAATGTATCACTTTCAACGTTTGATTTGTTATCTATATTCTACTGTGAATAAAATATAAGTTTATGAGATTTGTAAATTATTCCATTCCTTTTTTACTCACAATTTCTACTGTGTCCCAACTTTTTCTGTTTTGGGGTTGTAGGTTGACAGAAGCACTGGGGAACCAGTTATTGCACTTAAACATGAAAAAAGTCAGATTTTCATGATATGCCCTCTTTAAAAGGCGATTTTCTCAATATTTAATTTTTTTTGCACCCTCACATTCCAGATTTTCAAATAGTTGTATCTCCACCAAATATTGTCCTATACTAACAAACTAAACACCAATGGAGCGCTTATGTATAAAAAAATTGACCCTTATGACTGGTTTTGTGGTCCAGGGTCACAAATATGAGACAGGATTAGCCAAAAGAAGACAGCTGCTTCAAACAATCTAGAGCAAGAAGCCTGACCTGTAGAAGTCTTCATAGTAACGTCCCTCGTGATCTTGCCTAACTGATGCTCTTTGGATCTCAGGGAACTCTTCTACATGACAAATAAAACACATAAATTGAATATGATTTTAATGCAAAGAACCGAAAGAAGGTAAAATGGTACCTATTAAAATTAAACAGCATTGCCAAATTCCAAATAGTATAATGCATCTGTACATCTTTGGATTTTTAGTATGTAAATAAAAATATTTTTTTTAAATGTTAAAGGGCCACTAACGTAGGTGTTTTCAGCAATATTAAAATAGTCTCTGGTATTCCCAGAATGTGTCGGTAAAGTTTCAGCTCAAAATACACCACAGATCTTTTATTATATGATGTTGAACATGGCCATTTGTGGCTGCAATGAAAAATGTGCTGTTTTTGTGTGTTTCTTTAAATGCAAAGAAAGTTTCTGTTACCCTCCCTGTATGCAAAGTAGGGGGTAGAGCGTGTGGTTGATTCTCACGAAACCATTGAAACACCACGGCACTAATGATTTTAGCTTTAAAATGTGTAATATAGTAACATTAAAAAGCATCAGAATTAACACAATACTGTGTTTTACCTTGCACAATGTGTGATTTCAACATAAGAATTTATAATTGTAAATTTTATCTCATTTTCTGCTGAAATTCTCATTACCGCAATGTGTCCGGCTGTGTTTGAATATGCGTTATGTTGGAATTTAATCAAATTAACACAAAAATATTAAGGAAAAAATAAATGGATGTTTTGCTAGACTACTTTAGATGACAGAAAAAATATTTACTGAATATTCATGTATAATAATAATGAAGAAAAATTAGGAAAATGATGTGTCCATGCCTGACGTTCTCATCCTCCGCAACACTTTTTGAGAACAGTTTAAGCACACATACAGAATTTTAATAAAGTTTGATTTTGAGTGACCAAGCACATGGACCAGTTACTTCAAGATGGCTACCAGTTAAGATCATTTTTTTACAGTTAATTTGAAATATTGTCTTGTCAGAATGCTTACACAACATTTTGATTATCATTACCGCAACAGATGCTTATTAAATGTTAATTTAATTAATAGAAGCATAATACTTTGATTTTAAATGCATGTGCAGAATCTCCAAATTATGTTCTTTCAGGTTTGTCATGTCATTTTGAAAATATGTCAGTGTTGATGTTTTCTGACTGTTGCGGTAATGAGATTTTTTAGGACTAATTTTTTAAATTATGTTACAAAAAGTGTTAAATGATAAGTAAAAGTTTTTAAATTAATGTTCCCATTTACTCCAGACTTTGTTTTTCAATGTCTGGTGGGAAAAAAAGTAAATTTAAGCAATTTTCACATTTTCATGCTTGACATTTTTAAAACCAAGTTTTCGTGAGAATCACCCGCTTACACATGTGCTTTAGACTACATCAATACATGTGTTCCTGGCAGAAGGTTGAACTAGGTGCTCATAAGGCGGAGTCTGTGAGTGGTGATGGGTGGGGCGTAATCAATATGACATCACATTGATAGGGGATCCTCAACAGCTTGTTTTGTGTGACTGTTGCAGTTTACACAAAGAAGAATAGATGGATTTACATAATAACATGATGTTTCTGCACACACACTGGCAACTCATTTTCTGACAGAAACACATTTTAAAGTGCATTTTTTAGGTTAGGGGTGCTTAAATTAAGGAAAATAATGGTGATGGTCATATTAAACATCATACCTACCCAGTGATTTTGCGGAGTAGAAGGTACGAGAGAACAGCACCACTGTGACCTCGTGGCTGCAGTTTTTCTCCTGAAATTAGTGGCTTAGTGTTAGCAAATAAAAACTGATGGTGTCAGTGTCAACACATGCCCCTCCACACACACATTATCGATGTATAAGTGTCATTACTTATACAATTATTACTGGTCATAAAGTTAGCACTTACTTTCCATTTGGCAAACAGATCCGAGAGGAAACCATTGACAGCTTTCTCAAAGTAAAGGTCACCTGTGAATGAAGAGGGCACACCATATAGTCTTCATATACAATGCAAAACCTTTTGATCAACGCATTTAGATTATTATTAATTCATTCATTCACTTATATGAATTAGAGACACCAAACTCGAGTTCAACGATTTGCGTGAGTAGATTACATACAAAGTCAATGCAAAGACCCGATCAGACGTGATGCAAATTGGGCGGCGCGATTACTGCAAAAACACGGGCTATTCGCCTCAAACGCGCCTTCACGCAAGTTGAAAATATTCAACTCAAGCAAAAAATTTGCATGACAAAAGTTAAATACTGACTGATGGCTGAAGAAGACATTTAGATCTGAAAATTGTTTTGTTTTTAATTTTGTGTACATATTTCCTGTATTTTCGGTTTGTATGTTAAAAAAAGAGTAAAAAATAAATATGGATGGACATTTTAACTCTTGTAAAACAAAGCTGGTAATGGTGGCCTAATGCTGCGTTTACACCAGCCGCGGTAGAGGCGTCAATACTGAGTGATTTCAATGTTAAGTCAATGTGAAGACGGGTTGACGCGTGTCTGGAGGTCTCGCGGTGCGAATGAGGCGTTTAGCGCGGCGCGAATGAGGCGTTTAGCACGGCGGTAGGAGTGATTCCTCCTCATTCGAGCCAATGGTGCAAATTGAGCGTCTGGTGCGTTTTGTGCATTTGACTCGAATTTGCAAAAAAAAATGTATCTTTGGCGGATTTTCGCGCCCTATTAACCAATCAGGAGCCTGCTTGCTGCTGTGGCATCTGTTATATATATATATATATACTATATTATCTATTACAATTTAAATCTTCAAAATCACAATTTAAAAATTCCATTAATTTCCATAAATTACCATATATGTTATTTCCAAGGTTTTCCATTATCAGTGAAACTCTAACGCATAAGCTAAAGGTGCAACAATAATTAAACAGTGGTTCTGATTATCCAATAAGTGGAAAATCTTTTTACCATAGATATCAAAGTCCCACATCTCACAGCTCATCTGAATGAAAATGTAAACCATCGCTGACGTGGACCGAAATACAACCTGGAAGAAAGAAACCGTCAAGACACGCAAAAGAGATAAAGAACCAAATATAAAACCATTTTTAAGATGTTATCACCCTTGTATCTTCACTAATGTAGCCACAAGTGACCTTCTCTCCTTTAACCCACAATTCACTGGCCTGGGCCCTGAAAGCACATTTTAATACAGATTATTATTCAGTTTTACATACGTTATGTGTATTTAATTGATGAGATTGTACCTGATGACCGCAAACTAAACTTTCTGGGTCACATAAGCACATGTGCTCACCTGATGGAAGCATAAAGGCAGTCACGAAGACGCTAAGCTGGCATTATTATGAGACATCAAGTATGTTGTGTCAGTTTTACTAAGATGAGTTACTCACTAAACCCTTCTTCAGTCTCCACATGTCTCCTCTGCCAATATACTGATCTTTGAAGGTGAGCTCAACGAGATCCAATGTCACATCCTGTTATATTTAAAGCATAAATTATGAGGCCTTCCTATATTATGAATATTTTGTATTCGCTACTGTATATTCACATTGCTTTTTAAATACCTTTGGATCCACAATGTTGATGATAACATCCTGGTAAGCTCTGAACTTGAAGGCCTGAGCTACTGTCTGATCAACACTGATAGTTTCTGTTAGTGGGAAATTATAAAAGAGTCACTCAATAAGATAAAGCTGGAATAAGGCTGAGCATTTCATTAGTAGTATAGTGCAGGGGTGCAAACTCATAGGGGTGAAAAAGGTGACAAAGACAAAAGCGTTCAAAATAAATAAATAAATATATACAGTTTAAATATCAATTATAGACCGTTTCATCGGGCACACGTGCGGTGCGAACGTCTGGTCCGAACTTTACTTCTGGTTTCTGTTTGTTTAATGGTCTGACTAGTTGCTGAAACTCAACTCTTAAACAAATACCTCGTCGAAAATAACAAATGTTTTGGGTTCCTATGTAATCTACGTGTTGTTAATTTTGCTTGTTATATAAATAAACTACTTTAAAAGTACTTTGTTGTGATTTATTCTTAGAGCAGTTAGAGTTTTTCTCTCAATGCTTTTTGATTAACACGAGTGACAGACTGGAGCAAAATTAGGTAACTTCCCCTTTAAGACCCAAGTCCAGATCTAATATACTGTTACACATGCGTTTGTCGTTTACTTTCTCTTAAGACCTAAATTGTCGGGTTTATGAGGATACTTGCAAAAGCCGGGAATTTTGACGCATGTGTGTATTTAAGGCTAATACAGCGGCAAAAATACTCACAAGCTCAATGAGAAGACGAATCACAAGAATGACCTATTTTGGATCAAAAATGGCGTATTTCGCCGAAAAGTGACAAGTTTGCACCCCTGATAGTGAATGATGCATTAAAGGAACAATCCTGGAATGTTTGCCCCAAAAAACATAATTTCTCCTCGACTGAACAAAGAAAGACATCAGGGTTTCCCACAGCACTTTTCAGTTCGGGCGGCCCGCCTAAGCTGGGAAACCCTACCGCCTTAACTAGGTCCTTCAAAAAAAATATCCGCTGCAAAAAAGGCCATCAAGTGCATCTCGGAGAATGCGCGCCACACGGCCGAAATGAGAAAGACGTGGTCCGGACCGTCATTGTCTGGAGGATAACTAGCCACTGCGAGCGTGCACGCGCGCCACACGGCCGAAATAAGATAAAGACGTAGTCTGTTTATTAACTGTCTGGAAAATAGCCAGTTAATAAAACGCGTGTCTGTGAGTATTGTAAGTGGACTTATGTTTTGGGTTTATTTAAGCCTGTTATTGTATTAGTCTATAGTTCTTGCATGAGAAAGACGTGGTCCGGACCGTCACTGTCTGGAGGATAACTAGCCACTGCGAGCATGCACGCGCGCCACACAGCCGAAATGAGATAAAGACGTAGTTCGTTTATTAACTGTCTGGAAAATAGCCAGTTAATAAAACGCGTGTCTGTGAGTATTGTAAGTGGACTTATGTTTTGGGTTTATTTAAGCCTGTTATTGTATTAGTCTATAGTTCTTGCATGAGAAAGACGTGGTCCGGACCGTCACTGTCTGGAGGATAACTAGCCACTGCGAGCATGCACGCGCGCCACACGGCCGAAATAAGATAAAGACGTAGTCTGTTTATTAACTGTCTGGAAAATAGCCAGTTAATAAAATGCGTGTCCGTGAGTATTGTAAGTGGACTTATGTTTTGGGTTTATTTAAGCCTGTTATTGTATTAGTCTATAGTTCTTGCATGAGAAAGACGTGGTCCGGACCGTCACTGTCTGGAGGATAACTAGCCACTGCGAGCATGCACGCGCGCCACACGGCCGAAATAAGATAAAGACGTAGTCTGTTTATTAACTGTCTGGAAAATAGCCAGTTAATAAAATGCGTGTCCGTGAGTATTGTAAGTGGACTTATGTTTTGGGTTTATTTAAGCCTGTTATTGTATTAGTCTATAGTTCTTGCATGAGAAAGACGTGGTCCGGACCGTCACTGTCTGGAGGATAACTAGCCACTGCGAGCATGCACGCGCGCCACACAGCCGAAATGAGATAGACGTAGTTCGTTTATTAACTGTCTGGAAAATAGCCAGTTAATAAAACGCGTGTCTGTGAGTATTGTAAGTGGACTTATGTTTTGGTTTATTTAAGCCTGTTATTGTATTAGTCTATAGTTCTTGAAAATTTAAAGTAAGTTAGCAGGTGATTTTGTTGTTTGAGCAACCTGCTAGCTAGGTTTCACGTGCCTGTTGATTAGATATAATTGTTGAGCGCTCTTGCTCACGTTATTTATGTGCATTATTTACATGCTACAGTAGTAGTAAACCCTTTAGTTTCACTTCATCACGCAGCTTTCCCGTTAGAGGTAAAAACATTTAATTCATTAATAATCTAGTATGTGTTCATTTTCTGTCATAGTTTCTTCAAAATTAAGTTTTATTTGAGTGTTTTAAATAAAAAATATTTTAATTTTCATTGTGACGCGTACGCCCCGCTCCTTTGATTGCCACGCACCAAACCACCTTAAGTAACAAATTTTCTGCGGGAAACCCTGGACATAAACATCTTGGATAACATGGGGGTGAGTTAATTATCAGATTTTTATGAAAACGGAATAATCCTTTAACAGCATCATCAAGGTGCAATTTTGTTTTTGTATGATGACCTCTAGTGGCAAAAATGACATATTGTGCCTTTAATTGACAGCTTACCTTTCTGAAGATCTTCTTTTAAACTTTTGACCTGCAGCAGCAGAGGACTAAAACAAACAGAGTTATAAATAAAAAAATATATAATATCAGTGTGTACCTATCTACATAATGTAAAAAACATTCTGTTAAAATATAACCTTGATATCTTTAACATTAACTGAGTAAAATCAAACTTTGATGCTTTTATACTTATAATTAGATGATGAGACTTTAGCCTGGATTTCACAGACAGGATCAAATAATGTAAAAGAAAGGTTTTGATATACAATGTCAAATTTGAAATAAAATTGTATTTCACCAATAAAGTGTACGCAAATTTGTAACACTGGCACTGCCCATTGTACTCACATTTTCTTGCCTCAGCTAAAATACAAAATATGTTATTTCTAATGGTAAAAGCTCCTCTTACCTGTATTCATCATTTGGGTGTGCAATCTCAACAATATCCCCCAGTTTAACCTGAGGAAATACTTTAGGATTCATCATCAATTCATCGTCTGCAGAGAAACAGAAAGTGTCAGCAAATGCATGCAGAGAGATATATATGACAATGTGTGTTGAGCCAATATTGTATGTGGTAAATTCTAATGGTCTACATTACAAATAACATTATGAACAAGCACTTGTTTACCATTAAACCCATTACAAAATGATTTATTATTTTATATATTTGCGTCTTATTCCAGCAGGATTGAATTGTGTTTTATTGGTTCCCATTCGCCACATAACATCCCACCAATAAAAGCCAACATATTACCAGTAGAGACCCAAAGAGGCCATTATAGTTTTCATTAAACCCGAATGTATGCAATGCTTTCTCTTGTTTATTCAGCAGTTATCAAAGTAACTGAACTAATAATAATAAAAGACTTACCGCTCCCCCCAAAGCCCTTCTTGTGCACCACGAGCTTGTAGGACTTGATGGCCTTCATAGTTACAGTCATTGTGATATGTAGCAAATATAATACTCACACACCCATTAACATATTAATAATATTGAGGCATTCTACAGAGTATCATTGCTGTACTGTATTATTCCGGTCGACATGATACGAACAAACAGATGTCTAAAACAATATGCACTTCCCTGAAGTATTCATAGTGTAAAAATGAAACACACTCGTGACAGTATGTCATTCTGCCGTTTGTTTACATGTTTGCGAGACCCTTCACTAAAATCTCGCGATGGTCGCGCTGCAAAAAACTTTTCCGGTTATTAAGCTGTAAATGATTAATAATCATATGTAGCCCGCCAACGCGTAATTTAACCGTTATCTGTGTAAGTAATTCAATAAATGTACTGTATTTGTACAAACTAGTAACTAGTAGAGCCTAGAGAGACTTCTTCGGGTTTATTCATATAACGGGATGCACAGCACCACCTAGTGTATTGGAGGTCACGTAACACCCAAACGAAATGTATTCGAATAGGAAATGCTCTTTATTAAAACAAAAATAACACTTTAAAATAGACAATTTAGCATCTAACATATTTGAAAATACAAAATATGGTACTTTATTTGTAGAAAAAGCTGAGAATAATAAACAGCAATCTGTTACACTTGATGATGTCTCTTTTCAGATATATTGTCTCTTTTAATTTTATCACTGACTGTACATATACATTTCTTTATCTGGGGTAAAGACAAATACTGATTAACAATTTCATTAAATGGGCTGAATTATGCATGCTAAACTAAATACAAAACTCTGCAACATAACACAAAATATAATTATCAAAAGGCAGTGATTTATGCAGAAGTACAAAATACTGACTTCAATATTATACAATATAAATCATAATTCATTTGGAGTCCTATACCAGAAATCCTTGAATTTAATTTTAATATTTTCATAGAGGGTAAGCGCTGTTCAGTAATGCAGTGATGCACCAGCCCAACAGTTGGTTGTGTCAGATAAACATATCCCTGTTATACAGTATAGTACTATGAATCAACAACAAGACTTCTTCATTGGCTTTGCTGCCGAATCCTTCAGCGCTTTATCATCTGTAATAACAAAGCAATATGCATATTTAGAGGGCATTTATTACACCTTACGATTCATTTACACTCTATTTGACCAATAGTGATTGTAAGTAATCACTTACTCAGAATACTTCCATCTCCAATCCGAGCGGTGCTGTTTCCTGTCTCAAGGTCCTTCAGAATGGCATCTTCAAAGGCAAGAGCTGCTACACGAAAGAAAAACTCTGACACGTTCTCTCCTATAACAAACCCAACAGTTAGCCAATGCTCCTCAAAACACATGCATGCGTATAACATGTGCTTTGCATTAAAACCTCTGCCAAATGCATAAACGAAAATGTAAATTTTTTTGATTTTCTCGAAAAGTGTAAACACTTAGGCACAAAATTGCTCTTTTTGAGAGCTCCTGACAAAGGAACATGTGCTGAATCGTTTGTGAAACCTTTCTAAAAAATGTGTTATTTTTATAAATACGTGTAGCCTGGCAAAATGATTGTACCTGTTTTCGAAGACACCGTCCAAAACTCAGCGTTCATCTCTGCTGCAATCTTTAAAGCATCTCTCTCTGTTCTTTGGCACTCCTGTGAAGACTTTATATAGAGACAGCAGGGAGCCTTCAATAGCTTTTATACACTTGTGTGTGTACAGTACTTGTACATGTGTGTTTCGGAGAGAATTATACTCACCAGGAGGTCTCTTTTTGTGCCAACCAAGAAGACGAAACAAGAGTTTGGTTCATTCTCCTTTAGAGCCTCACATAACCACTGTCTGAAAAACATAAAAAATCAATAAATCATTTTTTTGGTGAAAACAGGCATTGAGACAAATTCAAAAACACTACAGATTTTTCAATTGAAACAGAACTTACTGTGTGTGTTCCAATGTCTTGATATCAGCCATGTCGAAGACAGTTACAATAACTAAAGGAAAAACAGAAACGATTACAATGGTGTTTAAAAGAGGGTCAACCTGTAAACTCGGTAAGCAACTTACCCTGAGCACCTCTGTAATATGCTGATGCAATGCATTTGAATTTTTCCTGACCAGCAGTGTCCCATCTACAAATAATGCAATGTGCAAAATCAAATAAGCCTGTAAATAAAATATGAATAACTAAAATAACTTACATTTATAGAAAAAAGCTAATGTGTACTTTAAAGGTCACCTAATATGGTAATTTTTTAAGATGCAATATTAGTCAATAGAATGTCCCTGTGAGGTTTTAGGTACAAATTGCCTATAGATTATTTATTATATCATTTTGAATGTTTTTGTAACAATGGCAAGATGAGAAATTCAAAAATCTTTAAAAAAACTTGTTTTAAAACCTTGCATCAGGTATTTTTCAATGCACATGGTGTATTTATGTTAACTGTATGCAATAAAAAAATACATTCGCACTATTTTTATGAATGTTAAGACTGAATGCACCTAAAAATGTCAAATGGTGTAACCGCCAATTGTGCCAAAGAATGAGAAATATTAAATATTTTATCCACCTTGATGGCATGTAAACGTAATCATCATAAAAAAAATTAATAATAATAATAATTTTATTAGTTATTTTCTAAATGTAAATTTGTGTTTTTGTAATATTTGTAATGTTTTATAATATGCTGAAAACAGCAATGTTTTCTAAATAATCTTTGACAAATTATGTAAAAATGTATGTAAAAAAATCATATTACACTATAAATATATTTATATTTTAATTTAAAAAAATACTAGTTACACAAAATGACACAGACCGGTTACACCACATTGACATTTTGGCAATTATCCCCCAAATATTCTTCAAATATTCTTCTACTATTTGAACCATACGAACACAATATAGTCAACATTTGAAGTGGATCAAAACCTTTCATAAAAATTGTTTTAAAACCAATGCCCAATACACATTCAATACACAACTTTAATTAACTTTTTTGATCCACTTCAATTGTTGGCTAGTACAATTAACGTCATGTCTATGACCCGTGTGTCTCTTTAAATGCAAATAAGCTGCTGCTTTCCTCCCCATTTATTGTTAACTATAATCACCTTAATTCATAATTTTCATAATGAACATGCGGTAATGAATTGTGTAAGGAAGATTTTAAAATTATGACCTAACTGTGGTCTTTGGACGGTTGTGGGCGGGGCCTTCGCAAAGTGATGTCAGTTTGCTCAAAAACGCCAATAGCTTGGCCTATGAAACTGTTAAAGTTTTAAGGGGATTTTAAAAAAGGAGTGGGCAAATTTTTATCATTACAGAGTTGTTTGTGCACACACAGGTGAGGTGACACACAATTATGTTCAAATAACATGTAAAAGTGAATTTTTTCATATTAGGTGACCTTTAAAACATATAACTACTTACATTTGAAGAGAGTACGGAAGCCCAGCCATCTCAAATCTTTCAATCTCAAAGTCAACACCAATAGTAGCCTTGTAATCTCTCTCAAACACATCCTTACAGAACCTGTGACATACGAGCACATCTTAATAGACCTACTGTAAATGTCCATGAGAAATACAGCATTACATCACCAATGCCAACACATTTTTGTCACATACAGCACTGCAAAATATTATTATATTTATTTTTACAAGTTTCAAGAAATTCAATACTTACTGTATGATTTATGAACTTTACCTGTTGATTAAACATGTTTTTCCAACATTGAGATCTCCAACCACCACTGCTTTCGACATCTTAAGCCTGTCGTATCTGCAAAAATGCCAAATGAAACAAACTAAAAAATGTAATCTATTTTAACAATCAGCGTTATCATAATGTATATAAGATATAGAGTAACTAACTTACTAACCCTTGTAGGCGAGCAGCCCTGTCTTGGCAAGCCATCTTAGCTTTTGTATTCCAGTCATCTTTCATCTGTAGGCAAGCTTGAGGATTATAACACTACAAAATCAAAGAAGACAACTTATAACTGCTGATCAAATCACCTTTTAATAAACAACATCAAATCCGAGACATCTAAATCCAGTATAGTTCTGCTCTGTTTGTTTTCGTAATTTCCATTATGAATGGTCTTACATACACAAGTAATGATTGCAAACCAATCCTTAAAAGATTGCTTTCGTTTTTTTCCACATGCAATATAGAGTTTACTGAACCTTTGTAGATTATAAACAGAAAATAAACTCCACTGAAATGGTATCTGATGTTCTTCGAAAAATTATGTGCATTTCTGTAGTTGTTGTAAATGTGACAGTTTAACCAAAACCACTACTGAAAAAAACTAATTCACAAAATAGTTTTTTAAATCATGTTATTTCATCAGAATCAGCTGAAGTCCTGTGATCCTGTAACTCTCATCTGCTGGTGAAGCTCCTCTATGGATGTCACAGGTTTACAATTTAATCTGCTGTGCTGATTTCCAAAATGTTGACAGAATATCTCGTAGTTTAACATGAAAAATTCAATATGCACTATCAGAAAACATTGTCCCAAGCTGTCATTGGGGCAGTGCCCTTTAAAAAGGTCCTATATATGTGCCATTTATGACAGTGTGCATCCAATCCAATGCATTAACTCATTGTATGTTCAGTGTTCAGATCATACTGTAACTAAAATACTGTAACAATTTTCAAATGAAAGCTAATAACATACAAAGTAATGTAATTTTAGACTTAGATGATTCTTACCTTGGGAAATTTCGATATGATCCTGTCTTTGCTAGCAGGAGGGTTGAAATGCATTGTCTTGTCAGCAGGTTGTCCGGGAAACTCTCGCCTTTAAAAGACACACAGTGTCAGCACAATCACATATTGTGTTTACTCTGTACATTTACAACCACCTACTTTATCCTATGCTGCATGTATATAATGTATACAGTATACTCTGTGTATACTATATCCTAGTACAAAGACAGGATTTTAATTTTTTAAGTTTATCATACATAAGTATTTATAACTATTTATTGCTTAAATTATGTAGATGTCTCTTAAATATTAGGTTATTTTGGTACCCATTGACTAAACCAAGACTAAAAAAGTGTGCTGCAGTATATTTAAGCTTAAATTAGCAAATTTCTCTATAAGCACGAATGAAGCACCGCTATGTTTATAGCACAGGGCTGATGATGGTATAACATAGTGCTATAACTGCGCAAATGATTAATTCAAACATCGGTCAAAAGCATTTATACGCTTCGTTTTAGCATTATAAACTGCACGGTGGTATGTAAAATAATAGTATGATGCCTGTTACTCACGGATTTTTTTTTACCGTAGTGCCCCGTTTAATGCCCGCAGAGTGTGCACGGACTCTCCGCATCAAATCCTCCCGTCATCTCCATGGCAACCATGAGCCGGAATTCACCGTCACGTGATGCAAGTGTCGCGAGATAATAGGGTGTGTTCGACTTCATGCGGCGCAGAGCCCTTCAGTAGCATGCGGTGATGCGCAGATCGTTCAACGTATGACATCACAGTACCGCGAGAGCGATTAGAGCGCTATGCTGTCGCCATGGAAACATTTATTATAAACTAAATCTACACTGTTAATGCTGATATTATACTGTTGATGATACAACAAAATAATTCAATAATTTGTTCATATATTATGCAAGGTGAGCTAACAATGAATTTCCTAATTTCTAATTTACAAAATGTAAATCGTAAATAATAAACTGTACTTTAGAATGCATTACATCAATCATTTCATTGTGCAAACTGTCACTGAAATCTGCACATATGATAAATAAACGCGATTGTTATTATTATTATTATTATTATTTTTATTATTACATTTTATGCTTGCTAAAAATTATAATTGCTTGTTCATGTTATTTCGATAACTTTCAATGTTACAAATTTGATGGCTTGGTATATGTAGAAATAAAATATTTAAAAACATCTTAAAATATTGTTCATTGTTATGCACCCAACTCCAAATTAAAAAACTAAATAAATCATTAATATTTCAATACGTTTCATTGAGAAAGATATTTTTAATAAGTAGGCTTTGTTTAAAACAACATCTCCAGCAACTGTTGTATAATTTTTGTTTATTTATTCACTTGGTTTACAGTATTTTTCTTGGCTTCATACAGACCTCGTTCATAGTTTGAATGGCCACTGGGTGGCAGCAGATCCTCTTTAACACTTTATATTATTATAGTGCTGTGTCATCCCAAGCAAGTTATGAATATTAATTTAATACACTTGAAAAGATACCCCTGGGAACACCTTTATATAGTTAGTTAGTGTTTCTTTAAAAAAAAGGGATGCAAATTGTCAAGCTAATTGTCAGTTTAAGAGCCTCAAATCAGCAGGCCAGACTTTTTGGTTACATGCCTTTAAATGTGTATTAAAGCCAAATTTGATGAACAGGAATACCTCGGTTTGGCCTTGAGTATTACTGCATTTCACAATGACCAATAATGATTGAGAGTCTTGTAGTATTTTAGTAACTTAACTGCATAACTAAACAAACTACCACTTATATGTTACACTATTACACCATATTTTGTTCCCCAAAGAACCATTCAGTCAAAATTCATTAAAAAAACATTTATTTCTGATCTTTTGATAGTCTATCATTTACCATTACGAATTATTTGTTCCTTTTGTGAAGGGAACCTTTATATTTAAGTGTGTACATTGCTTATTGGACACAATAGTCTCTCCTGTTAGTAGATCACTATCATTAATAAAGTAGTCACACACACAATTACGTCCATGATTGTTTTAGTGACCTATATTTCAAAACCAAGTAACCCAGCTATTTTTTAATTATGGGAAAATGAATTAGAAACAGGCCAATTTATGAATCCTGTCAGAAAAATACCCACGTCGTCTATTTCACCCCCATGAAAGGAATGAAGATTTTAATGACAATCAATCACATTTTCCAATTATTTCTTCTTCGAAATGAAAAAATTTCCAGTACTTAGCAGTAAACTGACACACATTTTGGTACTGTACTGTACTACGGTTTTGGGTGTGAAAAGTGACCTTGACGTGATTGATTTTAGTCACACAAACAGTTGGTTTTATCATGACGACACTTCACATTCATCAAGACTCCAGTTTGTCATTGCTGTTGTTTATTATACTGAAGAATGAGGTTGAATTGCGTGCGTGTGTTCTTTCTTCATTTCTTCTTACTGTTTCCTTCCCAGCTGCTCATGACAGTCATATGGTCCCTGTTGGCCGGCCCTCCTGCTCAGCTCATCTGTTTACCGAAAATAAATGTCCTCTTTTAACCATTAAGAGTTTTGTCACATTTGTATTGTAAATCAATACGTGGCACCGTTCTCACTGATAGACACACCCTGTGTCTCTTGATTTCTTTAATTCATTCATAGTTCTTGAGTTTACAAAAGCGTTAGCATGTGACTACACCCTTGTTGTCTGCCCGCTGTGTTTGTCCACATTTCTTCAGCATTACACGTGAATTTCAAAGGCATCATTTCATTTACACACAGAATGCAGTGAGACATGATTTGTTTGTGGCCAGCAATGTATTGTCAGTGGCCCACTTTTAGATACACTGTCAGAAAAAAGGTTTAAAAATGTACATTTTCTTTTAATTTTTGTACCTTTATGGGTATACAGTAAGACATTGAAATGTACCTTTTGGGGTACAATAGTATACCTATTGTGTACCTTTTAGGGATGGCTAACGATTAATCACGAATAATCTATAGCAAAATAAAAGTTTTTGTTTACATCATATATGTGTGTAAACTGTGTATAATAACTTTATATAGATAAATGCACAATGTGTGTGGATTTATCTATACAAAGTTATATATTTAAGAAATGTTTACATGTTTATATATTTATGTATAATTTATATTAATTTCTGTATACTTAATTTATATATATATATAGGGGTACAAAATATTTCACTTTATTAATTAACGGTACACAATAGATCCCTACATGTATAATTTATATTAATTTCTGTATACTTGCTGGACAGCTCTTACATTTATTTTAGTCTAGGACTAGTCTGATCCCCGTCTGGGAAACCGCCCTGTAAAGTTACAAAATGAAACCTTTGTGTACCACCAAAGCGACAAAAAATGTAAAGTTTAATACATTTTTATAACTATTCTTTTTATGTGGATATATCTGTTAACTTCTAAATAAGACATTGCCCTTTAACTTAAAAGAACATAATTTTGGTGCTCATCAAAAACAACCAAGTTATGACCTGTCATCCTCGTATCTGCCTTTTTTACATAATAATAGTCCCTATAATTCTTCAAATAAATATAATAGGCCTAATAAAATAAAATAAAGTCACACAATTTGACATATTTTTGACAATAACATTTTTAAAAATGAATCAGAGATGATCAATATTGTTCATAGAAGAAATGCAGCATTCATAAAGAAGAAACCTTTTTCTATAAAGTTGTACAGATGTGTCTATATATTGTCAACAATTATCAAATCACATGTCAGCCTTTACCCTGCATGTCCTGTTTCCATTCAACAATGTACACTAAAAAAATGCTGGATAATTTTTAACCCATAGTTGGGTCAAAAAGGGACGAGCCCAACCATTGGGTTAAATAAAGTGGTTAATTTATAATCCAATTATTTTTTTTTATTAAATAACTCATAATTATGTTTATTTATTGTCTTTACTTTCTTAACGTGTGCTTATTTTATAAACATGATTTGTAAACTCTGTCACCCTTGTAAAAAAAATTGCTTGAAACTTCCCCTATTTCACGTAGGTTTTATTAGTAGCTTCAGCGCAAAGAAGCTTCTGCATTTTATAAATGTCTCCCATTTTGCAGCTTTAACACCTTCTGCTTTTAACAACATCAAATGTGCTTTAATAAATTTCGTTTTAAACCATTTCTCAATTTCTTCTTAATTAAAGCTGAATATAAAATATTTTAGTTTTTTTCTAAATTGCAAACACAATATCTGATGGCGCTGATGCATAACGCAGGAATTGTTAAAAAAAATGATGTACATAATGTAAAGGACATTCTGTAAAATATAACCTTGATATCTTTAATATTGACTGAGAAAAGATTGAAATTAATGAAATCGAACTTTGATGTTCTAATCTCAAAATTAGATTGAGACTTCAGCCTGCATTTCACAGACAGGGTCACAAATGCAATTGAATGAGAAAAAGGAAGAAGCTGGTGGTTGCTCCTCCAGAACAAAAACAAAACAGTATTTTGTTTCATCCTCTCAGTTCTGCAGGCTAATTATTCTCGGTATTTTCCAGAGACAGACGCAGTCACCGACCGTTGCCTTTCATTGTCAATTCAGTAAGTAACTGATAAGATTCTCATTTTGGGTGTTCTGTAGCTTTAAGATGTAGTGTCATGATAAACAATGGATCGTGTTACTAATGGCAACAATGAGGTGTCATTCTGGGTTTGGCCACTAATGAGTTTAATATGCATGGCCATCACTTCTTCTCACTCTCTCAGGTCTTTGTACTACAGACTAGACTCTCTCTACAGACATAAATCAATTAAAAAATAATTTAATTGCACATCTAATTAGCATGATTAATGCTGGTGGTGCAATGCATCAGATTAAATAATGAAGAGTTTCCTAGAATGTGAACTAAAAACGGATGCTATTTTGCAAGTTCTCCCACTTAGAAATCATGGAGGTGTCTGAAATTGTTATCGTAGGTGCATGTCCACTGTGAGAGACATAATAAAAAAAATCCAGAAATCACAATGTATGATTTTTTAACTATTCATTTGTATGATACAGCTGCAAATAAGTATTTGAACACCTGAGAAAGTCATTGTTAATATTTGGTACAGTAGCCTTTGTTTGCAATACAGAGGTCAAACATTTCCTGTAGTTTTTCACCAGGTTTGCACACACTGCAGGAAGGATTGTGGCCCACTCCTCCACACAGATCTTCTCTAGATCAGTCAGGTTTCTGGCCTGTCGCTGAGAACATGACCACATGACTTTCTCCCATGACTCCTCTGGATCATCCAAATGGTCATTGGCAAACTTAAGACGGGCCTGGACATGTGCTGGTTTAAGCAGGGGAACCTTATGTGCCATGCATGATTTCAAACCATGACGTCTTAGTGTATTACCAACAGTAATCTTGAAAACGGTGGTCACTTTTCAGGTCATTGACCAGCTCCTCCCGTGTAGTTCTGGGCTGATTTCTCACTTTTCTTAGGATCATTGAGACCCCACAAGGTGAGATCTTGCATGAAGCCCCAGTTCGAGGGAGATTGACAGTCATGTTTAGCTTTATCCATTTTCGAATGATTGCTCCAACAGTGGACCTTTTTTCACCAAGCTGCTTGTCAATTTCCCCGTAGCCCTTTCCAGCCTTGTGGAGGTGTACAATTTTGTCTCTAGTGTTTTTTGGGCAGCTCTTTTGGACATGTTAGTAGTTAGATTCTTACTGATTGTATGTCTTTATGGAGCTAACGACCTCAAACAGGTGCATCTAATTAAGGATAATAAATGGAGTGGAGGTGGACATTTTAAAGGCAGACTAACAGGTCTTTGAGGGTCAGAATTCTAGCTGATAGACAGGTGTTCAAATACTTATTTGCAGCTGTATCATACAAACAAATAGTTTTAAATAGGAAAAATAACGAAACTCTTTGGTCATTTTTAAGCGCAATGCTAATGGTCTAATCAGATTCAATGGACTATATGCTAAGCTATGCTAAAAGTGGTACCGCCAGACCCGGAGATCAACTGAATGGATTCCAAAATGGTAAAAATCAAATGTTTAACTCTAGGGGAGCTAGAAAATGAGCCTATTTTCAAAAAAGTGGAGTGTCTCTTTAAATATCTTTGCTGATATCCTACAACATTTGGTAAAATTTGCAGCAAAAAATACACCGTAAAAAAAGATTTATTGATTGAACTTAAACAAAATTAGTTACCTGGCTGCCATAAAATTTTAACTTTGTCAACTAGTCGAATAAACTCAAAATTTTAAGGCAGTTTTGCAGTGCAAACTGTGTATGTTTTTTTGATTTGACTCCACTACAACACTGATGTTCGGGTGACATTTCACCCAAAAATCAAAATGAAATTATATTTTCGTAAAGAAATTAATTTAGGACCTGTACTTTTTATGCATTCAGGACATTTAAGGACACTTAATGCACATAAAATATACAATTTAAGTTTTTCTGACATTTTAAATTTTCATTACTAAACCAAAGCACAGTACATAAATCTCTAATGCAACTACTTTCAAAAGTGCTGCGACAAATTCAATGTTGTCTAAATTGTCTAGAATTTAAATACCAACCTTTATAAGTAAAATCAATAACTTTACTTTACATTTTGCTATTTTTATAAACACGAACACCAGAGGTCTTCAACCTTTGTCAGGCTTGGGACCCCTTAATGGATAGAGAGGATGAGCAGGGACCCCCAGTACATGTATCCAATTAGGACTATATTTATTATTATTTATAATACATAATTTGTTAGGTGATGTTACAAAAAAACTAAAACAGTGGCGAATCGTGACTGCTCATCCGAGGGGCGCAAATTCAAAATAAGTGTTCGGAGTGTCATGTGTGTTTCTCGTGTCTTCAAAATATGTGTTTGTTGCGTCATATTAATCATGTGCATCACGTGTCCCGTCAAAATAAGTGCCTGCTGCACACAAGTCAAAATCGTTTATGATAAAGGAGATGCTCACGTTCACAAAATACACGCAAGACACTCTCTTAACAGTAAACTCTGATTACGCATGAGATTATGCGAGTATCTGGCAAACCCTTTAGACGCATCTGCAGCAGGCACTTATTTTGACAAAACACGTGATTTACATAAGACATATTCCGAAATTACGAACCACACACATGATGGGCTACATACATGTTGTGACAAACTTGGCATCGAGCGCCCTCCAAAAAAGAAGTCACCGGCCCCCACTGGACTAAAATAATAATTTTTGGCATACTACATTTGAATTCAATCTGAGTACATTATATTGTGGGTATGTTATGCTTTTCATTTAAAGTTTTTTTTTTAAAGAATATTAACTAATTTTTATTTGATGCCTACTTTCATTTGTCCAAACATATTATTTTACATTCAAACAATATTTGGAGGCCCCCTGAAATACCACCATGGACCCCCTGTTGTAGACCCATGATGTACACTGTACAAAAATGAAGCATGATTTCAAATCAACATATATTTTTATGTTACTGTAACTTAACAAATTAAGTTAAAACAATTTTTAAAACAAGTTTTCACAAGTTATGTCAACGTATCACAAGTCAAAACTTATAGTAGGTTGAATAGTAGTTGTTTTAACTTCATGCTGCATTTTTTTACAGTGCAATATTACCATATTAAAAATTTTTAACTGTGTCACAAAAAAGTAATATTGCAATAAATGTCTCTATAGTAGGTGTGTGAAAATGCAGGTCAAACATTAGAAATGATGTCTTACTTTGAGGATCAAGACTTTATGAATCCTCATTCACCCCAACACAAGAAAACAAACAAACAGTACAAACATTTGCATAATTCATTTTATTTACTATTATTGTTCTCTTAAAGTAATTATTTGTTTCTTTTTTGGTGGACATCCTGTAAAATCAATCCTGCAGCCCTTAGTTGGGTTTGTTGTACATCATAGCTAAACAGAGGGATTGGAGAGGGGGCGGAGCTTGCATCTGTCAATCAGCCCTGCATCTTAAAAGGTGATTTATTTTTTTCATTGTTGCACAAAGTGTACCTCACATTGTATTTACAAATACAGCAGGCAGCGTCGACACCAGGGTTACTGCTCTTTTGTAAATTTTATCATGATCGCTCGCTTTTTATTTGCAGAGGAGTAAATCATTTTATGTTCGTGCTGGGTTTAAGTTGAACAAAACTCTTTTCAATAAATACCTGTCAGGAAATAACTGTACAGTCGTACACAGTGTTTGACTTTGAGATATTTTTGGAGCGTGTTAATGAAATGAAAAACAAAGGAAATCAAACTATAATTTTTTTAAATGTCAAAGTAACAAAATCATGCATATTTTGTTTCAATATATATACTTTTTGTCGATAAAAAAGAAAAAGTAACATAATTATCGGGCATTTTATATTTACACTTCTATTGGCACTGTTCAGTTTTCTTTTTCTGGAATGATCATTTTCAAAAAACCCTTGTTCACTGCAGTAACACTTTCACAGACAAAAGAGATGCTAAAAATTCTGGATAACATCCATTTTTAGATTTAAAAAAAAAGAAACAAAAAGAAACAAGAAAATAGATTGTTTCCTGGCGGTCAGATAGCCAAAAATAAACTACAGTGTGAATGTGTTTAAAAAGCTTCAGAAAGTGGCAGTTTTTACCTTTGGAGCAGAACCGTATGACATCAGTTTGATTTTTACTTTCTGTAAGGATACTTTTAAGCTCTCATAAACAAGCGTATTTTATATAAACTCTTTATACCTTCTTTAAAAGCAGCATTACTTGAATCAGGCAAATCAAAGACCATATAATAAAGAGAAAATGTAAAGGAATAGTTCACGCCCAACATCAAAAATAAAATATTTCTGTCATCATTTACTCTCCTTTATGGTTTTCAAACCTGCGTGATTTTCAGAGACTTTTCAGCAGAAATTTCCCACTGCTGTTTTAAATACAATGACAGTGAATGGTGACCGAGGGCTGACAAGCTTACAAAATTGTCATAAATCCGTTGATACAGCTTAAAACAATAGCTTTTTGTGAACTAAATACTACGGAAAATTAAAAGTTTATAGATATTACGCAATGTCCGAAAATAGTCCCCTGCTATTGAAAGTTACCAATGGGACTATTTTCGGGCGCTGCGTAATATGATTGCGTCTGCTGCAGCCATGTTACGGCAGCAAAGTCCTTGATTATTACGCCAGAATGAGAGTATAGTTCCTAGCCATATCGACCTAGAAAATCACAACTTTTAATTCTCCGTCGGTCTTAGTACACGATGTAACTACAGAAGAGTCAAGTTTTAAATAGAAAAAATATCAAAAACTCTTTGGTCATTTTTGAGCGCGATGCTAATGGTCTAATCAGATTCAATGGATTATGCTAAGCTATGCTAAAAGTGTTAGCGCCAGACCCAGAGATCAGCTGAATGGATTCCAAACGAGTAAAATCAAATGTTTAACTTTAAGGGAGCTGGAAAATAAGGATATTTTAAAAAAGTGGAGTGTCCCTTTAAATATCTTTGCTGATATCCTACAACATTTGGTAAAATTGGCAGCAAAAAATACACTGTATAAAAAGATTTATTGATTTAACTTAAAATAAAATTAGTTACCTGGCTGCCATAAAATTTTGAGTTAAGTTACCCTGCAACTTACTTTTTTTACAGTGCACCTCTCAAATCTCATTTACGTTTATGTAAAGACATCATAAAAGGAATTAGGATGCACTAGATCGGCATGTGCACATATTCAAAATACACAAACGACTAGAGTATTGAGACAAAATTTGGCAATTCAATTCGATTCTTTTTTTATGTTTTTGGTTCGATTCAACATCGATTAGTCATTATAGCGTCATATCATTCGAAATTTTCGTTTTGTAGAAGTTTAATTTATTTGGTTTACTGTCACTTTAAGACCTACGTTATGCCATCAGATACAATATACTGTAACACATGCGTTTTCTTTCTGAATTGTTCACATTAACAAAACACACTACACTTACAAGGACAATCGCGGCATTTTGAAGTTATTTTGCATAAAAATCTCAATTCCAGTGCTAGGAAACATCAACACAGCATTTGGGCGCAGTCGGAAGCCTTGAGATTCGACTTTCTGGGTGCGCACACGCACAAAATGTATTGGCCGCTCCTGTCGAGCCCTGTCTCTAAAGTAAAGCATGCAGATTCAGTATTGATTTAGGGATTTTGCAAATAGATTTTGTTTTGTTAAACTGAAGATAGATTACAATCAGAGAATTTGTGTTTTGTCCAAATTTGGAGCTTCACAGCCCCTGGTCACCATTTACTGTCATAATAAGACAAAAAGCGGGAACTGCCTAACATCTCATTTTCTGTGTTCAAACAAATGGCAGGAATTCAACCAGGTTAGGAAAAGCATGATGGTATCACAGAATTGTACTTTATTTTTGGGTGCACTGATAAGGAAGTCCTGGCGTTTCCCAGGGAAGATAGGGGCAGATTTGTATCCAGTGTTTCCATGTCAAACGTGCGTGACAGCTGATCCCATTGCAAAGTCTGTTTTGTGTGAACAAACATAATGTGTGTGTGTGTGTGTGTGTCTACATACGCATGTTCAGTGCAAACACATTTATAGCAACCTTGTAAAATCCTCCTTGACCTTTTAGTTTTTGACATTGATAAATCTAACAGGATGGCAGCACGTAGCCCTCCCCTCCGGGCCTCATCCGACTTTCCTGTTTTAACAAGCGTTTTTGCGGGAACCCGGACGGATCGACGGAGCGGCCTTGGTGTTCTTTTGTCGTTTCCCGAGCCTGCCCTCTCGTCCTAGCAGAGCCCGATGTACTTGAGATTGTTTTGGATGATTACGTCCGTCACGGCATCGAAAACGAACTGGATGTTGCTGGTGTCGGTGGCACAGGTGAAGTGCGAGTAGATCTCTTTCGTCTCCTTGTTGCGGTTCAGGTCCTCGAACTGCCGTTGCACGTAGACGGCCGCCTCCTCGTAGGTGTTTTGACCCTTGTAGTCGGCGAAGCAGACCGTCAACGGGATGCGCTTGATCTTCTCGGCCAGCAGGTCCTTCTTGTTGAGGAAGAGGATGAGGGAGGTGTTGGTGAACCAGTTGTTGTTGCAGATGGAGTCGAACAAACGTAGGCTCTCCGCCATACGACTCTTTAGGGAAGAAAAACGGGAAAATGGTTAATCGTAGTGCAAGCAGTAAATCTGGAAACTCTAAAGATAAAGTTTGGCTTTTTAACCTTGAGCAGCGCAAGCAGGGAAACACATTAAGTTAACAGAGACACTTGAAGATTTAGATGATGAGCTAAATGTCAATGGAAATTACTTTTTATGAGGACAACAAATCAATTTCAGCAGTGCTATTCGTTGTGGCAATAGAGGAAAGATGTCTTAAGTAAAACAAAACTGTTCTTTAACTTTTCACCCCTAACACACCTAATAAAAGACATACTATATAACCTACTTAGTGGTTTCCTGTAGCTCAATAAGTAGAGCATTGCATTAACAGCAAAGGTCATAGGTTCAACACACATACTGAAAAAGCTTGAATGCATATTTGTAAGGGCCTTATCATACATCTGATGCAATGAAACAAAGCAATTTTTAACATTAATCATAAACTGGTGGTCTTCTTCCTCTGCTTAGTTTTTCAGTTTATAAATTTCGCCATCTAAATAGAATATCGGTATGGTGCGAACGCAACTGGCTTTAAATGGGGATGGGAGATCCTACTCTCATTGGTTTATTGCATGTTACGCCCAAAATACACCCATTACTCATTACGAGAATAGGAACAACCCTTTTAGACTGTGTGCTAGGCGCACAAACCATTTTTCCCGTCGTTAAAGTGGATTCAGACACACCCGTCTAGACCATGCGCTTTAGACCAACTGGCTTTGAAAGGGGATGGGAGATGAGACTCTCATTGGTTTATTGCATGTTACGCCCAAAATACACCCATTACTCATTACGAGAATAGGAACAACCCTTTTAGACTTTGTGCTAGGCGCACAAACCATTTTTCCCGTCGTTAAAGTGGATTCAGACACACCCATTTAGACCATGCGCTTTAGACCAGCTGGCTTTTAAAGGGGATGGGAGATGAGATTCTCATTGGTTTATTGCATGTTATGCCCAAAATACACCCATTACTCATTTCGAGAATAGGAACAACCCTTTTAGACTGTGTGCTAGGCGCACAAACCATTTTTCCAGTCGTTAAAGTGGATTCAGACACACCCATTTAGACTGTGCGCTTTAGACCAACTGGCTTTTAAAGGAGATGGGAGATCCTACTCTCATTGGTTTATTGCATGTTACGCCCAAAATACACCCATTACTCATTACGAGAATAGGAACAACCCTTTTAGACTGTGTGCTAGGCGCACAAACCATTTTTCCCGTCGTTAAAGTGGATTCAGACACACCCGTTTAGACCATGCGCTTTAGACCAACTGGCTTTTAAAGGGGATGGGAGATGAGATTCTCATTGGTTTATTGCATGTTACGCCCAAAATACACCCATTACTTATTATGAGAATAGGAACAACCCTTTTAGACTGTGTGCTAGGCGCACAGAACATTTTTCCCGTTGTTAAAGTGGATTCAGACACACCCGTTTAGACCATGCGCTTTAGACCAACTGGCTTTTAAAGGGGATGGGAGATGAGACTCTCATTGGTTTATTGCATGTTACGCCCAAAATACACCCATTACTCATTACGAGAATAGGAACAACCCTTTTAGACTGTGTGCTAGGCGCACAAACCATTTTTCCCGTCGTTAAAGTGGATTCAGACACACCCGTTTAGACCATGCGCTTTAGACCAACTGGCTTTTAAAGGGGATGGGAGATGAGATTCTCATTGGTTTATTGCATGTTATGCCCAAAATACACCCATTACTCATTTCGAGAATAGGAACAACCCTTTAAGACTGTGTGCTAGGCGCACAAACCATTTTTCCCGTCGTTAAAATGGATTCAGACACACCCGTTTAGACTTTGGGCTTTAGACCATCGTTAAAATAGGGTCTTAAGTCACTTTGGGTCAAAATCAATGTCTCATGCCAAGCAAATGGCATGGTCATGCTGATTAAAAAAAATGTATGGGGTTTGTCTCTAAAAACCAGACACAGCAATGCCAGAAATCAGCTCAACTGGATACACCGTAAGTCACTTTGGATATAAGTATCTGCCAAAATGCATAAATATAAATCGATTATATAACGTGGTGACTTGTTCTGCCAATAATAAACACAGAATGAAGTTTCCAAGTGAGTATGAAAGTCATTTACCATTCTAATGTAATCCAGAAATGAGATTAAAAGTCAAAGGAGGAACAAACAAACAGAAATTCAGCAAGCAGTAAATGGGCAGTCGAGGTTAATAGCCTTTATTTCTCTAGACCTGCTGAGGTCTCTATTTAACTCAATTAATCACCTGTCCATGTACAATTACCTTGGTGTGCTTGCCAGGGTAATGCCCGTGAAACTGAGATGGAGGACAGGATGTAAATAATCACCATGAAATGCGCAGAACGGTTTTGTTGGCGACATCAGCTGCAGTGACTTTCATGATCCCGATCTGTGCAGCATTTCAATGTTTCTAAGTTAAAGTGTTTACGTATCACAGAGTGTAATTTATTGAATAGCTACCCTCTCAGAAAAAAGGTACAAAAGCTGTCACTGGGACGGTACATTTTGAAGAGGTCCTAATATGTACCATTTTGGTACAGATATGTATATTTGAGGTACCAATATGCACCGTTTAGATACAAAATGATTAACTTTTGTAACTGCTTGTACCTTTTGTTTTAAACTACAAGAACTTAAGTAGCTTTAACTAGCAAACACCACAAAGATCAGGGGCCTCATTTATAAAACAGTGCGTATGATCCTTACTAAAAGTTTATGTATGCACAAAAGCCAAAAATAGCATACGCCAAAAAAAAAATTTTTTACGACTTATAATACAAAGCAATGTTCCCTTTATAAATCACAGATCACCTGCATACATGAATCAACCTCAGATCCCACCCTGCAAGCACATTCGCCGGTCAAGTTTGTTTTTTATAGATCACAACCTTTGCGTGGGAACTTTATAAATGAGACCCCTGGCCTGTGACTAAATGGTCATATTGGTTCCAATCCTATAATCAATTCAATTCTATTTTATTTATATAGCGCTTTATTGTTCACAATTGTTTAAATGTTTTAAAGCAGCTTTATATTAATAAAAGCAGGAGAAAAAACAGAGAAACCAGGGGACAACAAAAGTAGCAGAGTATAGCGGCTAAGATTAAACTCCCTAGGGGTTGAAAAAACTCCTAGGAGGAAAAAACTAATTTTAGGAAAAAAGTCCTTTGGAGAAAAAAAAACATTGAGAGAGAGCCAAACATAGTTGATTTTAGAGGATATACTATAAGATACTATATTATTACATTTATGGGAATTAAAATATAAATATCAGACATGGGGACTTGTGACTTGGTGACTTGGACTCGAGTCGACTCGAGTCGCTATTTTTGTGACTTGTGACTTGACTTGACAAAAAATAAAATACTTGAGACTTGACTCGGACTTGGAAGTTAAAGACTCGGGACTTGACTTGACTTGAGACACGATGACTTGAATGACTTGAGTGTTAATCACATCATGTTTTCAGTTTGAATATAAAATATATAAATAATTTTAAAAAATAAAGTTGACGCAGCTGGAGCGCAGGCTAAGAATGGCGTTATCATGACTGAATCACGACACTATGCAGATCTCGTACCTTACGCACGCCACGCCCACTTAGATCAGATATCAACATGTCAGCCGGAGGGGTACCGAGGGTCATCGCTTTCGGCTTCAACAAGATGTCAAAAGACGAACAGTGCATTGCAAGACATGCAACATTAAAATCACGGGCAGCCACGTGACAACCTCCAATTTTGTCCGTCATTTGAAGAGCCATAGTAAGTGCTTGTCATTTTTTTAATGTCTGGTTAGTTGGTAGATAGCTAATGTAATAATCGCTAAAGTAGCCATTAACCCTCATCAATGATGAGTCATTATACCGTGTTGGGGACAAATGTGGGCAAAAGAATTTAGATTTTTTTTTAAATACTTCCCTTGATCTGAGCGGTATGAGACTTGGCTACTTTTTCTAAGTTTGTAAGCGTCTTTTGCGCGCTCAAGTTCGTTATTTCATATGTAAGCGCACGAACGGAAAAGACGCGCACGCGGTGCGACGCGCTAATTTTTCTGGGCGCAGCCTTGAGCATTCAGAGCATTACACAAGTGTGCGTGAGAGAGAGAAAGAGAGAGAGAGAGAGTGTGAGTGAGAGAGAGAGCTTGTGTGTGTGTGTGTGTGTGAGAGAGAGAGAGAGAGAGAGAGAGAGAGAGAGAGAGAGAGAGAGAGAGTGTGAGTGAGAGAGAGAGCTTGTGTGTGTGTGTGTGTGTGTGAGAGAGAGAGAGAGAGAGAGAGAGAGAGAGAGAGTGTGTGTGTGTGTGTGTGTGTGTGTGTGTGTGTGTGTGTGTGTGTGTGTGTGTGTGTGTGTGTGTGTGTGTGTGAACTATGTTTGAGAGAGAGAGAGAGGGAGGTGTTCAGAGAGGAGTCTGTTGGGTATTAAGCTGTTATTTGTTTTATGGACTCAATGTTGAAAATTTCAAATAAATAATTTATGAAGTTACAATTTTGTTTGATTCCATGATGTATTTTACTGAACATGAGTATTTACAATGCAAATCCAAATTATTGTAATTTGCTGATAGTTACTTACTGTATATCTTGTCTTTTCACTTTTTTAAGATCAGATTCTGCAGGTAAAATTACAATAATAAGGTGACTTGACTTGGACTTGACTTGACCTACTACAGGACTTGACTTGACTTGACTTGACTTGATATAGCCTGTGACTTGACTTGACTTGACTTGCCCAAGACAAAAAATACTTGGGACTTACTTGAGACTTGAAAGTTCAGACTTGAGACTTACTTGAGACTTGCACATGTGTGACTTGGTCCCATCTCTGATAAATATATATATGGTATATGATGACATGTCTGCATTATATTGTATGCATTTGGCAGACGCATGTATCCAAAATGACTTGCAGTGGATTAGAGACTTGCACATGTGTGACTTGGTCCCATCTCTGATAAATATATATATGGTATATGATGACATGTCTGCATTATATTGTATGCATTTGGCAGACGCATGTATCCAAAATGACTTGCAGTGGATTAGAAGCTATGCATTTTTTCAGTATTTGTCACATTCTGGTATGCAAGTCTAGTGAACTAAACTAAAAGCAGACCTTACTTTGATAAAATATATGTCTACAGCACCAATGGGTTATGGTTTATTAAAAATCTTATGATTGAATCCATAACCCATAAGTATGAACAATATTAACACTTATCCAAACATCAGTGAATATTAGGGCAGTCAAAAGATTAATCGCATGTTTTTTGCATAATTTATGTATGCACTGTGTGTACTTATTTAGTATATAAACACACACACACGTGGGGTTTTCTACAGCCTTGAATATTGACTGAATACAGTCATATCAAAGATCAAAATTAATGATTGAAATTAAACTTTATTGCTCATATTCTCATAATTAGATGATAGTGTTGATGAGGATATGTTTATTATCCTTAATGTAGTGTTTACTTTATTTGTGTTTAAGGTTTTTGGGTGATCATGCATGCGGGTGAATACACTTTCAGTCTCCAGCTGCGTATAGCGTGAGGCACAGTGGCTGTAGGCACATGGCGTGTGACTGAGGAAGGAATCTGATATAAAGACTGGGCTGCTGTTTGAAAGGTTATACCAAACATCATCCTGCTTTAAGCAAATCACAAGATCTGCTACTGTATGAGAGAGTGAATGCTATAGAGAGCAAAGAGAGAGAGAGTGAGAGAGAAAGTAAAGTTCAGTCAAGTTCTAGAAAATGATGAAGGAATAGTTTTTAGTTGCAATGATTAAGGTGGAAATATATTAAACTTTTTGTTCACTTGACTCATAAGATACAGAACTTTTAACTATTCAACAACAATAGGTTCCTTCCTGAAAGGTGAGAAAGAATTGGTTTTGTTAAGAATCTTGGACTGAATGGTTCATTGGGGAACCAAAAATGGATCTCCTATGGCATGGGTGTAAATCTCATTTCATCCCGTACCACATCGGCATTACAGTTGCTCTCAAAGGGTCGGTTGTAATTATAAGACTATATCAACTCTTTATTACATTGCATAATTACCTCTACATTCGATAACTACTGTTTTTTTATAATAACTCAGTTAATACCTAGCTTTAAAAGTAGAAGCGCAGGACAAACAAGTGTATTTAAGTGGCCAACTATTCTACAGATTATTTTAAAAATAAATGTGGTAACAAAAACACATATTATATGTGAGCACACTCTCCAATTCCTCTGTTATCCTTCGTTGTGCAGGTAATAAAATGAGAGGAATTTTCATATACCAATAAAGAGTTTTACAACCTCCATCACATTATATATATAGGCCATGCATTTATCAGACACAGATACCTGCAATTGGCAGATATTTTTCAAGCACGAATTCACTTAAATTGTAAATTTTTTAGTCTAAAAACTCATTGTTGAAGACTTATTTTCATTTTTTTTGCAGTGCACTTCAACTTTTAATTGTCGGACTACACTGTAAAAAAGATTTTGTGGTGTTGCTGTTTTAACTTATGTTTTCTTAAGTTAACACAACTTGCCATTTCTGAATTCTTGTTCATTTAACTTAAAAAAGTTGTACTGTCTTGACTACACACAAAAAAAGGTTTAATTCACTAAAGAAATGTTTTCCTTCATCCAAATAAAAACCTTTAGGGTAATAGTTCACACCTATATTTTATAACTTGAGCTAATGAAAAATAAACAACTTGCTATTTTCTACATCTATGAAAACCTGGCAAAAAGTTTTTTTTTTTTAGTTGAAGAAAGTCTATTAAATGTAAGTTTAGTCCATTTTTTATTTAAAAACTATTTTAGAGGAATGTTACATTTTATTATTTTCTAAAACTGTTTTATTACATTATTTCTGAATGTTCTGTAAAATACTGCTGTAGAAAACACTGTTCACTTATAAGGTTTAGATGTAGATTTTTTTATTTACCATAAATAAATAAAAAAGTTTTTTTTTAAGTCACCATTCTGGTAATCAGTGTTTGTTTTAGTCAGACTCCTGGCTTTTTTCTCTGACTGCTTCAACTTAAAACACGTTTGTTGTGGTAAAAAAGAGCCAATAATGTAATAATCGCAGTGGTGGTTGGTATCTAATGCTCAAGATCATTTAGTGAGTTGATTTATTCATTTTGATCAACAAAAACTATCTTTTTCTGTTAATGATGTGATACTACAGTAGGAGATCCAGCACTCACATAGCAGTTTATATAATTCTGACAGATTTTAAGACAATTTGCACTTAAAAAAAGAAACCATTGTGCCATTAAGACACACAAACATCAAAAATCAAAGTATAAATCTCAACAATGGTGACAAAGAAAATAGTAAAAACTTTTATTTATTCACAAATTCGCAGTGCATGTGATTTTTAATTTGTTGATACAGAGGTCCAATGAACATCAATACTGGACATTTAGTAGACGTTAGGAAAAAACATCGTCTGGCGTCACAGTCTGCACCTTCAGGGGACCAAAATTGAACATGCAAAAAAGGTTGGATGTCACTTTGCGCAGGCTACTTCACAATTTCATAAAAACCATTGGGACCTTTACATTTGCTTAATGTGACACTTAACGCAGCTTACAGCATAAATACAGTGCTATTAAACAATCACATTCCCTATAATTCACTTTATTAATAAAGCATACTATGTAAATGCAAACAGACGGTGCCATTACAGGTCGTTTTATCATGAAATGAAAAACCCTGTGTGAACATATAAGAGAGACCTTTAATCTCTTTAAAAATAACAGGTGCTATAAAGTTTCATTTCAGTCTTTACTTTCTAGTCTAAAGAACCTGTTTCACTACAAATAACCTTTTTTATCAGAAAGCTTCTCTAGATGTTACTGAAACCACAGCCAAAGAGTGTATCTCGCAAATATGATTACTTGGGGGGGAAATTACTCATATAAACACGGATAAAAATTCATCCATGACACGTCTGGCCGGCGGTCAGATTTTGCAAGGCGGTGATTTGCACTAAGTGTGTACTCGTATATAAGAGGTGCTTTCACAGTCCTCAATAAACGTTCTCCGCCTTGAATTGGGCTTTCCAAAATCAGGTCACACCATTAGCCAAACATCTCTGCGGAGCTCAGCGCGTCCATTAAGCAATCAGGCAGCCCAGGGGAGCGGGTGGACGTGTTGTGTTGAAGCTCAGTGTATTTCTAACTACATCTGAATCAAGTGTCGGAGTGTTAGGAGAAGTGAGAGAGAAACCAAGAAGAAAAGTGGGAAGGAAGCGGCAGGAGGCTGTACCCCCGCTGGCCTCTCTCTGTGTGAGCCAGACACAGACCTTCATTAGACTTAAATATTAATAAGACGCTTCTGCGGTGCATTAATGTTTTGTTTCCTGTAAATAAGAATTGTCGGATGGAGACGTCTCGCTCTAAAAAATCGATTTCATTGGAGCTTAGCGAAAAAGACTTGTGGCAACTAATAGCCCGGACAGCAAAGAAAAATAAAGTACATTTACACCCATATTACGCTTTTTGATTCATGCTCTTTAATTTTGTCCAGCTTCCACTTCCTGTTGTTCAATATAAAAACATTACACAGAGATAATTTAGATTAAAGAGCACCTATTGTCAGATTCATGTTTTTACATTTATTTTTTTTTGGTGTGTAAGTGTGTATTAGTACATGTAACCCTACAGTCACATTAGCAACAAAAGTGAACGACACCGAGCGACACGCACTCGCTTGATGGGCGTTCCTTGGCTAGTTTCTAAAAGCGGTATCAAAAGTCACTTTAGAGGTATTGTTAAGTTACAAGAACGATGTTTTTGGATTTAAAAGTATTTATTTCTCGATAAAAGTAACAAAATATATGAGATAAAATGCCAAACTTGTCAGATATATACATAAATACGCATTTTCCGCCATCTTGAATTACTTTCTCAGACTCGACCACAGACCTACGTCACGCTGCTCCTTCACTCCGATTGGCAGTCGCTTTGTCGCGTCGCTCAGCATTTGCATAAAATAGCCTGCTTGTCTACTTTGGCCCCGCCTTGCTCGCGCACCGGCGAGCTCGTCGCTTGTCGCTGGCAAACGGCCACTTCCATAGAAAAGGAATGGTAGCCTGTCGCTCTGTCTCTGTCGCTTGTAGCTAAAGTGACTGGGGGGTTAACAATATGCAAAAGGTACAAACCCCAAAGTAAACGATGACGCGAGTTATCGTCTCCAACATAAATCTCTTTTCTTGGACTACAACAAACACACGGATTGTAGGCAACAGTTTACTTTCTGCGAATGGTGATGTAGACAAGACCAACATTATCATAATTCCTCCCACTCCTGTTAGTCTTGCATTGTGACCGAATCCTTTAAACATAGTAAGTAGCGTTTCATTTCCTGCTGACGTCATAGTTATTGAGGCCAATCACAATGTACAGATTAGCTGGCCAATCAGAGACACAACACTTTTCAAATGGATGAGTTTTGTACAAAAACAGCGCATTTCAGGAAGAGAGTCATATCTGGAGCCACAAAAATGTACGTTATGTGGAAAATGATGTGTTATTTGAACCACAAACTACGTGAACACATTGTATTATATCATATACACACAAAAACGTTGTTTTTAGCAATGAAATATCTGCCCTTTAATAATTTAAAAGAGATTGAGGGTTCAATAAAACTTTAGAGCCGAATCTTAAAGCAACACTAAAGAGTTTTTGCTCTTTGCTCCCCCTACAGGTTGGAAGCGGAATTGTCCATTACCACTGTCGTAAATCATTTAGCCTAATGCAGCAAAGCTGGCTCTGATTGTATTGTAGGTCTGCCGTAAAACAAGTTTTTGTAGTTTTCACTTGAACTACAGGACCAGGACCCGACGGTTGGAAACTTCTTTAGTGCAGTTTTGGCTAATAGAGGACTGCAAAGCGAATGTGAAAGTGCCGCTCACCCTGTTTCGGGTGGATGAACGACTGAAACTTTTTTGAAAACGTTATTTTAAGGTAAAAAAAACTTTAGTGTTGCTTTAAGCATTGCATTACATTACATTTTACCTTTACACATTTGGCAAATGCATTTATCCAAAGCGCACTTTGCATTCAAGCTATACATTTGATTAGTAGCCTAAAGGGGGTCGCACACCGGACGTGCAGCTCAGTGCCACGCAGCGCCGCGTCGAGTCGCATCTAGAAAACTCGAGGTATCATACACCGGAAGTGCACATTGAATAGCGCGAGTGTAGTCAGATAGAGTCTACTTCAAAATGCAAAATATACGTTAGCAGCCATTGTTAATCGTTAATGATTCGGGACAAATATGGTGTTATTTAACTATGTGAGTGGCACTCTGTTGTGCGACAGGGATTTGAGCAACTTCCTGAGTCATAGCTGGGCGCCGCGGACCGTTGGGTGCGCAATACCCCATTTCACGTGGCGCTGTGCACGGCATTTTTTGTAACTTTCCGCACGGCTCCGCATCCGAAAATGACCGAACTCGAGGCGATTGTGTCCGAGCAGGCAAGCTTGTGACGTATCTCTTTGATCAATCCAAGCAAAACAATGTATATTTATCTGACACTCTGGAAGTAAAGTATGGAAACTTTGCAGTTTTGAAACACAAATTCTTTTACATGATTCAAATGGTTTGGCTTATATTTATATTAAATGAACCACTAGACGAGGAATAAAATACAAACCTTAAGATGTCTGTAATGTTTGTTTAGTAAAAACGTTAATGAAATGATAATGTTTAATAAAGACATATTTAAAAGATTGTTGTTTTATTCATGTTCTAATATTTATATATATATATATATATATCAAACTCTAATGTTAAAAGCACCAGGCTTCCAGCAGACGACTTCTATCCTCTTCTTTGTGCTTGTTTTTGACTTTATTGCTCGCGTCGCCCCCTGGCGATTCAAAAAATAGTGCAACATCGAGCGCCTCAACTATAAACGCCTCGTCCGTTTTGGTGAGACGCGCGCGCGATCCGCGGGGGCTTGCGCTGCGGACCAAAGCGCGACCATAAACAAGGCTTTAGGTGTGTTCCCTGGGAATCGAACACATGACCAGAAAGGTATTTGAGGTAATATATCTCAACTGTAATATATCTCAACTAAGTCAGTGTAACAAAGTACTTGTTGATCTTCATAAAGAAGGATATTTTAGCCGAACATGTGGCTAATATGGCTCACTTCAAACCATCATTGATTGCAGGGAGGCTAAACCTCCTGGGTCGCTATATGGATTTCTTCATCGACATCTCAGTTCATCAGTAATTGGAAGACTTGACTTTGTTTGTCTAGCTCCCTTAACGTCACAAAAACACAGTAACAGTAATAATTTTATTATTTATATTTAAGAACTAAATGTGTACGTGTGAGTTGCCTTTCCAAAACTAATCTCAGCTGGTAGAGCATTGTGTTAGCGATACTTATAAAATACAAACATACTTATAAAAAAGCACACTTTGTAATGGACTGTAAGACGCTTTTGTGTAAATATAAATGTATTGTTCTACAGTAATACATACTGTATAATGTTAAAGCCCAGTGTTATTGCAAAACTGTATGCTGGCTTCAATAAAGAATGCAGATGTTGCTTAAGAGCCGATACCGTACCTTCCCACGTCTTACGTAAGATTGTAAAACTTTGTCAAAGTCAAACTGATCCTTTCATATTGCCCAAGTATCCTCCAGTGACCCAGACCTTAAGACTCTCCTCAACTCCACCCTGCCAACTGGCACCGGAGCTGCATTGCTTCGGCCATCTATTGCGCAATGCAGCGCTAGCCTCACGCTATCCACAACCACACGTTCCCCCGACGCTTGCAAAAGCGCACATCCAACATCTCTCTTCGAGCGCCATGTAAACCCCCTCTCGCGGTCACAGCTCATTGTCAACAGCCCGGGATTAGGAGCATATGACTGCTCTGTTGCTCGGAAACAGTTGCCATGGAAACCCTATTTTTTTAAAGGGAGGGTTGGGTTTAAAAAAAGGAACGTGGAAAGATGTTCAAGGGGGAAAAGAAAAGAACATGCCGTGCGACGAGAAACTGACAATTGTTGCTTGAGGTCCCCAGCAGAATTCATTTATTGCAAATTGCATGTGAAAAGTTACATCTGTGGCGACGTATTACTGAAAAGCTTTTACACCAGATGTGTGAGAATATGGTTTCTGTGGGATTACAGCAGGGAAGATATTTCTTAAACAAATCTGTTTTCCTTTTGTTAGGTATAAAAACACTTAAAGGTGCTCTTGGCAATATCAGTTGGTCTCCATGCAATGCTTTGTTAGCTTTAGCTCAAGACGTCAGGCTTTACAGGAAATCATCAGGTGGAATTTAAAGCTGTAACTAAAACGTTTCCTGGAAATCTGGTCAACCACAACCTATTAAATATCACTCCACTTAAGCCCGAATGTAACTGCTTTTTGCAAAGCTCGAGACAGCTAAACACACAGTTTATTCATTATTTGCAGAAGGTTTTGAGGCGTTGCAGGATAACCTTGGTTGGGAACATCTTGCATGTTTCATGTCGCGCGGGATGTCACACGCACTTGTTTCAGTCATACAGTTTTTGGAGATTAAACCAAATGATCTGCATGGTTTCATTGGAGTGACTAAATTTAGACATGTCACAAGATTTAAGGCAAATACTTGATGTTCAGTAATCATGCAAATATAATAATGCTTTTGTTAAGATTCACTAACTGTACACTTCTGCATCTAACTGCATTTTTATAACAGATAAATATGCCAAAAAATCTTGTATGCTGACACATTACTGCATCACTAGTGATCCAATTATCTTGTAGTAAATCATTTTATCCCTTAAAACTCATCTTTGAGCATCATTTTTCTATGAAAATAATTTCTTCATGCCTTAAAATAGCCTGAATGTAACTACACCCTTTTCTCATTTAGTATACCCGGATATATTCATATGCAAATAAATTTTTTAGCCACTGAAGTGTCTTGAAATGTGCAGCTATGTTCGATGCGATGATGTCATTTCCATAGAAACAGGAAGTTGGGGCGGGACATTTTGAGTGGCCCCTTCCTCTTTTAAAATAGCCATTAGCATTTAGTATAGCTCACAGCCTGGAATCTGATAAGAAGTGCAGAATGATGTCGAAAAATGTGTTAATGTGTTAGTCTTAGTTTGTCTTAGTACAGAATGTAACTACAGAGAGAAAAGTTTTAAATGGGAAAAATATCAAAACTCTTTGGTTATTTTTTTAGCACAATGCTAATGGTCTAATCAGATTCAATGGATTGTGCTAAGCTATGCTAAATGTGGTAGCGCCAGACCCGGAGATCAGCTGAATGGATTCCAAAAAGGTAAAAATCAAATCTTTAACTCTAGTGGAGCTGGAAAATGAGCCTATTTTCAAAAAGTGGAGTGTCCCTTTAAAGGCGGAGTGCACGATTTCTGAAAACGCTCTGGAAAAAGGAGTCCGGCCGACCACCAAAACACTTATAGCCAATAAGCAGTAATGGGCGTGTCTTCTAACCCACATTGTTGCCTGGGTTGCGTATATGTGGGGCAGGTCTATCAAAAGGAGGTCCAGATTCTATTGGGGTAGGGGCGTGTTTGTTTAGGTGACTTCAACTGTCAACATTGGCTTTCAAACATTGTGCACTCCGCCTTTAAGATTTAAATAATTAAAGCCAAAACCTTCATAGTTTCATGGGAAATATTCATTTCCATTGACAACATTTTTCAGTGAATTGTTGCTCTAAATCTCTGATGATGTTCATCTCTCACTGTCTGACAACCCCATCCAGACTTTCTCAAGACCACAGAGCATTGCTTAAAATCTTTTGCTGCCCCTCTGACTCAATCATTCAGAGCTTGTACTGATCCCTGTTGCTATGTCTAATCCATGCCAGAAAAGAAATGCACCAGGATGGCGGTCATTTTAGAAATTCTGATCAGTATTGGCAGGACCGGAGCAGATTGGCAGCAAGCGTTGGTGTTTTCGGGCCAGGTCTGAGAATGTTTATTGGGTAATCTAATTCAGAGGCTCACGGCAGACCCTGAATTCTGAGTTTAAACACGCTCGTCTATGTCTCAGCATATGTTTACAAAACACGCAAGGCCCCGTGCAGTCCATTTTTCCATGATGGTCAAAAAGAATCAAAACAGCAAGATCTGGGAAGGTACATGAGCAAAACTTTAACTTGTTCCCTTAGCTTCTGCACTTCCTCTTAGACTTTCCACTTTCTTTTCTTTCAAACTTTCTAGCTGCAGACACTTCTCCAACCCCCATCGCATCAGCGATTTTCCCCAGTGTTAAATCTGATAATTCCCACGAGTACGCCCTGACACCTTGAACTGTGAACTCAATTATCACTCTTGTACATTCTCCCCCCGCAAGACGTGCAGAACGCTTTTATTTTTAACTCCCTAACGCTAATTGATATTCCAGGCTAATGCACTACTTTCAAAGTTCTTGTTGTGAGGTTCGCCTAAGCATACACAGGTAGTCTTTGAACTCACTGGTAAGCAATTAGCCTCACCACATGGAGAGAGGAGGTATGCAGCTAGACGTTCATTTAGGAAAGTTAACTCGCCTAAGTCTTGCCACAAATACATCTTTAATTAACGTCGAACGCAAACAAACTCTGGTTTACTCAGTAAAGGTAAATATCATCTCTTTAAATTCACAGGTACCCTGGTGAAAAGACCAGCCTACACCTGCCTGTGTTTCTGTAGCTCTGTTGGTAGAGCCCGCCAACTATTGGCTTCAAAACCTACGAGTGACGTCACGGATCCAACGTCCATATTTTTTACAGTCTATGGTTAAAAAACAACATAAGCGAGAGACTTTACCATTGGTAGGTCTACACATGTAGCTTAAATGTGTGTGTTGTTACAGGAAATGTGGTTAGCAAAATGATAAACGCAGTTAGACACTGACAGGATGAATTTACTATAGAGATATATGCAGACCAGGTCAGATAACATGGAGTTCATCTGTCCCTGCTTGTGTTATCTGGTTGCACCAAAGGCCAGAAGACAAAATTGAGCTATCCTTACCGTCTGGTTGTCTTCATAAAGCTTGAGGTCATAACCACTCAGCTCCACACAGAATATAATGGCTGTCACACCCTCAAAACAGTGGATCCATTTCTTCCTCTCCGACCGCTGGCCACCCACGTCCACCATTTTAAAGGTGAGCTCCTTGAAGGTGAATTTGTTCTCGACAATGCCAGTGGTCATGTCACGTGAGCGCAGAATGTCCTCGACGGTTGGGATGTACTCTGGCGCAGAAATACGGTCCAGGTCATTTAGATAATAGGCCGTGTTGTCCTCAAGGTGATACTCGTTGGAGCGACAGAAGCATTCTTGTACCCCTGGGTCGCCCCACAGACGTTTCATCACCCCTAGAAGCTCTGGCGTAATCTCACCCTTGCTTTCGGCGGGCCCGGTGAGGGCGAAGAGCTGAACGGCATCGTATGCCCGATCTGGGTTGTGAAAGTCGATCTTCAAGGTGGCGAGGGCTCGGATGATGCGGGTGAGTGAGTCGATGGCATTGTAGAGGATGAGGGGCTTATACTCCTTGCAGGCTTCCAGATTGAAACCTCCACTGTGGATAATCTTCATCTGCTTCACAATGGTGCTCTTGCCGGAGTTGCTGGTGCCGAGCAGCAGGAGTTTGATCTCGCGCCGCTGCCGTTGGCTTTCTGAACGGAGGTGACGATCTATGCGCCGTGAGCGCCTGGCGGCTTCCTTCTCCTCTGAACTTTGCCGGCACCCCATGTTTGAATTGGTAATCCCAGGAAGTGGGAAAAGTGGATGGTAAGGTATGCAAGGTTATGTTGATAAAGCTGGGCAGATGTTAAGGGAAGCTTTTACTGCAAGAACTGGTCAGATTTGATTTTAGACTATTTGCATAGTCCGAGTCTATTTTTTGGGATTTTGAGGCTAATACTTTGATGTACAATGCTACCAAGACATGATGGAAAGACCCACTCAAGCCCTCACATAAGGCTGCGGTTGCCTTCGAGACCCCAAAGGCTTCAGGCTCATATCAGCATATATACGTAATGAATTTTAATGGACTGGGAGAGAAAGTCGAAACCGTAAAATTCCTTCGCTCTCTTCCCTCATGGTGTCCAGTTTGCTTCACTGTTTATCTCTAACTGATTCATCTGTATCACCTCCCTCCTTTGGTTTTCTTCATTCACTTTCTCTCCAGTCAGTGCAATGTCAGGCCTTTGTACTCGTTGACTTTTCTGAGTTTCTGTATTTTAGATCCTCCTGCTTGCATAAACCAGCGAGGCAGTTAAAGGCCCACGTTCCTGCAGGTAAAAACAAAGGAGACATTAGCTTTCATCAATTAGAGCCAAGGTTAAGTAAACGTCTCCTCCAGAAAAGTCTAAACCATCACACAATTAACCATTTACCACCTATCTGCTAAAACATTAAGCTTTGAACGGTACTACAATCCATGCTGGTCCAAAATGGATGGTGCTGGTGTGGCGACAGCTGGTGAGATAGCACAGCCGTGCAAAACGTTTAATGAAGCTGGATGATCAAAGTCTTGCTATTTAAGCAAAATAAAAAGCCATAGCATCCTATGAAGACCACCATCCGAAATGATTCGCTAAAGAATCTGTGACCAGATAAAAGCTTTCTAAAAGGATTCCACGTATGATGAATCTATATAGATACTTAAAAATGTTAATCTGCATACAATCTTTTCAACAAACAAAAGCACTGCAACACATGCAAAACAAACCACTTAATGATTCACACATGTGCAAACTTATCGCAATCTTACCATACCAGTTGCCTTCATGCATGCAAGTAAAATCAAACAAGCACTGCCATATACTTTGCACTACACACTTCTGCTTTCTCACTAGGGCAAACACACACGCCTCTCACACACGCCTCACACACACTTAAGCAACCGCAGAGCACTTCAGATCATGGCTTGATCATCTAACCTTTTCTATCGTAAACCTGTCCCACCACGTGCTCCCTTGACACCCACATCTCTCTGCGACCATAGATTTGGGTGATCCCGCAAAAACGTTTGTTCTCAAACAGACACACACTTTCATGCATACACACACACACACATACATGAGCAGAGACAGACAGGGTGTGAAACGGAAAGAGATGTGAGATCAATGTCCTTCCCTAAAGTGAGAGGTGCCGCCCATTTTCTGAGCCTCCAACCACCGACCTAACTGATATCATGGTGGACTGTTTATTTACTGTCATAGTGGAAAATAACTGGCTCAGACCAAAGACCAGCAGGTGTTTCTCTTCAGCTCATACCAATGAAAAAATGCTTGGGAATAATTGTGTATTATTACAAATGGTTTTCCCAAAATAAAGGAATAGTTCACTGGAAAATAAACTTCTTATTCTCTTATTATTCATTCACACTAATGCCAAGCCAGACACATGCAAGTATGACTTTCTTTAGCTAAAATGCTATCATGTTATCTTATGCACATCCGTCCATCATTAAACTATGTCAAATGGAAAACAATACGTTAGTGAGAGTAAAACATGAATATTTCAGCTTACTTTGAGCGAAATTGAGAACAGATGCTTCTTATGCTTTTCATGACTAGTTGTCATATATGCTTTTAAAATCATGGGGTTTGCAAGAACCAATGAGATTTAAAGTTATCAACCTGCTGCCATGTTTAAAAGTATCGCTCGGATCTGATAATATTGTTTTTTAATTTAGCTAAATACAGTAAGCTATGCTACAAGGGGGCGTGTACACCCTATCGATTAAATGCGACTGATAACGGCGTTTCTTGAGCTAAGTGCTTTGGTTTATAGATATGTATAAAGGCTAGATGTGTTACGGCGGAGTCTCCAACGTCATCACCTAGCGGCCATCTTACCACAGGCAGCTCGCTCACTTGTAGCATTGAGTTTTAATGGTGCAGGTACTTTTAAATGACCATAACTTGCTCAATTTTCTACCGATTTTCAAACGGGTTGGTTTCTTACAACTGTTATTAACATGGCTATAATTGTGGATGCTTAAACATTTTTCATGAAATAATTATTTTTTGTATAAGTATGCAGTGTCATAGGTATATCTTTGACGTTTATTACAAACCAAACAGTTTGAAAATCGGTAGAAAATTGACCAAGTTATGGTCATTTAAAAGTACCTGCATCATTAAAACTCAATGCTACGAGTGAGCGAGCTGCCTGTGGTAAGATGGCCGCCAAATGCGGACGTTTCACTCAATTGGCCAGCAGCACGGGTGAGACCTTTATACATATCTATGCTTTGGTTGTCATGATACTTCTGTTTTGTTTATCAGTCGTACGATGCGCAGTTGGTTGTTCTGGTATTTGTCCCGCCCCTCCTCCACTGTGATTTTTCAACTCTGGGTGCTCATCGCTAACACAGAAAAAAGAGGGAGCCGACGCGGAGGGCCGACAAAACCCGCCAGGTGCTGGCGTTTTTTGAAAAGTGCGCCGCTTCCATTGGGAACAATAAAAAAATTCAGTCCGTAGGCAAAAACGCCTTAGTGTACACAACCCCTAAGAATATGCTAATTCTAAAGGGCTTGTTATAGTTGTGCGTAGGTTTTACAGTGTAGCCGCGACGGCGTAGGTTCCGCGTCGGTTTTCATTTATACATTTGCGTCGTCGTCCACGTCGACGGGAGGGGTTCTGGTGGGCCAATCACAGCGTTTGCGGTCCACGTAGATCTGACGTGCTGTTAAATTTTTTGCGAGGTGCACATTAGGCTACGCAGAGCTACGCACAGGTTATGGATAGGCTACACCATAGCTACGGGTAAGAACTTACGCACGACTATAAATCGGGCTTAAGTGTTTGTATTTTAGCCAACCACAAACAACACCCTAGCAACAGCATATCAATGGACTAACAAATATCCAAAACACCTTTATAACCATGTAGCAATGACCTAGCAACAGATTAGCATTCTGCTAAAACCCACAAAATAGAATATATGCTTTATTTGAACTTCAAAGTTTAGCATAAAAAATGACTGGCATGCTATTTTTGCACTTGCTAATAAAAGCTGCATTCAGACTAGCAGTAGCAGAGCGACGCAATCTCATTGATTTTAATGGAAGCTTGGCAACTTCCGGCGACACGAGCGACAGTAACCGTTGGTGACTGGATGGTGCGTGTCCAGTCACGCGACAAAGTTGAGAAATTTTTTAATTTATGCAAATTATGAGCGACTTTCTTGAGTGACTACCAATGAAAATGAAGCAGTGGAGTTCACGTCATCCGTCTCTCGTCAGTTACTTAAGTGGACGTTACTCATTTGTTTATGACAACCAGATTTAGAAACGCCTCTTTTGAAAGAAACGAGCAACACACAGCGACAAAGTCGTTCACTTATAATGCGAATGTACCTTAAGATCTTGTTCTTCAGTCTGACCATATCTCAGTGTGTTCATCCATTATACAAAGCACGGCAAACTCGGATTTGGTTGCTAAAACTATTCAGAATGAAATACGCCCCCTTCAAGTCCAGCAGATGAGCTATAAAGGTGATCTGTTAGAACAGAAGTGCGAGCCTGGGGACAGCATAACAAATGGATGCTCTTTGTAACAGATGTATGCGATTGGCAGTGTAACAAATGTGAAATCACGCCATGGCCTAGTTTTAGCTGAGAGATTACATTTCCTAGACTCATCGCACAGAGAGAGAGAGACTACATCTTCAAGATCCGCCACTGACATTTTCCCGCTCTTAGAAGATTATTACTGAAATACATGCAGCAGCCTTTGACAGACCACCATAGTCAAAGTTAAATGATACCTGGTGTGCATTTGTGTATTTTCCTGTTACAAAACATTTCAAAAATCATGCCTAACCAAATACATGTATGTGTGTTATGCAGATTGCTAGAACAATGTTAGGGAGTTTGAGTGATTTCTAGAGTCTTTTAGGTGGCTGCAAGGTAGAAGCTTCTTCATAAGTCAAAAAAACCCACAGAAAGCTATTTATTTAGGACATATATTGTTTGCAAGCGTGAGTTTATGGGATGTTTTTGGCTTTTTTTATTGTCCACCAGGCAAAAAAAATCACAAGGGCATACAGTAAATAGTGCATCTTTTTTAAGCCACAATAGCTTCTATGGATATGTTCATGAAAGTAAATAGTGCAGTTACATGTTGAAGGGTAAGTAAATATTAACAATAATAATAATAACAATAATAATGCTTTGTGTTTAGCACAAAGCAGAGCACAGTTTTTGTATGCCCATGAATATTTAATGCAAGCGTGAGCTCATTTCTTGCAGTTCAGCATTACGGTCAACGGTGATGCTTGTAAAGTTAATACCATTTTAGCAAATTACTTTGGAAATAAATAGTGATGATTCTGCAACATTTTATGGCATGCAACTCTCTCGGATGATAGCTGGAAACATTGAAAAATGCTGAATGCACCAGAATGAACTCTAGTTTACCACATCCACAACACAAACCTTCTCAGATGATCAGACACGATCTACATTAACAATGTTGTTCGTTCGCTTTTGTCAAGTTTATGGAAAAACCGTAACATAGAAACCAAGACACTGAGTCTGACAAGGGTCCTTAAAGGGATAGTCCACCCCAAAATGAAAATTATGTCTTAAAATAAAAAATGTTGTCCCTGACACAATATTACAGTTTGACGTCAAAAGACTTGAAATGTAGCATGTCAGCGCTTTTTAAAGATGTCAAATAAATCTTTGGTGTCTCCAGAGTACGTATGTGAAGTTTAAGCTCTAAATACCATATAGATAATTTATTATAACATGTTAAATTGCCACTTTTAGGTGTGTGCAAAAATGTAAACATTTTTGGATGTGTCTTTTTAAATGCAAATGAGCTGATCTCTGCTGTAAATGGCATTGCTGTGGTTGGATAGTGCAGATTAAGGGGCAGTATTATCCCCTTCTGACATCACAAGGGGAGCCAAAATTCAATTTCATATTTTTTCACATGCTTGCAGAGAATGGTTTACCAAAACTAATTTATGGGTTTTTCCTTTTCACATTTTCTAGGTGAATAGAAGCACATGGGACCCAATTATAGCACTTAAACATAAAAAAGTCAGAATTTCATGATATGTCTCCTTTATATATCCCTTAAATAACTCCTTCAAACAGTTTAGATGTCATAAGAAAGAGTCAGAATTTTTTAACCATTCCTTTAAAACAGGACATTGAATAAAATGGATGGAGGGTTTTCTTATGAGCATTGAGGTAATGTGACCCCTCTGGCTCCCTCTCGCCCCCAGTTATCAGCTGCTGTCAGAACCCTACATACTTCCTGTTTGTAATGCACCCATAATTATAATGATTTTCTTCTGCACATAGGAGAGAGTCTCGTTTTTAGGTGGAATAAATAGCTGATTTGTTTAGTATTATTGCTTGCTCTTGCAGAATAGCAATATAAATTACCCATTACTACCCATTTTACTTCTGTAATCCAACATAGGGAAACTAGGACATTTATAGAGGAAAAAAACAGAAGTTATTACATTTTGAAGAAAACTGGCAAACACAAATATTTTTATTAGAAATTACGTGAACCAATGAATCATGAAGGAAACTTCCAGCAATGTCTATAAAGCCATGAAAACGGATTACACTTTTTTTTTAAATGATACCATTATTGTTTAAGTGTAAACAAACCGCAAATGTATGAAAACAGTGATGTCACGCAAATGTATTTTTAGTTGATTTTGTTCATCCATATGAATGTGGATTATTTTCACAACGTTGTCATCTGTAAACAAAACTACTCAAGGATGCAAAGTAAAAACTTCAGGCATTAGTGCATTGTTGTCGTGTAAACGTACCCTAACTTTTTTATATTTAAAGGGGACATATCATGAAAATCTGACTTTTTCCATGTTTAAGTGCTATAATTGGGTCCCCAGTGCTTCTATCAACCTAGAAAATGTGAAAACCCAGTAACTTATTGTTGGTAAACCATTCTCTGAAAGCATGTAAAAATAGGTCATTGAAATTTGGCTCCCTTGTGATGTCAGAAGGGGATAATACGCCCCTTACTCTGCACTATCCAACCACGGCACAGCTATTTAGTAGAGCAAATAGCTTATTTGCATTTTAAAGACACCCAAAAAAGACACATTTTTGCACAAACCTACAAAGAGTCAATTTTAACATGTTATAATAAATTATCTATATGATATTTTGAGCTAGAACTTCACATACATACGCTGGGGACAATAAAAGATTTATTTGACATCTTAAAAAAATCTTGTACAAATTCTTGTAATACGCTGTTCTGATAAAGGTGATTGTGACATCTCACATGAATCTTTGACTTGCATGTAAACATCAATTCCACTTTCTCGAAAATACAGAGATATTTATTGTGTATCGCACTTCATCCCAAAATGTGTCGCCCAGCCTTTATTAAGCCACTCATCAAACTGTGTGTTAATAGGGACTATCCATTTATTAAACCCGAGGGAGAAGCATTTAGCAAACCTGGTCATTATTTTATGAATCCTTTTCGTAACAGCAGCAGCAGCGGCTTTAAAATTACTCGCTTCACTTTTAAGCAACTATTTTGAGTTCAAGCTAATATTACTAGCACAGCAGCAAGTCAGTAAAAAGTTGCATGAATGTTGAATAATAAGACCGGTGGCATTTCTAATGTGGCACTAACAAACACTGCTGAGACTGCAGGATATTAATGGGATGGATTCTGACAGTGTTCAGCTGTGGATAAACCCAGCCAGCACAGACATGTCTTTCATTACTGACAAATCTTCCTTTGAAAACATTCCACATAGATGGTACACTTTGATGACCCACTACTTTTATCCAAACAAAAGAGGCCCAAATGCTCATTTTTTTGTGGGAACTATTAGATATAGTATAACAATTATTGATGGGCAGTTGTGGCCTAATGGTTAGAGAGTTGGGCAAGTAACCAGAGAGTCTCACGGCCAGCAGGTTGAGATGCCCTTGAGCAAGGCACCTGTGCCCTTAATGCTCCCTGGGCGCAGCAGTGATAGCTGCCCACTGCTCCAGGTGTGTGTGTTTATAACTTGCAGTGCATCTGCGTGTGTTTACTATTTACTGCATGGGTTCACATACAGAGGTCACATTCCAAGTATGAGTTACCAAACATTGGTCATTGTGCACTTTCACTATGACTTTAAAAGATACCCAACCATAAAATACATTGACAGTTATTGATAATAAATTTATTGATGTTAAAAAATATTATGAATGATTTTATGTTTAACTGTGTCACACACTATGTGTAAAACCATATCACTGCATGATTTTCCAGCATTACCATTTAAACAATTAAAAACCCCCAGCTTACAACAGTTTAATCTCTTGAAGATCTTAAATGTTCTTCCACTAGCTATAATGGGAAGAAAAAATAATTTATATTTTTTTTTTATTATTTTTGTGCCAGTGACAGAAACAGTTTAAATACAAATATGAAACTTTACACTCTTAGAAAAAGGTACAACAGCTGTCACTGGAGTGGTACCATTTCAAAAAGTACACCATTGTACCTAAAGGGTGATTATATAGTATCTCAAAGGTACATATTTGTACTTAAATAGTACATATTAGGATTTTTAAAGGGTTTCATTCTAGTCACAGCTTTATTATGAGTGTAGAAACCTAAGTTTAGACATTGCAACTCTGTACCTGTTATAGAAGAATCCATTTTGAGAAACATGAAGGTCATTTTTCCATTGAGTTGGTCACCCACGTGACCCTGGCCATTACTGTGCACTCCCATTCCCCTAGAACAAACCCAGCTTTGTGTAATAAATAGATTGTTATATAACACACGATGGCAACTCTGTCTTATTGATGATTGTTTATGTTATGTAAAGCTGCATTCCAGTTGTAAAGCTGGATATAATATTGCCCCACCTCATTTAGGTCACATACATCTCACATGAAACTAGTGTCAAAATAATATAAGGGTCAGTGACAAAAACGGTTTGGCAAGATGAGAAATTCAATTTTTTTTTAAAAAAGCTTGTTTTAAAAGCACGCATCAGGTTTATTTCAATGCACATGTATTTATGTTAATTTTATGTAATAAAAAATTACATTTGCACCATTTTTATGAAATGGTAAGACTGAATGGACCTGAAAATGTCAAATGGTGTAACCACCAATTGCGCCAAGAATGAGAAATATTAAATATTTTATCCACCTTGATGGCATGTAAGCATAAGCATCAAAAAAAAAAATTAATAATTTTAAAATATTATTTTATTCGTTATTTCTATATGTAAATTTTTTATGTGTTTTAGTAATATTTTAGTCATATTCTGACATGTGCTGAAAACAGCTTTGTTTTCTAAAAAATCTGTGACAAATGATGTAAAAAAAAATCATATTACACTAAACTAGATGATATTTTATTCCACATTTTTATTAATATATTTATATTTTAATAAAAAAAAAACGAGTTACACCAATTGACACAGACGTTACACCACATTGACATTTTTGCAATTTTCCCCCAAATATTATTTCAAAATGAAATAAAACCAGACATTTTTAACTTAAAGTAATCTGCAAATTTATTTTAAAAATGTACCCTTTTAGATTTAATTGAACCATACGGACACAAAATAAATATAAAACTAAATACTATTATATAATAAACTATAATACTATAATAAATGATCTATATGGTATTTTGAGCTAAAACTTCACATACAGTACGTACTCTGACGACACCAAAGATTTATTTTACATCTTAAAAAATTCTTGTGAAATGTCCCCTTTTTAATAAACAGAGACAACTACAATTAAAGGCTCTCTAAGCGAATAATGTGCGTCGTCACTTCCTGTTGATGTTTGAACTGTTTTCAAACAAACGGAGCGTAGCTAACGCCTCCCCCTCCCTCTCCCTTCCGTGCTTTCATGAACGCGGCCAACCCCCACCCCCAAATCCTTCTTGTCGTTTATTGGCTGGAACACTTTGTTATGTTTTGTTGTGCTAGGTCTGGCCACTATGTTGATATTGCCGTTTGTCGAGCCTGAGCTGTCTACAGAGATCGCGTTTTTTTTACAGTTTGATCAGCAGACAGGCAGCAAGCAGATAGTGAGGAGATGTTTGCTGTATGTAACAAAAAATGTTTTATGGTCTAAAACGCGTCAATTTGCTTAGAGCGCCTTTAAGCCTAGGGCTAAAGTTTTTATGAATATAATTATATTTCAATAATTAAAAAAAATTCTACAGTAGTTACACCAATTGACACAGACCGGTTGCACCACATTGACATTTTTGCAATTATCCCCCAAATATTCTTTCAAAATGAAATAAAACCAAAAATTTTAGACTTGGTCCTCAAAAAAGAGAATGTTTCCAAGTAATCTGCAAATTTATTTTGAAATTTTACCCTTTTACATTTAATTGAACCATACGGACACAAAATAATTAACTTCACGTCATGGACCCATAAATGTGTCATTAAACGCATAATGTCGATACTATAATATTATTTTTTGGAATCCTTGGGTGCATCTAATTTCCTTTGTTAACTTTACAATGCAATTTAAACTCATCCAACTAGAGAAATATGCATATTACATAGGATTAATCAAAGTACGTGCACTGTAAAAAAAATTCGAAGAAATTATAGTATTATTGCAGCTGGGTTGCCGGTAATTTACCGTAGATTTAAATTTATGTTATTTACTGGCAATAGTTTGTTCAAAGTTAAATAAATTTTAAATATTAACAAGTCTTTATCTTTACAGAATAAAACTATACAATAACAGCCTCATGCAAAGCATTCTGGGAACCAGAAATCATCATCAACCTTTTTCTGTTTTTTTGCTTCAGATTCTGTTTCCCAGAATGTATTGCTTGATGCTGTTTTTTTAGTTTTACTCTGTAAAGACAAAGACTTGAAAATGTTTAAAGTTCATTTAACTTTGAACAAAATGTTGCAAGTAAATAACATAAATTTAAATCTACGGTAAGTTACCGGCAACCCAGCTGCAATTTCTACGGATTTTTTTTACAGTGTGTACTCAAATCAGGATTAAAAGAGTAATAAGTAGAGTAATATTGTTCGGTAATGACACAAGCAAGAACCAATAGTGTTACTGAAACCTGACTCTCTGCTTCAGCGAAAGAAACTGAGGTTACAAAATATATTTTGCATAAAGAAAGCTGCGTTCCTGTGAGTCGGCTAGCAGAGCGATGTGTTAGCAATGCAAAGGTCATGGGTTTGATTCCAAGTCGCTTTGGATAAAACTCTCTGCCAAATGCATAAAAGTCTATTTGTGTAATTATTTGCATTGTGACACTCAATGAATAACTTTTATACAAACAGTTTTGCATTGCATTCATGAGGATACATTTCTACACTATGTACACTACATTTGTTCACACAAACCATCATCTATAAATATTTTCTTTCCCTGTGCAAAGTAAAATTACCCAAAGACCAAAAGTTCAATCCTGTCATCCGTCTTAAAGAGTGATGACGTCAGTCTCTGCCCTCCACCCTTATCACCCACGTTTTAGTGTTCTGGCACACTATTAAGGGAGGGTTTCTTTCTATATAACCCGGCTGTATTTCCCCCAATCCTCCCCCATTGAGTCATGCCCCAGTTACAGACACTAATCAATTACAGTGCAGTATCATTATCCAGACACCGTACTGTATCCCAGATCAAAGATACGAGCTCATAAATCTCAACACATCTAATCTCCTCTTCGATTAATGAAGCATCATGGAAGCCACAGTAATGTATACTGTGAATCCTGGGATTTATACGAGTGAGCGAACTGGATAAACATTCCCGAGGCCAAAACAACTGCTGATATTTCATTCGCTGTGGTGGTCAGTGTTACACGTGCGGCATGATGTTACACCATATATCTATGTGTAGGTTGAATTCGTGACCAGCACAACAATATTGGATTGAACGATGGTGTGACTTTGGAGAGGGACTAACTGTTCATTCAACCAATGGTGATAATTTTTAATAAAACTGTTAATTCACTATTCATTACTGGAAGAGCTGCATTGACCTTATGTGAGGAGTCTTGGGTTACTGTGCCAATGGGCAGCACATATAAACCCCACTTTGATCACACTGACAATCATGCAATTCACTGAATAATGTTCAAATATGATACCACTTCCTATAAACTGTCCTCATGGTTTCAACCATCATGACAAGAACAATTGTTGTTTCAGGAGATGGATATCACATGGGAATTTGCAATTCTTCCAAACCACTGTAACAATCGGTTTCATATGCCAATGGGGTGAATTTCTTGCAGTACTGTGTGAATTATGTGTTGCTTTATTTCCTCATCTCTGGATTGGAGACACAGGGTTTCAATTTGGCTTACAGTCCTCAGAGTCCCATTGTGACGTCAGAGAGTTTGATGGGACACACATGACATTTATTATTATTCCTGCACAGGGCGTACAGAGCATCGTAGGAGACCAGATAGAAAAAACTCATACTGTAGTCTTGAAAGAAGATCTTATTAACATCTTACTTGCTTGTCCTAGACAGCAGAGATTAAATGGAGTGGAAATTGAGACTTTAATGTACTGTAGCTCTACCCCCTAGGGCAAAAATAAAATTATGCAGACATACTGTATAGGTTAGATGAAAACTTTGGTTTGGTTTTGCAAAAGTATGATCTGTTTTACTTACTTGCTGTGCGTTCTTTCAGTGGCAGTAACAAAAGAGCCGATAGAGTTTTCTTCAAACATCTTTGCCACTAAATACGCTATTTAATTTGTATCTAGGTAACTAGATAAAAACATGTCGACAGTCGAAGAGCATGCTTGATTGTATTTACTTAACAAAACAAAACATCTGTAGAAAACGAATATCTTCGGCACTAAAGCAGTCATTGCTGCATTTCCAGCATGATTTCGTAACTGTTTTACAAGATGGCAAATTCGAATAAATTTGTATGATGTACGAAGATGATACTAAGAATAAAAGAAAGCCCCACCCCTAAACCCAACACCAAAAACAAATCGTACAACAATGTACGCATCAGATCGTATGAGTTTATATGAATTAGCTGCCCCCTAAAATAGTTACAAATGCCATGAGACTGTGTTGCCATTTGTACAACATACAAAATACATATTGTATAACTTCACATTTAGTACTAATTTCAACTAATTTAAAATTATATTTCACATATGGTCATATTGTGAATACAATTATTTTGAAGCGTCTATAACACAAGCTGTTTCTGCCAACTTGCCAGCTAATCTGGAGTATAGTGTAGTATTACATTCTTCATATCTCCGGAGAGTCTTTAGTTTTATCAGATTTATAAAAGACAGATTACCTTTATAGATTCTTACGGATAACGTACAAAAACATTCGGAAGGAGAAGTTACGAACTGCGAGAGGAGCGAGTCATCCCTGAAACGTCAGCTGGACCCGTAACAAAAAAAAAAACTTTCTGAAACTTGTACAAACCCTGGCGAAGTGCATTCGGAACAGAAATACTCTGTAACACGTCCAACTACTTTTTTGGCACTTTGCATTTGTTTAGCATGAGGAAACCAACATTAGATTTTCACCGTTTTGGAATCCATTCAGCCGATCTCCCTGTCTGCCAGTACCACTTTTAGCATAGCTTAGCATAATCCATTGAATCTGATTAGACCATTAGCATCACGCTCATAAATGACCAAAGAGTTTTGATATTTTTCCTATTTTAAACTTAAACCCCCGAAATTAGTCCCTTGGTAACTTTCAATAGATGGGGACTATTTTCAGGCATTGCGTAATATCATTGCGCCTCCTGCAGCCATGTTACAACAGCAAAGTCCTTGATTATTACGCCAGAATGAGAGTATAGTTCCTAGCCCTATCGGCCTAGAAAATCACAATTTTTAATTTTCCGTCAGTCTTAGTACACAATGTAACTAAAGAAGAGTCAAGTTTTAAATCGGAAAAATATCAAAACTCTTTGGTCAATTTTGAGCGCGATGCTAATGGTCTAATCAGATTCAATTAATTATGCTAAGCTATGCTAAAAGTGCTAGCGCCAGACCCGGATATCGACTGAATGGATTCCATAACGGTACAAATCGTATGTTTAACTCTAGAAGAGCTGGAAAATTAGACTGTGTAGAGTGTAGTGTCAATGACATCACCCCTAGGTTTCTGAAAAGCATTTTTAAAGCCCAAAGTTGGCGGAGCCTGCCATCGGCATCTTGGCAGCATCTCACTCACAGATAATCGAAAATGGGCAATAAGGCGAAACGTGGGTAGAGCTGTGGTGCCTGGTTTCCGAAACCAGGAACTTTAAGGCCTAATAAAATTTTAACGGATGGGTTACAAAAAATTCACACCCTCACAGTTGCCATAAAGGGCAAAATTAGCTATATAGACCAAAAAACTTTTTTTTGTAACAGGTTGTAAACATTTATTTCTGTTGTAAAGTTGGCCATTTTAACATGGGGGTCTATGGGATGGACTACCTTTTGGAGACAGTCTCTAGCGGCCAGTCGATGAATTGCAGTATAAGTCACTTCTGTGTTGGCTTCACGAGCCAACCGAAAGGTTGCCCCTTGGTTCAGACACATTTTGGATTGTAATCACTGATCTATATAAATGACTGGATTGCGCATAGAACGCTTAACGTAACAGCGGGAGCTGAAGCCAGCGCAGAGTTCGAGCCGCCATCTTGGTATACCCAACCGGCAGACGGCGTCATTGACTTCCATTCAAAATCATGTTTTAAATTCACCCGCTTTACAGCGTATCATTCACGCAAGATTATTTTTAGGATATGTGTACGTAAATTAACTGTTATTTCTGGTGTTATTTGCAACGTTTATGCTTTAATCGGGCAGGAAAATGGATTTATAAAAAAACGTTAAGGTGAGTGTGTCTGCTGCGTTCTGTTAATGACACGGGTATAAATAAAGTTTTTTTGACATTCAGCTATACGGTCAGCGTTATTTCTCTAAATAAGTTTAGGTAACTTGTAAGTTTAGATAACATACAACCAGCAAGTTATTGCATGCACATACGGTACAAAGTATGATTATTTATTTAGACTTCAGAATGAGCACGTTTGTCATTAATACTAAATATGCTGCGGTTTGTCTGCTGATCTGATACTGTAATGAAGATGAATGTATAATAACTGATTAAAATATATTTAAAAACTAAAAACTAAAATGTACAACTTTCAGTAAATAACTATGTACATGCTTAGGGCTCAGTCACACCAAAAGCGCTTATGGCAGTTGCAGGCGCCTTTTTTGAATGATATTCTATGGGCAGGGCGCGTTTGCGCGCTGTTTATGCGCGCCGAGCGCCTTGCGGTTTTCTGCCGCCTGCCGCGCACGCGTTTTTGAAGGAGCGCTGAGAGCGGAGGAGCGCCTGACGTCATTCGCGTCTTCCATTGTCCAATCGAATGAGGGGAGAGGCGGGCCTTACGTTGTGGCGAGGGAAGTTTACAGTTGCTTTGAAGAACCGGACTCCACTCGCTCACTCTCTCCTGCGTGTTTGTGCTTCTCTTATCCCCAAACAAGGTCAGAGCAAGCGCCCTCTTTTTAAAGTTTCTGCTAATATGACAGTTAACACCAAAAGAGCACTCACGCTTCAATATTTGATTGACAAGACAGCTGACTCGGTGGTTGCTTAGCAATATGAAAAGCCGCGCTGCACTGCTCTTTTTTAAAAAAGGCAGTGCGTCGCGCCTTGCGTTTGCAAGCGTTTGAAGCGCTTTTGGTGTGACTGAGCCCTTAGGACGTTTGTTGTAATAATGTACAAGGTAACTTCAGATATAAAAACGAAGACTAGTAAAGTGATGTTTTATCATTAAAATCTGATCTAATAGAATGTTTGGGTATACCAACATGGCGGCGCGGTGGCTCCACAGTTGTGACATCATGCGCAATCCAGTCATTTATATAGATCAGTGATTGTAATGCATAAAATCGGCTTCTAGAGTATTTCTGAGGTCTTACTATATCAATAGTTTACTGGTTTCTTTCTATTTCTGATACAAGTTGATATGTAAAAAAATGATAAATGATCATTTCTATCAAGTCTTCTGAACTGTGAAAGAGCTATACAATACGCTAGTTAGTTTTATATATGTAACAGGTAAAGTGTATTTACAGATCAGCTAGCATACAGTAGCAGTTAAACCTTAACATAATTTCGAAATCACAGAATATGGTCATATCGCAAGCAAGTTGCTATTTAAATCACATGCAATCAGGCCCATGTTTAGCAACATCTTTTTGTAATGCAGCCATAGCAACCAAAACCACCGATTTATGCAAGAAACCCAAGAACTGTAAGGCGAATAAGGTTGTTGGCCTGTTACGACGAAAACAAGCTGGAACTTTCTTGGGCAAAGAAGCAGAGAAAACAATAGTGTTGATGTCAAGAAGAGCTCATTATTTCACAATATGAACTTTAAGCACATAGCAAACACTTAACCCATAAGTCCCAGAAGGGAGACACACCCAAAAAGGCTTGTCATCTTTTAAAGGATTGCCACAGTTACAGCTAATGATTCTGATGCAACAGATCACTTTTGTAGTGCCAGTAATGCATTAAACAATGGAAAAAGAAATGTGTTCTCTATAATTAATTCTTAAATATAAAAAAGAGAGAAAAGCTGATCAAATTGCTTCCAACACACAAATGTAACTTTAAGAAACTGTAAATCTCTTTGCATGTGGTTACACTGTTATGGTGACTTTTTTAAATGTAAGGATGTACCCATGAGGGTCTAAAATTACATCATCGTGCTATACTGCCCAAAACCAAGAAAAATACTCATACACCATAAATATATATATATCATACACCATAAAGCTTGTATATTGCATAATGTTTGTAAAAAAATAATGTGGTCCCCATACCAAAGGAATATAGTGCCGCATGGATACTTTTGTAGGCAAGACCTGGAAGGGAGTTAGCATTTCAAGTCAAAAGGGTTTTTTGAATGGGCTTTTGGTTCAAATAAGTTCTTGGGTTAACATAAGCCAAATATATTTTTACGTTTCACGTTTATGAAATGTCTTTAAAAGGTTTGGTTGCTAACAACTTGCTACATGGGACTACAGACTACGTCGGGGACTTTACACGTCATCACATACAGTATAAAGATCTCAAAAACTAAGATACTTGATTATCATGGGAACATGTTTGTAAATGTTTAATAAAGTTTGAAAGAGTTTGGTGTTGATTTCGAGAGACCATGGTGTACAGTAATTCGCTAGTTTATATAGCTTTATATAGTAAACGCATTTAGACTTCAAAATTGCTCATCTGTAAAGACTATCTTTTTGAACAAAACGTATAAGTGTCATAAACTTTCGTTAAACACCAAGCTTATTTTTTTGCGATAAAGCTAAAGTCTATTGAAAAAAATTAATGGACGTTTTGGCGAGGAAACCAGGAATACATCGTCCATGCAGCTCTCTATAATTAGTTTTCCATTATTAGCAAACAAAGTAGTTTATTATGTCAGATAAGCTAGTCTTCATCTTTTTTTAAAAATCCTCAACATTTGTGTCACTACAATTTTCTTAAAAACAAACATGTTGGCCTATCTTTATCTAAAAGGTTCACCCTGTAAAGTAGACACATGTTACGCAAGATTTATTTTTAGTAGATAGTTTGATTTAAATCATAGTCATTAACATAGCAAGTGCACAACTAGTTTTCCTCCAATTCTATTTTACTATGATTCATGTTGTGGTTCAATATAAAGTTTCTTACAAACCGAGCATTTTCACAAAAAAAAAAAAGATTTTTGGCATGCACTTGGGGATTGCACACGTTTGCTGCTTAAGTTCATCTGATTAAAAACTAAACTTCAATCCGTTACATCTGTGAATAGTTGCTTACATTCTTCCTGGAAACATATCACTGGTTTTATCTCGAAGCGACTTTTTATCTTCAAATTTAGATATGAGTCAGCTTCCAATAATCTTTTAAAAAATCCATTGGTTTTTAACAGCCATCGATGACCAAAACGGTATGACAAATCAAACTTACACACAGCAAGTCTTTGCACAGCATCCGAAACTGAAATGACAAATAGCGAAACAATGAGATGGAAGTGAGATCTAACAGTCCTTTGTTTTTTTTTCTGAGAACTTTCTTTGAGATTTCAGACATTGATTGTAACTGGGGAAATGTTTTGAAGCTTCTCAAAACCTCAACTACAAAAACACACTCATTCAGCAAGAAGTGACGGTGCAGGACGTGAACCGAGGGTCAGAATAGTGACAGGTTCTGACAGCTGCTTGCGAAACAGAATAAAATGATGTCTAACCCGGTGTTTCAAAACAAAGAGGTATTAGTGAGTTCTCTCTTTGAGGTTGTGACTCATTGGTCGGTGCACAGGAACCTGCCTACGTCAGAAACTAGTTATATGTAAGTTCCAGATTGAGAAATAGGCACCGTTCTAAACTGCTGCATTATGCAAAACCTCTGACGTGCGTCATTTAAATTTAAGTGCTGCCCTGGTAGGTTACCGGACAACCTATTATTAAATTCCTTTTTGCACTTTTCACAGCAGCCTTTCGTTCAATTTCCTATCAATTTCACAGTGACAAGATATCAAGCTTACCGACTGAAAGGTGACTGGACGGAAGTCACTTCTATTCCTGGATAAGATAAGCTTATGAGGCGATAACATGATAGATGAGATGTTAGGCCAATTACTGTAAGTAATAATGATGAAAAGATTTTAATTATGAGGACTGCCAAAAAGCAGCGAGGTGAAGAAAGAACTGGGACGAAGCTTTATGAGAATGCATGTGGGGACACATTGTCAGGTTATCAGAAGGTCATGTTTCATTATGATTAATTCCTATAATCTGCCAAAGTCAAAGTTTTCCTTGGTTATTACGGTCTCAAGTCATGGAGTCTCTGTAAAATACAGAAAATTATAGCTTAATTGCTAATACACTGTAAAGAAATGCACCATAAAACAAGTAAAAACAACCTACTAAGATTTGACTTGTGCTGTTGACATAATTAATTAGAAAAAACAAGTTGAAATAGTTTTACATAATTTTTTTAAATTAAAGTAACATAAAAATATATGTTGATTTGATATCATTTTAACAGTGTATAGTCTAGGACAGCTTTCGAAACCACCTACTTCCATACAATATTGTAGGCAAAAAGCAGAAGGCAAAGCGAGTAGTATGTCATAGTTCAAATAACAGTAGGTGAAAAGTACCCAGATGACCTACTACTTCCGGCAAGGTCCCGAAGTGTTTATTTGACGGACACTTTGCTATCCTGTGATCCCCAGGAGAGGAGTTATCCAATGAAGACGACGACGGAGGGGCGTTGTTTAATTCCAAAATACCCGAAAGCAGTAACGCGGCTCTATTCAAATGCAAATACAAATTAAACAACCGTCCCATGTGTTCAAACTGCGCTTGTTTAACGTCATTCCAGTTAACGACTAACTTGTTCTTATGACGATGTATGTCACGTGATATATCAACATGGCGGATGAAGTACAACTCAATTCATTCATACTATCCATATTCATACTATATAGCAGTGGTTCCCAACCTTTTTCACTTTAAGGCCCCCTAGTTGCCCACAACAATATTTGAAGGACCCTCACTCACTAAAGTTTTTCCACATAAAATTAAATAGAACTTAAAAAGACTAGACAGATGTATATTCGCAGCCCAGTCTCACAAAATTTCGTTATATAGTCACGTAATTTTTTGATTCTTTTTTCGTGATATTATCATGAATTTTCTTGTTTTTTCGTGATCGTATAACGAATTCCTGTTTTCGTGTGATTATCACGTATTGGTTACTCAACCTATTTTCTTACCATTGTCGCTTCGGTTTAAGGTTAGATTTACATAAAATGACATCACTACCCAACTCTAACCCTAACATAAACCAATACATAAAGTGACATTCTAATGCAAGCAACAATTGGTTGAGTAACCAATACGTGATAATCACACGAAAACAGGAATTCGTTATACGATCATGAAAAAATATCACGATAATATCACGAAAAAATAATCAAAAAATGACGTGACTATATCATGAAACATTGTGAGACTACTAAAATTGCCAAAAAAAAGAAAAATCTTGCTTTTTGCTTGTTATAGCTTATTTTAATGCTCGTTTTGTCCAATTTTTTTATAATTTTAAGTCATCTTGAGGCCCCCTTGGAAATCTGCTGAGGCCCCCCTGTGGACCCCGACCCCCTGGTTGGGAAACACTGCCATAAAGCACCTACTGTTTTAATGGCAATGAGTAGGTACTTCACCCACTGTCACAGTATGCGATTTCTAACGCAGCCTATATGTCTCATACAGTGTTAACTTGTCAACATTTTCGGTATCCTGAAAGCAGCTTTGCTTTTTAAACAGTGTGGTTTCTCTAGTAGGAAGCTACAAAGGCTAGCACACAACGAGAGGCCTCATGGTATAACATTCAGTCGCATTGCAGCCGAGCACCACAAATCGAACACAATGAACGAAGAGCCAATTCATTCATATCTGTTGGATGATGCAGAACAAGCCTGATAATAATATAATAAAAGATAACAAACTATACTGCACCATAACACACAATCAGGTTCAATGTAGTTGGCAGAAGCCACTTTTAATTTGTCGAGTGCCACAACGGTTGTTTTCTTTTGTAGATGCTTAAAATAGTTTTCATTACTTACTATTATCAGTCGCTTTCATCAGCGAGGGTCACAATACATTTTTATACCAGCTAGCTAACTCATTTGACATGTTACTTACCAAAAAAACTTATGCTTATACACTTTATGAATATGCTGGGCTTTTCCATGGTTGCACTCTAAAAATGGCTGGGTTATTTTTGACACATATTGGGTAAATATTGGACAGAACACACCGATGGGTTAAAATTCACCCAATGCTGGTTTTTGAGACTTAACACTAGGAGAAATACCAAAAGTTGCATATTTGTTGAAAGCAAAAACTTCTCGAAATTCAAAAGGCGTTTACAGCATATGCACATCTGGATAAAGGGAATCGTATATATTAACAAACGAGCATCAGGGCGTCACATGATGAGCTTCAAACAATCACATTTGTCCAAGTCTTTGTACGTTCGTGACCCAAATCCGACCCTGGATGTTCTGCTCAAAAGACACTGCTTTGTTATACCACGGTCCAAACATCATGAGAAACAATGAGTGGCAGTGTTTCAGTCAGAAGGGGCCCAAAAACAGAGGACTTTTGAGTTGGCTGGAGCCGCTGTTGATGGTGGGCAACTGTATAGTAGTTCTGTTTCGGTCATAAAGAGTCCCATGAGAGATAGGGGCATGGCCTGCCCCCTAAATGTGGAGTTTTCAGTCACATGGGCTGCTTGCCTCAACAATGCATGTCTGTGTACTGCAAATGTTTCTGCATACATGTGAGTGCAGAACCACTAATGAGCCATTTACAAAAAGGAAACAGGGCTAAGGTGGGTAGACTCTTAAAAATAAAGCTTCCTAAAAGGTTCTTTATAAAGATTCAACAGACTAGAGAGACAGTCGAGTGAAAATTAATAAGAATATATATGTGTACAACAAAGAAGCAGTACTGTGTTCCTGTAGCTCAACTGGTTGTGGGTCGATCCCAGGGAACACACATAGCCTACTGATAAAAAAAATGTCTGCCAAATGCATAAATGTAAATCAGCTCTGTTTGGTTAGCCATTGATGTCCGTGTTTAATCTGTGTCTGGAAGCAAAACCAGTTCAAAACCGCCGATCTGGTCTGTAAGGTTTTTACTGCAGTTGATGTCAAATGAAAAAAAAAATACAAAAGAGGTCTAATCGAGCTCAACAGCGACATGTCGTTAATCTGTCTGCGAGCACCGCTGCGTTTGTGTGTAATGTTTAAATTCAGGCTCTGATAAGACATGAGCTGTTTGGAATCGCAGCAGGTTTCTGGGGGGAGGGGGGGGGCGGTTTATCGCTGCGCTAGGCTAGCTGCTGCACTTAGCTGGGGTGTGATTTCGCTATTCACTGTAAACACAGACTGTCGGGGGAGTTTCAGTATGAAAACTCCGATATAGATGATTCTGAGAGCCAGTCAGACAAGAAAGTCAGTTAGCACAGAAAGTAACTTGGACACGTTGGTTTTCTAGAAATAAAAAGCTAATATCATGGATGCAGTGACACACTTTCCTGCTGAAATAAAAATACTAAACCCAGTCTAAGCTGGGGTGCGTTTCCCAAAACACAATCCTGGTTGGCTGGTCTTAGCTGGTTTATGCTGGAAGTGACTATGCTGGTATCCCTACTGAAAAATCCAGCTAAGACCAGCATAAACTGGTGAGCTGGTTTTAGCTGGTCTCCCAGCTTGGTTTTGCTGGTGTAGCAAGCTGGTCTAGCTGTGTTTTGGTCACTTTTTAAGCTGGTCTAGCTGGACTTAGCTGATCAGGCTGTAAGACCAGCTGACCCACCAGCATGATCAGCTTTGCCAGGCTCTGAGAGGACCAGCTTAAACCAGCTAGTGCCAACTTAAACCAGCTAAAACCAGCTACCTGCAGCTTATGCTGGTCTTAGCTGGATTTTTCAGTAGGGTATATAATGGTCCCCACGTGAGACGACACGTCCACGGACCGATGGCTGAACGTCTGATGCATATAAAACACTTTTCTGGAAACACTTGAGCAGATTTCCAAGTTGTTCTCTAATTGGTTGAATTATACAGGATTTCCGTGAAATGTGTGTCGCGATCTTTAGCGGTCCTCCGGAAACAACACAAAGTCGTCTGATCAAAGAAGAAATCTTTCATGTTAAACTCTGTATGTTTAAAAGTATGTAAGGTATTTTAACCTGTTAGCCATTGTTGTTATTAACATCCGTGAATTATGGTTGCGCACCGGTCTGTTATTGTGGCGCCATCTCCAAGCCCCTAAAAATGACGCGGCACAAATAGAAACATGACTGGTTGCTTTACGTGTCAGTCATATGGCCTCTAGGGCGGTCCTTGGCCATTTAAAGCAAAACAACACCGTTTTTCAATATTTTACAATGTTCTTACCTCAACTTAGACTAATTAATACATACCCATCTTTTTTCAATGTGTGCACTTAATCTTTGTACAGCGCGTTGTGAATGTGTTAGCGTTTAGCCTAGCCCAATTCATTCCTTAGGATCCAAACAGGGATGAATTTAGAAGCCACCAAACACTTCCATGTTTTCCCTATTTAAAGACTGTTATGTGAGTAGTTACATGAGTATGGTGGCACAAAATAAATGTGGCAAATTTTTAAGCGGATAAAAAATGAGAACTATATTGTATGGCGGAAGAGCACTTAGTTTGCAGCACTTCGCCCTCGGTGTGCAGTAATATTGATGAAAGTTTGAGCAAGAGGGGGAGTAGTCAGGAGTGATGATGTTACTGCGCACTAATGCCGTAGTTCTGCAAACTAAGTGCTCTTCCGCCATACAATATAGTTCTCATTTTTTATCCGCTTTAAAAAAATCGCTACGTTTTATTTTGTGCCACCATACTTACACGTGACACTACTCATGTAACATGTCTTTAAATAGGGAAAACATGGAAGTTTTTGATGGCTTCTAAATTCATCCCTGTTTGGATTCTAAGCAATGAATGGGGCTAGGCTAAATGGACGCGCTGTACAACGATTAAGTCAGTGTTTCCAAACCTTTTTTCTGCCATGGCACAGTTTTGAAAAAAAGTAAAAAAATCATTCAACACACCACTATCGCAATAAGCATTAACAGAACTGTACAAATCTGTATTGCAATGTTTAAATGACTTGTTAAACTGGAATATTATACTGTATTAAACGTAGTATTCACATTTAATGTGAAACTTGATCTTGTTTTGATGAACACAAAGATGATATCCTGGCTGAAATTGATGACAGTGACACACGCTTCTGTGGCAGTGTTATTCTTTTACCACGGCTCACCAAACAAGTGGTCACGAGAACACTAGATTAAGGTCACGAATTGAGGAAAGAGAGGTATGTATCAATTCGTCTAAATTGAAGGAAGAACATAGTAGAATATAAAAAAAACGGGAAGGTCCTCCAAGCCTGGCCAGGCTGGCCTTTAGCTGGTGGGTCAGCTGGTACTCAAGTTAAAGGTGCAGTGTGTAATTTTTAGAAGGATCTCTTGACAGAAATGCAAAATATTCAAAACTATATTATCAGGGGTGTATAAAGACCTTTTATAATGAACCGTTATGTGTTTATTACCTTAGAATGAGATGTTTTTATCTACATACACCGAGGGTCCCCTTACATGGAAGTCGCCATTTTGTGCCGCCATGTTTTTACTGAAGCTCTTAACAGATGACATGGCGATGACATGTTTGTCCGGTGGTGGCTACCGTAGCTTCTCTATTTGTTTCAAAAGCAAGAGGTGAGCAGTGGACTAAGCCTTTGGTTGCAATTCGCAACCTCGCCACTAGATGCTGCTAAAATTAACACATTGCACCTTTAAGACCACCTTAAATAAGTACTCATTTAAAACCAGCCTGCTAATCCAGCAAAACCAGCTAAAACCAAGTAGGCGACCAGCTACAGCCAACCAGCTTAGGGTTAAACGCGATATGCACAAAATGTAAAGAATGTAGTACTGTTAAAACACTTGAACTAAGTAAAAATAACTCTATTGTGTTAACAAATACTTTATCTGCATTATGTAGCTATACGCTAGAAACACTGTGTATTTTCTATTCCTTTCACGTAAATGCCAGCCCAGTCACACGAAATTACGTACCTATAGTCACATAACTTTTTGATTATTTTTCGTGATACTGTCACGAATTTCCACGTTTTTTTCGTGATCGTGTCACGAATTTCTGTTTATGTGTCATTGTCACGTATTGGTTACTCAACTGTTTTGTCCTAATTTCTTACCATTTTCGCTTCGGTTTAGGGTTAGATTTACATAAAATGACCCAACCCCAAACCCAACTCTAACCCTAACGCCAGGCGACAATGGTTTAAAAATCAGAAAATATAAAAAATAAATCTGAAACAAACAGTATAAACCAATACTTAAAGTGACATAATGCAAACACCAAATCTAACCCTAAACCGAAGCGAAAATGGTTTGAAAATAGGAAAAAGCAGTTGAGTAACCAATACGTGACAATGACACATAAACAGAAATTTGTGATACGATCACGAAAAAACGTGGAAATTCGTGACAGTATCACGAAAAAGAATCAAAAACTTATGTAACTATAGGTACGTAATTTCGTGAGTCTGGGTAGCAAATGCATAAATATAATCTATGAAAAAAATCAAAATAACAACCAGGTTGATATTATTTCCTGTTAAAATCCAAAAATAAACATAATCCTCCATCTTTGATATTTAACTTCTTTATTTAATAATGTTAGCAAAGCTTGACACAACCACATTCTGTGCATTCTTGCGTCTGTGGAGCATCTTTGTTTTCTGCTTCATGACCATAATAGCAGTCATATGACTGAGGCACCCCACCACCTCCCTTTATTCATATGACCACTGTACGGGCCTTGCAGTGAATACAATGATTTTCTGTGGGTAATGATAAGTAAAAAGAAAACATCTTAGCTCATCTATGCTCGCACACACATATTGTACAATGGTTTCCATAGCACATATTGCTCAGATGTTTGATAGTTTGGGACACCTAATGGAGATCTAACACATTTTTACAGTTACTACTGTATAGTACATATATAAAATTCAACTTCCTGATTTTCAAATTCATAATAGTAGTACAAAATAAAACTAATGCAGATAAATAACAACACTGCTATTAAATTAATAACTTGTGACTACATGCAGTCCTATTACCACACATACCTTGTTTTGTTTACTGTTGGTTACTACCAAAACCACCTTCATTCGCTCAAACAATTTGATGGAAACGCACCTTCGCATTTCCTTGTTTTTCTTTTATTTTGCGAATTTCAAAAAGATTCGCTTCACGTTTGAATGAAAAACCCAGCTATTGTTGAGATTTCTTTGGAAAGACACATCAGGGTCATCATTAAACCAAATCTCAAATTTGATCTCACTGCAATCTAGTAGAAATAACTGAAATATTAAAGAAATCTCTTTGTAATTTTTCTCTTATGAGGTGTTGAACTGGTTAAATACTTTAGTACCAAGATTGAAAAAAAAACTATAATCCCCAACGGTATAATCTGTATGAAAATACCTATCTCCGTTCATCAAACTCTGCCTGATACACCTAAATCTGCTTTATATCATCATAAAACTTGGATGTGGCTCATGCAGGCAGAAAATGTGATTAACCGGAGCCAAATCAAAATGAGCTGTTTGATATGCTGGATTTTTATAAAAAAACAATGCATTACATTATTATGCGATACCCATTATTATGTATTATTTTCTAGGTTAACCACTTCCCCGGTGTGTGTGCTTGCACATAAACAGATACACACCTCCGAGTTTCTTTTCCATACCTGCTGACCTAGATTAAACGTCGTCCCTCCCTCTTTCTGCTAAGCATCATTTCTAGAGAGTCAGGCACCGCACGCAGCCATGCTTGACCAATAAGTGCATCTAATGCCTCATTCAACTCATTCACCTTTACACCTTTAGTTTGAACAAATGATGCATGCACCATCTGGCAATACATTTTTATTTTAACTGCTGTGAGGATATCGGAGTTATTCAAGTGTTTTTTTACTAAATGATTTTGACAATTACTCATATTGTTCCACGTTGAAAATAATGTTGATCGACTTTTATCCAGAGTGACTCACAAGGGGGTAAAGATTTTTCTTTGAATTGCAATAAAAATATTATCAGTACAAATTATATTATGTACATAACAATTTCAACAAAAATAAATAAATATACAGTTTCTTCGAATTTAATATGCTGCCTGCTTTAATGACTGCATGAATTTGGGCTGGAACCGACTCTTTGTCCAAAGTATGAAAAGCAAGATTTAAGAATGTTTCAGATCATCTTCATGTGCTTTAGTGGAAGCAAGAAAATCTGACTTTTGTGCAAAGGAGTTAACAGAGTCAATGTCATAAATATGGTTTTTGATAAGCTGGAAATACATTAATATTTGAAGAGCTCATATGCAAAAGCCGCAAAACATCACTTCAATCGAAAATGAGATAATGATATTAACCGAATCCTCTCGGCACGTATTATACGTTCATCAAATACTTTCGCTTAAAATTCGCTTAATCCTTGCCTTAGGCCATTTTGAAATACCGCTTTGTTGGCAGAATCCATTATGCACCATGACGCTTTTCAGCAAAGTCCTCTAAGTGCACGAAAGACGGATTGGAACGACCGTGGATCACATTCAAACTTGTGGTCCCATGTAAGTACTTCAGGACCACATCCTGAATGTGTCAGCCACATGCATCGCATGTTGTTCAGTTTCTTTAGTTTTACATTATGAATTATGAAATTATCTTTAGTGATTTTGAAACTGTTTACTATGTCTTGTCCAAAGAAGTGTTTTTTTTTTTAATTGGGGGTTTTTGCCAAAAAGCTTGCATGCACTTAGGGTTTTGCAGCCAAATTTGTTAAAGAGGACATTTCACAAGACTTTTTTAAGATGTAAAATAAATATTTTGTGTCCCCAGAGTGCATATGTGAAGTTTTAGCTCGAAATACCATATAAAAATAATTTATTATAGCATGTTAAAATTGCCACTTTGTAGGTGTGAGCAAGTGTGTTGTTTTGGGTGTGTCCTTTTAAATGCAAATGAGCTGATGAAATGCAAACACTGATCACCATAATGGTGGTTTGTTGAAACTGAAACTCGTTTGTGCTGTCAATTACTGTCTTTCTATCTCTATCCAACCATGGCACTGCCATTTAAGGGTCTGTATTTTTATAATAAGATCCCCTTTTGACATCACTAGGGGAGACAAATTTCAATAACCAATTTTTTTGGTTATTTCAAGTTACTTGGTTGATCTTTTTCACGTTTTCTAGGTTGATAGAAACACTAGGGACCCAATTATAGCACATAAACATGGAAAAACTCAGATTTTCACAATATGTTTAAATCCTAATGAAATGACTAAAGTGACATTTGTAAAAATAAGGCATTTCAATTACTGACTTGTAAATGAGCATCAGGTTCTTGTTTTTAGGTTCAGTAGTTTCACGTTCATGGCAATAAAAAGGGTAACAAGAAAACACAACAGACACAAAAATTTGTTGTTTTGGGTGTGTCCTTTTAAATACAAATGAGCTGATGAAATGCAAACACTGATCACCATAATGGTGGTTTGTTGAAACTGAAACTCGATTGTGCTGTCAATTACTGTCTCTCTATCTCTATCCAACCATGGCACTGCCATTTAAAGGTATGTATTATTATAATAAGATCCCCTTTTGACATCACAAGGGGAGACACATTTCAATAACCTATTTTTTTGCTTCCAAAGAATGGTTTATCAAAACTAAGTTAGTTGGTTGATCTTTTTCACGTTTTCTAGGTTGATAGAAGCACTGAGAACCCAATTATAGCACTCAGGGTGTTTTCACATATACACTGTTTAGGTCGGCCCAAATGACGTGTCGCTCCGAGTAAGGTTCGTTTGGGTCAGTGTGAGCCGCTCCGAGACCGCTCTAAACAGGTGGTCTCGGAGCGGCTGTCGCCGAACTCTGGGGCGACCCACCTGTGGTGTGAACACTGCTGGACCTCGGGCCGAACCAAATACAGGAAGTTCTCCACATGTTTAAGCCACTGGGCTTACGTTGTGATGTGAGCCGGGTGTTATATTGTGGGTTATCAACAAACAAGCCAAACCTGGTCCGTTGCAGAGATTCGCTGTCTCCTTTACGTTTGAGCTGATGATTTTATAAATGCATAGCTGCCTCCACACACAAATAGTGACATTACGGGCTTTTTAGCAAACGGCTCCGTGAGAAAGGCTTTAATAGAACAGCTACGCAATTTCGAGTTAAAGCAAAGAAACTTCGCAAAGACGTGCATCGTTTATCTCCACATCTTGATAGCTGCGCTCTTCCTGTCAGGCTGGTTGTCGTGGAAACGTGGGGGTGGTCATGAGACGGTAAGAGCTGTCAAAGACCAATGACAGCGGTGACCGTTGTCACGTGGTGTACGGTGCGGCATTTCGAGTACAGTAAAAATAATAATATGTGAACACGGACCGCACTAACTGAAAAATGATATAATGTATTTTGGTGCGCTCCGAGGTCGCACCACGGTGCGCACCAACATATGTGAAAACACTCTTAAACATGGAAAAAGTCAGATTTGTACGATATGTCCACTTTAAATCCCAATGAAATGACTAAAGTCTTAACTTAAAAAATTTTTAAATAAAGTAACATTTGTAAAAATAAGGCATTTCAATTACTGACTTGTAAATGAGCACCAGGTTCTTGTTTTTAGTTTCACTTTAATGCCAATAAAAAAGGTTACAAAAAAAACCCCAACACAGACGCACTTGTCATAAAGTTTCTTAGTTTGCAAATTTTCAAAATTTTAAAACATTGATTATTACCATGTGTAAACTAAGTTTTAGATCCTAGATTTGCAATATAGTATATGCTTGATGTACGGTTCCCTCTGGATTCACCCATTTGGTGTCAGTCTTACAATGTACTCCATTATAAATCACCATTTCACAGTGCTTAAATAAATCATTTTGAAAGTCGCAATATTTCATATACACATGAGGTCAAAAAAAGGTCTGTCACTGGTTTCCAAATGTTTTAAAAAGGAATTAAATTCAATTATAAAAGTAAACCAAAATAAACATACTATCTCCTAAAAGCACATATAATCACTGGAACATTTCCAAGATTACATTGTTCTCAAAACACGGCCAAAATAGATCTCATTTCAGTTCCCAAACCTTAAACCCACTTCCTTCATCTGTACACTCAACACAGCGTTATAATCCCATCATCTGTGTTGTATGCAAAACTGCAGTGTACACCAAACTCTGCTGATAACAACAACTTTACATACAGCCTAATGCTGAGTCGATCCAATGGGAGAAATGAGATCCACACTACAGCGTTAATAGTGGGATCCATTTCATGCTTCTGATGTCATGACAACAGCACTTCATGCCAAATCACTTTGCTTTGTAAATGAACATGGATAAGGATGTTGTGATCAAACCTGTTATGGTGATATAGACACAAACGTCATAAGTGGGAGACTTTAAATTTCATATAGTCTTATATGAAGATGATTGTATTTTCCACATTATTGTGATGAATAAATCATGGATGTTAAAGAGATGATAAATCAGACATACATAGGAATCAGAATCAGGACATGCATGCAGTGTTATTTGAAACACTTTTGCATTTGCTAACATTAATAAATGCATTACATGAACTAAAAATGACAATTTTTCTGCATCTTTATTAATGTTAGTTATTGGCTCAATAAAATGCTTAATTCTGATTGATCAGTAGCAAGGTTTGTTATATAACAACCACTAAAAACTAAAAACGCATGGTAACCCAAATGCTGCAAGTCATTTTGACAGCTACAGTTTAATATTACACAAAATTAAATATAAATATGTATTTTAAAAACATATATGACATTATATTTAAATGATTAAACCAGTGTTCATGACATTTGAACGTCTTACCCTAAAACCTTAAAAATACAATATTTGATTAAATTTTATTTGAAAGGGGTCATAGTGTGAAAATCTGACTTTTTCCATGTTTAAGCCCTATAGTTGGGTCCCCAGTGCTTCTATCAATCTAGAAAGTGTGAAAAAGATCAACCCAGTAACTTTGTCTGGGTAAACCATTATCTGCAAGCATGTGAAAAATTAGGTCGTTCAGATTTCGCCTGTTTTGTGAGGTAGGTAGCAAGGCAAATTGCAATAATACCGCCCCCTTTATCTGCACTATCCAACCACAGCACTGCCATTTAGTGCAGAGAGAAAGAGAGAAAGAAAAAAGTACTTGACAGCTTTCAATTACAACAAACCACCATCATTGTGATCAGTGTTTGCATTTCATCAGCTCATTTGCATTTTAAAGGACACACCCAAAACGGCTCACTTTTGCTCAGGCCTACACAGTGGACATTTTAACATGCAATAATAAATTATCTGTGGATTATTTTGAGCTAAAACTTCACTTACACACTCTGGGGATATCAACTATTTATTTTAAATCTTAAAAAAAATTCATAATATGACCCCTTTAAATGTCCCTTAACTTACTTATGAGTTAAATAGGCCGGTAATAAGCAGAATAATATACAGGTAAGCAATTGTTATCGCCAAATAAGCCCCTTTATTATTTCTGCGATAACTACCTTCTGCCTATATAGTATTGCTTACTTAATGCCATTACAATTGTTCAAGTTAATTAATTGTGCATTAAATGTGCAATTAATAATTTTCTACAAAAACATTTTTTATGCTGGATAAAAGTCTTCTCATATCCTGATAGCAATCGCTATGTTGAAATGTATTTAAAAGAATTAAAGCAATTTAAAGAGGACATATAATGAAAATCAGACTTTTTCCATGTTTAAGTGCTATAATTGGGTCTCCAGTGCTTCTATCAACCTAAAAATTGGGAAACAGATCAACCCAGTAACTTAGTTTTGGTAAACCATTCTCTGCAAGCATGTGAAAAATAGGTCTTTGAATTTTGGCTCCCCTTGTGATGTCAGAAAGGGATTATACCTCCCTTTATCTGCACTATCCAACCAGCTATTTAGTGCACAGATCACCTCATTTGCATTTAAAAGGACACACCCAAAAATCGCACATTTTGCTCACACCTACAGAGTGGCACTTTTTACATGTTATAATAAATTATCTATTTGTGGATTTTTAAGCTAAAACTTTACATATGTACTCTGGGGACACCAAAGATTTATTTGACATCTTAAAAAAGTCTTATTTTTTTAAATATATAACATCTTAGGACAATATAATTTCTGAAAATCAATTACCATAGGAGCACATTCTGCAGAATAGATTCTCAAAGCAATGCTAAAATCATTAGCCTGTATCATGAAAAGACGGTTCGAATGGGAATAGCATTATCAGATGTTCAGATAAGACTTTTTTTCTAAAGAAGGCAAGTTTAGTTTAGTTCACAGTAACATGAGGTCAACCCTATTACTGTACACTTCACTACAGGCAAATATTCAACAGCGTAAACTCTTCTCTATTAAAACTGTGTAAGCATTCTTGCTTTACATTTATTCTTCCTATATATCTTTAAAACCAATTTAAGCTCTGGATACAATGTCTATTGTAAAAAAAATTGAACTGACCACTTGATTATAGTTAATTATTTGTTTCAGTTCAACAAAGGGCCTCTGTCACATGTTTCCATAAAACAAGGGCCTGGTCACCTCCCGACCCCAAACTTGTCAGAGTGTCTGTTTTTCCATGCGCTCACTTAGAAAAAGCCCTTTCAGTTCACTTCACCCAGTACTCTAATTTCAACCCATATATGTCAAGTCTTGCACAATACGCATGCTGCATTTTTTCAATATGATATCACTTAAAGGGAAACTCCTGCTGAAACACGAGTATTACTTGTCATGACTCCGATGATCAATTAGATATAGTAATTATTTAAAAGCTTCATGAACTGATTTTTATATTTTATTTAAAAAGATGTCTGTTTGCAATGATAGCTTAAAAAACAATTTAGACGTAATGGCATTAAATAACTGTTTCAAACAGGTTTATTATACACCAGTGAGGCCCGGTGACTTCTTTTTTCAAGGGCGTACGATGCGAAGTTCGTCACAACATTTATGTAGCCCGTCATGTGTGTGGTTCGCAATTTTAAAATATGTGTTCTGCGCGTTGAGCGATCCTACGTGCATCACGTGTTTTGTCAAAATAAGTGCCTGCTGCAGACGCGTCTAAAGGGTTTATAATAAAAGACGCACTCGTGTTTGCCATATACTCGCATAATCTCATGCGTAATCAGAGTTTACTGTTAAGTTAGCGTGTTTTTTTTGTCTCTTTTATCATAAATGGTTTTGACGAATGTGCAGCAGGCACTTATTTTGACAAGACACATGGTGCACATGGTTCACATGACGCAACAAACACATATTTTGAAAACACGAGCAACACACATGACACTCCGAACACATATTTTGAATTTGCGCCCATCGGAAGAAGAGGCACAAGCCACACAGTTATACACTCCATTTATCTGCCATTGAGACAAATAGGTCATTCCACCCCAACTTTACTGTAAAATAATTTTGAATTTACAATACAAATTTTCTTGACTAGTGAGGAGTTGGCATAAATAAATAAATAAAAATTTTTATTTTTATAATTAATAGCAAATTCTAAATAGAATTTATAAGTAATTTTCAATGTTTTTTTTTTACTTTTTAAGTGTAAATGTTCCACCACTAGTTAACTCTTGACTTTTTAAAGAGAAAAATAGTCATGCTGCGAATGATGTAATATATGAAAATCATCTAATACTGATGAAACATGCATAAAAACACTTGACTTATAACTTTCTTATTGTGGTTTATAGTGACATGTTCGTAAGCATGTTTGAACTGTGGAAACCACCTTTTCTTTTAGTGATGTAAGAGATCTGGTTGATGCAGACACCTTTAGAAAAGTATTATATAGGTCACTGCAAAAAAGGTCAAGAGACCTAAACCAAAAATGCATGACTGTTGTACTAAGCGTTAGCCTTTAGAAACTGTATCCTCAATGGCAGATGTGTGATTCGCCCAAAGCATTAATAAACAGCTGGCTTTCAGTGCATATAAGGTCACGATGAGGTGTTTTGCCAAAAACTATTATTCAATTTGTATATTTTGGCATTTTTCTCTCAAGAATGTTCCTATCACTGTTAAGCTGTGACTAAATGTTTTTCCTTCACATATTTACAGCATGACAAATGTCTTATTTGTTATTCTTACAGAGTATTGGAAATCGTTAGCCTATTTTCATTCATTATGTGGCGACTCGTGTTGTGTGGTTCGGCTAATATAAGCTAATATAAAACCACGTGTTGGTGGTTCAATCCAAATCGTATAAATAAATCGTGTTATATCAGTAAATTCCTTCTGAATTCAACTGACATCTGTGCATATACAAACTTTGCCATGGCAGCGGCAGGCTCAGGTATTTTTATGCCTAAAAATGTGACCTGAATGCATAACAATCACCGCTTTGACGGTCTTGTTTACGGCACGCTCTCTCATTTACGTGCCACTTGGAAATCAAAGTCCTGTTATTGCAGGTTGCGCTTGCCCCTATACTGTGACAGTTTTATTTTTAACCATCATTCTCTAAGCTTTCGTCTTTTTCAGCAACAATTGACACAGTAGGTGTGGTTGAATACCACTGATTTAGCTGTGCATGATTATCCACGCACCCTTAGGAGCAATATCAAAATGTGGGTAAGCTTCACACAAGAGCCATCATTTCAGATGACAGCACATGATGTACGAATATGATCTGGTACTTAGCTGATGTTGCACAACCATACTGCAGTTTGGTCAGTTTGTGGTTTGGAGGGGGATGGAAGTGTTGGCAGTATCTTCACCAATGTTGGGTAAGTTACCAAGTACATCTTCAAACATGTAACTAGATTACTGTACAAATTACTCTCTCCAAAAATCCTATTTAGTAAATGATACAAAGATAAGCTTGAAACTGCTTGAATAAATCATATAAAAGTACATCAATTCTGCTCACACTTTTAAAGGTCCAATTCTCACTATTATACCTTTGCCTCAATATACCAAATTATTGATTATTTATACTTAGCAAAGTCGTTGTTAAGTTTAAGTATTGGTAAGAATTGGGTAGGATTAAGGTTGTAAAATAAGGTTTTGCAAAATAAGGCATTAATGTGTGCTTTTTAAGTATTAATAAACTGAAAATATCTCAGTAATATTAATGCTAATAAACAACCAGTTAATAGTGAGAACTGAAAACTACACTAGAGTAGCATTATTCTTATTCACTAAACAAAATATTCAAAGTAAGAAGGATAATATAACCTTTCCCGGACAGGGTTAAATTAGTCCAGGAGTAGGCCTTAATTATATTAAAACATTAAGGTGGTCTTTACAAACAAACCCTACAAAAAACAATACTGGTGTGCATCTCGAGACAAAACATGGCACTAATATATGTTAAGATACATCAGTGCAAGATGTTTTTAAATTAAGAAAACTCAAACGTGCATTTTAGTCTGGGACAAGGATAAGCCCTATCTGGGAAACCGTCCAGAAATGTTGATGTTAAATCCACTATTGTATATTGTCGCTGTCCGATGAAAACCACGTATGTCCATTTTGCCGATTTTTATATGTTTCGACGGATTGAATGTCCAGGTTCATTTCCGTATACAGTATGCTTCACATATAAAAGGCCAATGAAAAGTTGTGAAATCATGTCATCTGATTTTCACGTACATGCATTTGGTGTCAAAGCTGTCAATTACGCCGCGTATCTCCCGCCCGGTGTAAGCATCTCGCTGGTCTAGTGAAGTTTCATCGAAGCTCAGCACTGGATAGCCTAATAAACATAACCTGGTGACACAATGACTTTCCTTCATCGAGGTAAACGTTTCCCCCTGATGCCAGACGTACGTCTAGGAGTGACAAAATTATGGTAGGACTGTGCAAACAAAGTATCTGTCTAGCATTACCATGTCAGTGTATTGAATCATTGTCGCTTCATAGTTTGCAAGAGACATTCAATACATTTATAATTAATATTAAATAAACTAAGCGTATTTAATAAACTAAGACATAGGCTATTTAATAAACTGAGCGTATTCATTTGTCAATATGAAATGCGACTTGGCCATTCTAATTAATGATCGGAAGAACGCATATCAACCACCGTTACTGTAAAATATGCACGTATGTCCATTTAAACTCAATTTTGGTCAAATGTGGATTATATTATTACACTGGCAAGAATATGGTTACATGTAAAGATGCCGTACCAAGTATGACAACGCTACATTCAACTGCTTTTGAAATACGGTGTTTTATTCACTTCCTGAAAAGTAACCGTTTTGGACATACGTGAGTTTCATCGGGCAGCAACGATATATATAATTATATATAATTACAGTCCATACACAGTATTTTGTTCAATTACATCAGAAGTAACTGTAAAAATAAGAGTAATCCCTTACTTTACTTTTCAAGGGAAAGTAATTAAATTAAAGTAACTACTTAGCAACTAGTTACACCCAATACTGATCTTCACAAATTCTGTTTTTTATCTTTGTGTGTACCAAAGCATCTTTACTGTATTAGTACACTGCAAAAACAATGACTTTTAGGGCTGTCACAATGATTAAATCATTGTCTCATCGCGATTGTTTGACCTCATCGCAATGATTTCAGATCACCGCAATGATTGCACATCTCTCTAAAAAACACAAGAGGGAGCTGCAGCGCATGTATAAACGAAACTGTATTAGATGGTGGTCCTTAACTGACAGTGCAACGTGATGCATTGCAAAGCCATTAAATACATTATTGTACTAATATGACCTTAGTAGGATTGGCTACTATTTAATGCCTGTTCTGGTAAAGTACGTTTATTTTGATTGCATTTTTATTTGCAGTTATTTTTCAGACACATTATTGTGTTTATTTCTTACGAAGAATTTTCAGATTTTGAAAGATATATATGTGTGAAGAACAAGCAAAACATGTATGAGAAGTAAATGTCGAAGCAATAAATCAGACAATTAATCGTCATAATCGGCAAAGTCCTAAAACAGGCAATTCATCGTCACAATCGTCCGAATTTATTAAACAATTAACCGTCAGCCAAATTTCTTAACGGTGACAGCCCTAATGACTTTCTTACTTAGGATTTTTGTCTTGTTTTCAGAAATATTTTAAATTCTTAAATCAAGATGTATTTTCTTCATGAGAAAAAAAGTGTAGTTTTCAGATCAAAAATATACAATTTAAGTCAATTTGTGCTTAAAACAAGCAAAAACATCTGCCAATGGGGTGAGAAAAAAATCTAGAAATAAGTTTACTTTTTTCTTAAACATTTATTTCAAGAAACAAGCAGCTATTGTTGCTTGTTTTAAGCACGAATTGACATAAATTGTTGGTCTACAAACTACATTTCTTTTCTAAGGTCATTTTGCTTATCAAGAAAATACATCTTAATTTAAAAAAAATTCAGATATTTCTTGTTTTTACAGTGTAGGCAATACCTAAGGGCTCTGCATTGAGGTAGGCTATATTTCACCAGCATAAGTGCCAGAAGTCTCCAGTGGAAAACTTAATTGCTCAATGTTTCCTGTTTATAACAGAATCATATTTCATGTTATATGATTGTGTTATAATATTATTATAGCTCAACAACAAGAATTTATTAAGTTCTAAGTTACGTTATGTAACATTATTTATTTAAACACCTGTAAGTATGATTCAGATGTTTTTCAATGACAACTGTTGAAATACAGCAGGCCTATAGCCTATCATATATTACCCTTAATTAATGTGGGTAATATATGACCCTGTTTGTGAAAACCCAGTTAAAGTCGTTTTTGTGATTTACTGTTGTTAACATAATATCATCCTACATAACGTAACGTCAAGTACGTTGTGTGACAAATATAACCTTGGTGTCTTTTATATTGACTGAGTAAGATTGAAATCAATGTAAAATCAATGACTGAAATCAAACGTTGATGCTCCTATTCTCATAATTAGATTATGAGACATAAGCCTTAATTTCATAATATTAGAGGAATTTGATTATTAGGACATTTCAGTTAATATAGAAATCTCTGACATTTGTTTGTAGCCCCCCCCCCCACCATACACAGTTTGACATTTGGAGATACTGATATCTCTTTGGATACTCTATCTGAGGTCTCAGTTTATCTCCCAAAAACAAATGGTAACACTTTACGATAAAATTATATTTGTTTACATTAATGCTTCAGCTAACATGAACTAACAATGAACATTTATTTATTTATTAATCTCAGTTCATGTTAATTTCAGCATTTATAAAATCAAAAGTTGATGAATAACGCAAACAAATACATTGGCATTGACTAACACCGAGTAATAACTGCTGATAAACTATATTGCTAATTGTTAGTTTGTGTAAGATAATGCATTAACTAACAAATACAACCTTGTAAAGTGTTACCAAATATTTATGTCATCATTTCGCTCGTGCATCTGTATGACTGTCTGTCTTATACAGAACATAAGAATTTTGATGTTGAAAGTTAACGATGCTCTTTATCCATTAAGAGCGAATGGTGACCGAGGCAGTCACTCACATTCTGCCTAACATCTCCTATTGTGTCCGTGCAAGAAATTCATATCACGGACAGGAAAAATGATTCATTTTAGTGAGGCTATCGCTTTAAGCAAAATGCTTTCCATTTAATGCTGCCTAGGAGACGTCGCTTAATAAGAAATCAATTGTGAAATTTCTTTCCTATGCTTCCTCCGGCCTCCCCGTCTCTTTTCCTTTGTTGTAGCAATCTTTATTACAATATATATTTCAAATGTCATTCTCCCTGTTCTTTGTACCGCATCAACCTCCACCCACTGCCGTACTATCTCTCCACCATTATGCCCCCCACCCCGTCCACCTAACCCCTCCCTGTGCAGGTCTCCTTGCACACAACACACGCTTTCATCAGTCTACACCACCCTCTGCTGCCCTATTAACAATCCCAGGAATTTTAGTTAGTGCAAAAATGCTTCATATGACACGAACGGGGTGGGGTGGGCCACGGGGGGACCACGATTCTAAGCGTGCACGCTTCTCACACACGATGGAGAGTCAATGTGTCGCTGTTTCACGTACAGGCAAAGATCAACAGGAGTACGGCCGAATGTTGAATGACGATGCGGGCCGTTCGCTAAATGCGGGGTGTGAGCTTCATTCAGCTTCTCCAGCCACAGAGAAGTGTGGCATAAACATGCTACACCTAGCAACATGCTGTACTACAGATAAACATCAATAATATGTGTTTATCACATATGCAACACCACATATGGGGTGTGTGCCGAAGAAACCAAGTGTCAACTGTCCAATCCAGTACTCCAGAGAGCTGGTTTAGCATCATCCCCAAGCATCACCTCACAGAGATGGAGGAAAATACCATCCTGCTAGTCTGGATGCTGAACGGCGCTCAGCGCCTTCACCTTCCCAATCCATAAACAAACCCAAGGGCACCAAAAGAGCATTTAGCCTTGGTGTGAAAACACAAATAAGGGTTTGTAAAAAAAATATTGGCGTAAAACAAAGTGCTTCCTTACCGTGTCACCGTTTGCTGTCCATTCACCAGCAACACTGCAGACAAACATTCGCCTTGATGGCAAGGAGGGAGCGCACAATCCTTCCCTTTAGTCCTGTAACACGGACATCCTTAGATCTGTCTGGATCTCTTCTCGCACACGCACCCATTCACAAGCGCTCTTTCGTCGGTATTGCTCTCGCCTCCTCTGATAATTGTCAGTGTGCTATTTCCCCTCTTGCTAGCTCCGAGGCAGTTAAGAGACACTGCAGCGATGGGGGAGGAGGGCGTGTGTGCGTATGTATGTGTGCTTGTGTTCAAGTGTGTCCGTCCGTGAGCGAGGGAGCATGAGAGCTACGGAGGGAGGAGTCAGTGGGTACAGAAGAAGAGAGGAGAGGGGAAAACAGCTAGGCTTAAATCCAGAGGAAAACGGAGAATGCAGGAAGCCAAATAGGCTTCAATTCCTGCAATAAAGCGAAAACAAGCAGAAGGGTTATTTCTGTGAACGCAAGATATGATCGCGTAAACAGATGCTCCTCAACAGCGGGGTTGGTTGCGATTTCATTGAAAACTGCTCGCAGGAAAACAAAAGAGAGAGAGAGAGAGCTATAGGGAAGGGACCAAATGACTAAGGGACAGGGAGGGGGTTGGATAATGCTTTAATATGTTGCTTCTCTGCCAACTGTTTCTGTGACAGAAGGGCCACTTCCTCTACAGCTATTGGTTCTCTGCATGTACCGATAGATGTGCTGACAAATAAAATATACAGCAATGGCTGGTGGGCGATTAGAGCACGCCCCCACCCCGCCACAAAACATCCCCGCCTGTTCCCTGTCGTCTGCCTCACCCCAGGCAACTGAGGACCACGTCCAGCGCATCTGCGACGTGCATCCCAAACAACACCTGACATAAACAAACATATATATCCTGTGAAACTGAGCTCAGATCTAAATTAAAAACATCTGAACAAGCTATATACGATCTCCAGGATTATATATGAGGCCTGAAAGATCATATATATATATATATATATGATCTCCACAATTATACATATGGTCTCCAGTGTCATAAACATGGTCTCCAGGATTATATATGAAGCATATAGTACACACAAACACACCCACACACATATATATGTACAGTGAGGAAAATAAATATTTGAACACCCTGCTGTTTTGCAAGTTCTCTCAATTAGAAATCATGGAGGGGTCTGAAATTGTCATTGTAGGTGCATGTCCACTGTGAGAGACATAATCTAAATAAAAATCCAGAAATCACAATGTATGATTTTTTAACTATTTATTTGTATGATACAGCTGCAAATGAGTATTTGAACACCTGTCTATCAGCTAGATTTCTGACCCTCAAAGACTGCCTTTAAAATGTCCACCTCCACTCCATTTATTATCCTAAATTAGATGCACCTGTTTGAGGTCTTTAGCTGCATAAAGTCACCTGTCCACCCCATGCAATCAGTAAGAATCCAACTACTAACATGTCCAAAAGAGCTGCCCAAAAAACACTAGAGACAAAATTGTACACCTCCACAAGGCTGGAAAGGGCTACGGGGAAATTGCCAAGCAGCTTGGTAAAAAAAGGTCCACTGTTGGAGCAATCATTAGAAAATGGAAGAAGCTAAACATGACTGTCAATCTCCCTCTGACTGGGGCTCCATGCAAGATCTCACCTCGTGAGGTCTCAATGATCCTAAGAAAGGTGAGAAATCAGCCCAGACCTACACGGGAGGAGCTGGTCAATGACCCGAAAAGAGCTGGGACAACCGTTTCCAAGGTTACTGTTGGTAATACACTAAGACGTCATGGTTTGAAATCATGCATGGCACGGAAGGTTCCCCTGCTTAAACCAGCACATGTCCAGGCCCGTCTTAAGTTTGCCAATGACCATTTGGATGATCCAGAGTAGTCATGGGAGAAAGTCATGTGGTCAGATGAGACCAAAATAGAACTTTTTGGTCATAATTCCACTAAACGTGTTTGGAGGAAGAAGAATGATGAGTAACATCCCAAGAACACAATTCCTAATGTGAAGCATGGGGGTGGTAGCATCATGCTTTGGGGGTGTTGTTCTGGAACAACCTCCTTCCCTCAGTTAGAGCATTGAAGATGGGTCGAGGCTGGGTCTTCCAACATGACAATGACCTGAAGCACACAGCCAGGATAACCAAGAAGTGGCTCTGTAAGAAGCATATCAAGGTCCAGACCTAAACCCAATAGATAATTTTTAGAGGGAGCTCAAACTCCCTTTTTCTCAGTGACAGGCCAGAAACCTGACTGAACTAGAGAAGATCTGTGTGGAGGAGTATGCCAAAATCCCTCCTGCAGTGTGTGCAAACCTGGTGAAAAACTGGAAACGTTTGACCTCAGTATTTGCAAACAAAGGCTACTGTACCAAATATTAACATTGACTTTTTCAGGTGTTCAAATACTTATTTGCAGCTGTATCATACAAATAAATAGTTAAATCATACATTGTGAATCCTGGATTTTTTTTTTTTTGATTATGTCTCTCACAGTGGACATGCACCTATGATGACAATTTCAGACCACTCCATGATTTCCAAGTGGGAGAACTTGGAAAATAGCATGGTGTTCTAATACTTATTTTCCTCACTGTATACACGATCTCCACGATTATATATAAGGTCTCCAAAGTCATTAACATGGTCTCCAGGATTATATAAGGCCTCCAGAGTTATATGGGCTCCAGGATTATATATGAGGCCTCCAAGGTTATATATACACGGTCTCCATAATTGTATATAAGGTCTCTAGAGTCATATACTGTATACGTCTCCAGGATAATATATAAGGTCTCTAGGATTATATATAAGGTCCCTACAGTCATATACTGTATATGGTCTCCAGGATTATATATAAGGTCTCTAGGATTATATATAAGGTCCCTAGAGTCATATACTGTATACAGTCGTCATGATTATATATAAGGTCTCTAGGATTACGTATAAGGTCCCTAGAGTCATATACTGTATACTGTCTCCAGGAGTACATATGAAGTCTTCAGAGTTATATTTAAGGTTTCCAGGATTGAGGCACATAAGTGTATTTGAATTGCCCTGAACTAGACATCAATGGGGTTCAGTAAAATAACCCTTTCTTTTCCTAATATTGTTCTTGGGTCCAGGTTCGATACATATTTAGCCAAAAAATAAACCAAAACCTTATTCAGCAGCAGTATGTGCAGCAGTTTGGATTAATGAACAAACTCTGACACAGATCCTATCAGATTTTGCGGCTGCGACGATTACCTTACAGCAACATAAAAAAATTGGACCATCAAATTGTAATTTTGTAAATTAATGAGCAAGTAATTATTATGGTTAATACAAAAATGAACAACTTAATGGTGATTATGCAAAATAAGTACACAAATCACGCTGAGATCTATTAGTCTGTTATTATCTGACACTATGCGAAGATTAATTTGCAGGCTTCTGCAACATTTAAATACATATTTTAAATATATTTGTATAATGCAAAGTTTCAGAAATAACACTGGAGAGTCTTTCTATTCTAGACAACCATCAAAACTGTAAGATTTGCCTTCACATGCAGCATGTTAAGGTATCACAAGCACATTCCTGTAAGATGGCAAATAAATCAATTGTCAATAAGTATACAGTATGCTTATAATTTATAATACCAAAAAGCATACAATTGTATTAAACTCTTGATTTGTTTACGCTGCAACATTACCACCCTAATCCATTTGAGTGGGATTGAAATTACAAGTGTGCAACTCTAATGATCATACAACAGGGCCTAATCACTGCAAATGGGTCTTAAGCGACCTTAGAGCTTAAAATTAAGTCTAAATGTTTTGCAGCCAGCCAGCTTCATGATGCCGCACTTGTTCACTTGCATTCTGGGTGAGATTTTGTGGTACATATATCTATAAACAGCTCTCCTGTGGGAGTGATGTATGCACAGTCTGTCCAAGCAAGAAAGAGTCTGGCACATGAAAAATGCTTGATGACCATGATATCACAAAACAAAAAAAGTGTTGCATTGGCTCCAGCATCTCCATAAAATAGCAAGAAACATCCTTTATGTCAATTAACTGTAAAAGAAGAAGCATCTAGGCGTAATTACAGCTCTTCGTTTGATCTCACAAAGCATAATTATTCACACGGGACACATTTTGGTGTATTTGTGCTGTCTTCTATTACAAATAAAGAGACATTTTATGCCTAAATTTCTTGTGCATTAACGTGATGCGTTTCTAAATGAATTTGTGTGCATAGATTTGACTAAAGGTCCAGTTCGGATTCTGTTTCAGCACCATTCAAGATATGTTTTCGACACATAATAACCACACAACCCTAATAAACCTGTGGTTCTGCTGTGTGCAAGACAGATGTAGGGTTGTGCTGCATGGGTTTCAAGGAAATAGATTTCACAAATGCAAAACACGACCTCAGGCTTGTGTGCGTCTTATCAAGATCATGCAGAGCAAAGAGCGACATTGAGAAATATGTGTTGTGTTGTTCTCACCATTCAATGTTTGCGTAGTGATTGTGAAGTTATTCCGGCCAAAAAACAGATGCTGGATTGAGTAATGATCGCTAACAGAGAAAAATGCTTAGTGCGGCGTCCAAGGCTTCCTGTCATTGCGCCATCCGTTATGAATTAGCAAAATTTACAGTTAAAAGCCAATAGTGCAATATGAAGGACATGCATAGCCATGCCAATGCATGTGTTTAAATCCTAGCGAACAAACCGATCAAATGTATACCACGATTGCACTGAATCTGACTTTAAGTTTCTGCCAAATGCATTAATCGTTTCTGTAATGCACCCCGTGAAAAATAATAGATAGCTCCAGTCTACGCTTGTACTATTGTTGTTATGTCAGGCTGTTCAAGCAAACTGAACAGCTTTATTTCAAGTACATATGAGTATTTTAACATCCAAAAAGTGACACATTTCAGCTTTAATTGCCCATCATTACGACTTTCCCTAACCTTCTGTCTCGTTCTCCATCTTCCCACTCTCCCTTTCTGTCTGTCTGCGTGCTTCTCTCGCTGCATCCTGTCTCTCTAATCCGTAATCCTGTGAAAATCGCTCAGGCGAAACAGGGCGGCTTTGATCAGGCTCTTATATCAACGGTGGATTCGGTGTCAGCTCACCCGGATTCCACAGAACCCTGGAGCCCCGGCAGAGGAGCTCCTGACAGCAGTTTACCAACGCCCAGACACCACCATCCCTTGGGCCCGCAATGTCTTTGGGTGATGTGCAATACTGAATTTGTGTAATTCACCACTGGATTTTTTATGAATGCATCCTAAGGGATTAGGATAGTTAGAATAAAAATTTACTCACCTTTTGTCATTTGAAACCCATATGACTTTCTTTCTTCTGCAAAACATAAAATTACATAATTAAAAGACATTAAATGCATTAAATCAGCAATTTGTAGCGCTTTCACAAAGTTTTTTATTTTAAAAAGTTATTCAGCAAGTAAAGGGAGAGTGGGGCACAACCTAATGCTTTTTTACTTTGGCTCTATCATTCAAAAAATATTTAAGTTAGATTAATCATTTTTTTACACAATCAACACGCACATCTCTGCTACAAATGAACAATTAAAGTTTGTTTGTGGGACCTACCGTTATTGTACAATTACACCGAAAGCGACAGAAGTGCCAACGTTACAACTTACCCTTAAAGGATAAGTCCATTTTCTTAAAAGAAAAATCTGATAATTTACTCACCACCATGTCATCCAAAATGTTGAAGTCTTTCTTTGTTCAGTTGAGAAGAAATTATGTTTTTTGAGGAAAACATTGCAGGATTTTTCTAATTTTAATGGACTTTAATAGAGCCCAACATTTAATACTTAACTCAACACTTAACAGTTTTTTTCAACAGAGTTTCAAAGGACTATAAACGATCCCAATCGAGGCATAAGGGTCTTATCTAGCAAAACGATTGTCATTTTTGATCATAAAAATAACAAATATACACTTTTAAAGCACAACTTCTCATCTAGGTCCGGTCGTGATGCGCCAGCGTGACCCCACGCAATACGTCATGATTCAAGAGGTCACAGAAGACGGAACGCGAAACTCCGCCCCAGTGTTTACAAGTGTGTTGAAAGAGGACCGTTCCTACGTTGTTGTATGTCAACTGATACTAATTAATGTCTTTGTGGCAGTTTATTGCTTAAAATGGTCCGCAAATGTGCGTTTTATATATGTAACACGTGACCTCCCTACGTCACTACGCATTTACGTTAGGTCGCGCTGGACCGGACCCAGACGAAAAGTTGTGGTCCAAAAGTACTTTTTTTTTTTTCTTGTCAAAAAATGACAATCGTTTCGCTAGATAAGACCCTTATGCCTCGTTTGGGATTGTTTATAGTCCTTTGAAACTCTGTTGAAAAAAACTGTTAAGTGTTGAGTTAACTATTAAATGTTGGGCTCCATTAAAGTCTATTAAAATGAGAAAAATCCTGCAATGTTTTCCTCAAAAAACATTATTTCTTCTCGACTAAACAAAGAAAGACTTCGACATTTTAGATGACATGGTGGTGAGTAAATTATCTGGATTTTTCTTTTAAGAAAATGGACTAATCCTTTAAGGGCTCGTTATAGTCGTGCATAGGTCCTACGGCATAGCCGCGACGGCGTAGGTTCCGCGTCGGTTTTCATTTATACTTTTACGTCGTCCTCCGCGTCGACGTGCAAACACACGCGCAAACCGCTGGTGGGCAGTATCCACACGTGTAACCCCAGTAGCAGCGCGACCGTCAGAGAAGAAGTAGCTTGGCAAGTTAACCCACAAACGAAGAAGAAACAACAACTTGTTGTGTATAATTTGAGAAGACCAGCAATGATGGAAGTAAATAAACAGCGACTTTTGTTGCAGTTTCAGTTAAATCACTCCTCAACTTGGCTCATCTTTGTTTTCACCGTCGCAAACGGAAATACCTATGACACAGTTTTTTTACCTGATGGGAGGGGTTCTGGTGGACCAATCACAGCGCGTGCGGTCCACGTAGAACTGACACGCTGTTAAAATTTTTGCGAGGTGCACGTCAGGCTACGCACAGGCTACAGATAGCCTACGGCGTAGAGGTTACGCACGACTATAAATCGGGCTTTAATTGTAACAAACAGAGGGTTTGTTGTAACACCTGGTAGAAAATTTATTTTAAACACAAATAATTCAATAAAATTCAGTCTATATACTTAAGGTGGATATTGTTTATATACGTGCCTATACTAGATAGATATCCACACATTCATCCATCCATGATCCTTCATCTAACCATTCTTGTATTATGCATCAATGCATATAAACACATTTTTTTAAAGGACTGCACAAATAAGACAAAATCATAATTGTGAGTTATTTCCCCTGATATTGTATTAACAGTTATCATTTTGATAACTAGTTTTAATTTTATTATCATTGTATACTGGAGGCTTAGTTGTAACACTGTGTTACAGCTAACCCCGCTGTTTAAAAATGTTTTCAATCCCAGCTATCAGTTACTAAGAGTTGCTGACATGTTTCAAAATGGTGGTATGTTTTAGGTACCAAGACAGTGATTAAAATAATATAAGGTTGGATTTGGTGACTTACACACCCAACTCAGAAATCGAAAAAAGAAGAAATTTACTTTTATGCCTCCAAAACACTCTTTGTTCAATATCTTAAAGGTGCAGTGTGTAAATTCTAGCGGCATCTAGTGGTGAGATTGTGAATTGCAACCAACGGCTCAGTCCACTGCTCACCCCTTGCTTTTGAAACACATAGAGAAGCTACTGTAGCCACCGCCGGACAAACAGGTCATCATTGGAGACAACTTAGTAAAAAAAGTTTGTCCGTTAAGGGCTTCTGTAGAAACATGGCGGCCCAAAATGGCGACTTCCGTGTAAGGGGGCTCTCGGTGTATGTAGATAAAAACGTCTCATTCTAAGGTAATAAACACATAACGGTTCATCGAAAGGTCTTTATACACCCCTGATAATATAGTTTTATATATTATTTTGCATTTCTGTCAAAAAATCCTTCTAAAAATTTCACACTGCACCTTTAACCAAAACATATCCAAACTATTCACAATTTGACAGATCATCTTCTGACAGTAAGAGAAAATTATCAAAACCTCAGATTGCTCGGCCCTGTAGAAATATGTAAAGTAGCTGCGTTACAATTAACCCCGCGTTAGTTTGTTACAAAACTGTCTTCGTACTATACCCCGATTCAAAATGGTATCAAAGTGATTTATGATATTTGACTTCAGCACACGTAAAGAAAAATGCACTAAATAGCACTAAAAACTCGTAATTATAGGGGAACCCTTTTAAGTGCTATATAGCACCTATAAAGCACATATGAAGAACCATACGGGGGAAATATAGCACCAGATATGTTTCTATATAGCAAAATAGGGTTCTACACAGGTACTACATAGGTGCTATATGGCACTTAAAGTGGTTCCCCTATGATTGGCTTAAGTTAGCACCCTCTTCTATACGCTACATTATTAATACGCTCACTTGTAAAGTTTATTCATAGCCGCTGTATTTTGCTACTTATGTTGTCTGTCGATTTTTTGTGTTTCCCCTGCATCTATTAATGTAAAGCTGCTTCGAAACAATTACCAATTGTGAAAAGCGCTATATAAATAAAATTTAATTACGAGCAAGTGAACTACTTTTAGTGCTATTTGCACCGTTTGTTTTAAGAGTGATATAGTAAGCAGTGCTCTGACATATGGTGCAGACACACTTTCGCCAACGAAAGTCCAAATCCTGGCTCAAGGTCCTTTGCCAGTCCCATACCCCTCTCTCCACCCTGTACTTTCCTGTCATTTCCTTGCATACTATTAAATAAAGGCAAAAATGCACCCCCAACGTATTAAAAGAGGTGGTGTAGTCCGATTTGTGAAAAGTTTCTTTAGGAGAAAAGCAAGCATGTAAATGTGTGAATCGTTGTATTTACTCAATCGGATGCAAAAAATACCTTGTGCACATGCACAGAAGAATTGTGCTTAAAGGAAAACATCACAGTCCCTCAATAATTTACTATGTTTTTACCTCAACTGAATGAATTAATACATATCTATCTTATTTCAATGCGTGCACTTTTAATCTTTGTACAGTGCTTTGTGAATCTGTTAGCATTTAGCTTAGCCCCATTCATTCCTTAGGATCCAAACAGGGATGAATTTAGAAGCCACCAAACACTTCCATGTTTTCCCTATTTAAAGACTGTTACATGAGTAGTTACATGAGTGGCACAAAATAAAACTTTTGTTTGGAGCCATAGGAATGAATGGGGCTCGGCTAAATGCTAACATATTCAAGAAACGCTGTACAAAGATTAAAAGTGAAATATATATAAAAGATGAAAAGTGAAAACATAGTAAAATATTGAAAAACGGTGGGGTTTTCCTTAAAGTTCAAGTCTTATATTTACGCATCACGATTCGCATCACAGAAACATGCAATAGCAAAGCAATGGCAACGCGCATCATTAAATAACGTGTGAAACTTGGCGCTGTGCACACGTTTTCCCGAGTTCAGATTTGGGCTACCGTTTAAACTGCTTAATGAAGATGAAAGGATTTTGTCTCTTAGTTATTGGTATTTGGGCTGTGAATAGTCATTGCTTTTGGGCTAGTTTTGAATGTCAGTTGGGATGGTATTGATACACGAATCTGGCAACCCTGGCTGTGTAAACTGTATCACTGTATCAATCAGATTAAATTCAGTAAGATTGACAAAATTTTGAGCATGTAAACATGATATCAATCTTTGACATGATCTTATTCAAAATTAAAGAATAAAGATATCAAGCTTATATTTTCACTGAATGTGCTTTATAATATGTATGATTTTATCGCAAAAATGACTTTAGCTGGGTTTTCACAGACTGAATCACATTTATGTTTATAAGATGCTGATTTCTTTTATAAAACAAAAGATCGTGGTAAGAGACAAATTCAGTTCAGGTAGAATTGCTATAGACATAAATTAAAATAGTATATTTTTAAACCAAAATCTTTCAATACAATACAGTATGTTTGGTCATAACCTCATTTGACCTTGGCTTTAGTTGCGATGTGCCGTGTTTGTGTTTTGGCATTGGCGCTAGACTGAAACCCTCTGAGTGTCTGGTGCTGAGTGCCGTTTTTCACCCACGGGATGTAGACTTTCCACTTCCTGCACAGTGTTATCAAAATACCATGATTGGTATCCATTTGACACAGACAGAAACTTTACACTTAAATGAACTTGGTCCAAGGGCTTGTAGTGTAGCCATCACAAAGCAGCAGGTGCCAGATTTTATGTATTACTGTCAGAGTGCGTAATGGCAAACGGAATGACAATGACGATGGTAGAAGTGGTGTGCTTACTCGCTTTGTTATACATATATACATGTTTAAAGGAGACATTTCACAAGACTTTTTTTAAGATGCAAATCTTAAAAATAATTATCTGGTGTCCCCGGAGTACGTATGTAAAGTTCTAGCTAAAAATTGCCGCTTTTCAGGTGTGAATAAAAATGTGCCATTTTTGGGTGTGTCCTTTTAAATGTAATTGAGCTGATCTCTGCACTAAATGGCAGTGGCGTTTTTGGATAGTGCAGATTAAGGGGTGGTATTATCCCCTTCTGACATCACAAAGGGAGCCAAATTTTAATTACCTATTTTTCACATGCTTGCAGGGAATCCCAAAACAAAGTTACTGGGTTGTTTTTATTTAACATTTTTTAGGATGATACATTGATTATAGCACTTAAACATGGAAAAAGTCAAATTTTCATGATATGCCCCCTATAATATAAGCAATATCGAGTTGTTGTTGTGTTTTTTATTAAGAATAATAATAAACCCATCATTCAATCAGCACTTTAAATGCAAGAAGAGCCGGTTTCTCAGCTTGGGACCATAGACTTTAAAAAAAGATGGACGTAGTGACATCAAGATCGTTTTTGAAGCTTGCCTGCCATTGCCATCTTGGCCACGTGTCACCGCGCATCTCTCGCGGATTTCCGAAAATGGGTAAAAAGGCGGGACGACACGTGGGTGAAGCTGAGGTGACTGGTTGCTGAAACCATACCCGCCTAGCTTGACTCTAGTGACAGCAGTGGCTGTTCAACCGTCACTCAAGTGGCCACGCCCTTAATTATGCAGAAGTTTAAGGCTTAATATCATTTAAATGGATGATTTACAAAAAAATTCACCCACCTCACAGCTGTCATTAGGGATGTAACGATTAATCGTGTGTCCCATTAAAAATGCCTGTCTTGTGCGTGTACTACGGCATTTGGTCAGTAGGAAGTCATTACAAGTCTTTTATAACGTACATTTAAAAAAGCAACACTGGTTAAACAAAATCATTCAAAATATTTGTTATTATCATGAAAATACCTGAAACAATTTGAACAACAGCGATATACATATTACTGTAGACATTTCCTGGAATATAGCGTTTTAACGCTACTTCTTCTGTGGCACAAAGGGAGTTTCTGCATGAGAGCGCCCCCTGGCATTCGGATGTGCAGGGATTTCACCGTAATTCATTCAAATTAATTCATTGAGAAAACGCGCATTTGCACGGTTAATCGTTACATCCCTAGTTGTCATGAAGGGCAAAATTAGCTATATAGACAAAAAACACTTTTTGTACCAGGCTGTAAACACATTATTTTTTACTGTAAAGTTGGCCATTTTAACATGGGGGGGGGTCTATGGGAATTAACTCCCAGCCTCTAGCGGCCCATCAATGAATTGCAGTTTAAGTTCCTTCCGTATTGGATTCATCAGAGAGATCAGAAGGTTGCCCCTCGCTTGGGACTGGCTCAAGCACTTACCTAAAACAATTGTTGCCTTCGCATTGGACGTGAATTCCTAAGCGATTTAACGCAACTTACACAAGCGCTGCATTTACACAATTGCCTCCAATTAACAAGTGAAAGTAAAATGCCCAAGGCTGCATGCACATTTATATGCCCCTTCCACCTGGTGATACCGGTATTACCGGGTTTGTCACATGCTGATTAACTGGTGGGAAAATTCAGTCACCGCAACATCACTATTTTATATTAAAAGTCCCAGTGATGTTTTCATAAATTACATTCATGGGCCTTTTTTTCTTGTTTTATAGGACCTTAAAGGGGGGATTTAAAGCTATTTCATACATTCTGACTTATTAACACTGTTTAAGAGTTGGATTCCTCAAGCTAAACATAGGCAAAGTGCTAAAAAGAAGTTGGACCTATGACAATGAGTATTTCTGTGCCGAATGTATTTCGCTAAGGTTCGTACAAGTTTCGGAAAGTTTTTTCGAACATAAAAGATTCATACATAACAATCCTGGTTTATTTCTTTTATGGGCAATTTAAGTGCAGGAAGAATGGCGGACGTCCTTACATGGGCACTTTAACCGGAATAGGGCACGCACACACCAACCAAGACCTGACACACTTATCCTAGTCCCAGACTAAAATGCATCTTTGAGCTGACTTAATTAAAAAATAATAATACTTGCACTGACATATCTTCACATACCAGTACCAATTTTTATGATGCATAACCTAAAAATGATAACCTAAAATTGCCATTACAAATAACTGCTGTTATAAGTGAAACCATTTCATTCTAAGATGACTTATCCATATTCATTACTAAGGGGCAGTTTCCCTACTAAACATTAATCCAGGACTAGGCCTTATATTAGGACTTTTAAAGCAAAACTATGTAGCTTTTTTACCTTTAAATAATGTCTCTAAAATTATTTCAGTGATATAACAACTTTTAACTGGACAAATTGTACTGTTGCTGCAACCTGAGCAGCCTCATAGCTGCTACAAGTACACTCTGAAAGTGGCGGTGGAGGGTAGGCAACACAGCCCCGCCCCTCCCCCTGCCTGCAGAAGAGTGTCTGATACCAGGCACTGTTGTGCTTTTCAACCACATGGGGGAGCTGTAAGTCCTTTTAACATGGAAACTACATAGTGTTGCTTTAAGTAGTTTTTTCAAAAACTAAACTTACAAAAAACAATACTGGTGTGCATCTGGCATTAATATAATAAGATATGTTGTTGCAAGGTGTTTTTAAGTTAAGGCAGCTCAAACATGAATTTTAATCTGGGACTAGGGTAAACCCTGTCTGGGAAACCGCCCCTATGTACTTAATGAACACATGGCTTATATAACACACATAATATTTGGCATGTATATTTATGATAAGGATATGGGCTCCCCCATCCGAGTCTGGTTCCTTTCAAGATTTGTTCATTGTTTACATGTACATGCACACTGACCCCCAAGTATTTCCTATACTTTACCTTTTTGACACTTAAGCCACGCTTAAATATTTTATTGCATTGAAGAAACTATAAATCCTCCAGCCATCCTATGGTGTAGGCTATATGAAGATGCCTTGAGGGTGATTTTAATTTTAGGGGGTGAACTATTCCTTTAACATTTCAAAAAGAAAACATCAATGAAATAATCTACTGCAAAATGCATGAAAGTCGCATCAACAGTTCAAATTCATGCCTATCAGTAACAGCGGTGACTCATAAAGCAGTTGCATGAGAAATGTAATCAGGTGTTTTGTATCAGCAAGCGTGCATGAGAATTAATGTAAACCAGCTGTGCGCAGGAAGTACATCATCTGATAGTGAACCACCTAGATGAGCTTTTCTATCTCTCTTTGCTATTTCAGCAAACTAATAGTGATCAGATCCTTTCCACATTTTTAAAGGCTTAGACACTTTTCTGACATCCGCTTATGCCTAATGGCTATTGGTGCAGTGAAGCTTCATTAGTTCTCTTACTGGCAGACGGCTATAAAGGAATTCATTGCAATTTAAGCTTTGATACATACGGGTGCACCCCCACACCTTGATCTAGATTTCACATTTCTCATTACCTTAACAAGTACTTTCGGTTCCTGCTGCTTTAACCCCTTGCGCACCTTAAGTCAGACATCTGTGTTATGTTAGAGAGTAGATGTATGGTAAATATTTATCAGGATAAATACATTGCAGCCAACAGAAACTATTTTTGATTCCGTCTACTCACTAACATAATGCAGTTGATATTTCTTATATTCATTTTAGTCACCAACCCATTTCTCACAAGATTTGTCCTTCACGGGTGTGCCATCTAGTGGTTAGAAATGATAATGTGACTAGACGACATGCTTTTAAAAGGGACATGCCATGAAAATCTGACTTTTTCCATGTTTAAGTGCTTTTATCAACCTAGAAAATGTGAAAAAGATCAACCCAGTAACTTAGTTTTGGTAAACAATTCTCCACAAGAATGTGAAAAAATAGGTAATTGAAATTTGGCTCCCCTGGTGATGTCAGAAGGGGATAATGTCGTCCCTTTATCTGCACTATCCAACCACGCCACTGCCATTTAATACAGAGATCAGCTCATTTGCATGTTAAAGACAAACCCAAAACAGCACATTTTTGCACACACCTACAAAGTGACAATTTTAAAATGCTATAATAAATTATCTATATGATATTTTGAACTAAAAATTCACAAATGTACTCTGGGGACACCGAAGATTTATTTGACATCTTAAAAAAGTATTGTGTAATGTCCCCTTTAATAAATTTAGTGCTGAAAATAATTTGTAAATTGTGTTTGCTAAATAAGCTGTGCTATTTGACTGCTGTCAATTGTACTAGGCAGACCAAAGAGTCAAATAGCTTTAGGCAGATACACTCGTAGTTCAAGTCTTTGAACTCCATCTCTGTTCATTTGCATGAAGTTAAACTCTACCCAATGTGGTTGCATCGCCAACAGTCACTCGTGTTGCCTATTGTTATTGTAAATAAACAAAATACTCTGCTGCAAATGATTTACACTGCATAAGGAATGCATGATATTGCTCATACTTTAGGTTAGAGATTTATACATACCTGTAACCCAAAGTACTGAAACTGCAACGTCTGCTCTGTTTGTGACATAGACATGAATGAAATATAAAACTGGGTGGCGCTTGTTGAGGCCTAATGAAGTATACACTGAAATAAGAAATACAAATTATTACATTTTATTCAGAATGAGAGCTGTAGATATTAAAGAAAATATTTTTTACTCTGACTATTAGGCAATCACCTAGCAACCATACAGAACTTCACTGTCATCTAGAAATTACCATCAACACCTTGCACAATGCCATGGCAACCACCCCAACACAAATTTTTACAAAAAAAAGAGCAAAAATCCAAGATAATAGTTTTTTTTTTATAATAATGGCTATGCAGAGTTCAAGGTCATAATATCAGCAGGACTCAGATCAGATACAAATCTGCTTCTGATATCATACATGAGAACGAGTGAATAATTAACCGTGGGCGGTTTCTCTTCGTAAAGGAACTGTTGTGGTTACAAGGACAGATTGGGAATAATCTCTGGGAACAACGACTCCTTACAGGTTTTTATAATCCCAGACTGAAGCCCCCATGGGGATTTATCTGAGTCCTCTCTACTCCTTATCCACAAAGACCCTGTCATAGAGGTCTTCTACACTGATGTGCCCTCTCCTGTAGTTTTGGCTGTGGTATTAGCAGGAGATTGTCATTGTATCCTCTTATTGTTAAAGCACTTATAATTTCCCACATGTTCAATGTTTTAGGAAAGGAATGCCTTAATTGCCGTGCCATCTGTTTAGTATAATCTCTGTCATTCATGACCCAAATAACAGGCTAGTTAAAACTAAACCAACACATTGACAGAGACTCCACATTCAACATTATGCTTATGTTTTTAGTAGCTGTATCTGTACAGTAGCTGTAGCTTGGTTGGTAGAAGTTTGCGTTATGGGTTCGATGCCCAGGTAGCACAATATAATAATAAGAAATCTATACCTTGAATGCAATGTTTGAAAGATGCATAAATATTGTATGCAGAGAGGGCACAGGTCTAAAAACAGAGTGGAAAATTTAGTATTTTTAATGAAACCCAGAGAAAATTGTTATATTCTGCTGCACATTTTTTTTGTGATACATAAAAACCATATAATACAGTGAATAAAACTAGGAACAATTCCAATAGTTGAAACTAATAAAGTTACTTATAAACTTGAAACAATTAGATATTTTCGTACTTTAAGTTATGATGACTTTTATAACAATGCGTCAATGCCATATATTTAGTATAGGGTTTAATTTACTAATCATTGAAGTAAAAGTTTACTCAAAAATGTTAATTTTGTCATTATTTACTCACCCTTATAACAATCTCAACCCATATTTTTGGGAACATAAAAGGAAATGTTTTGCAGTGTCGTCACTCGTTTTCCACGTGACTTTCCTTTCCAAATACCAGTTTATTGCGTAGTCTCTTATGTAAAACTGCAAGAGATAAAGAATACGCATAAATTGACTATTAAACTGGTATGCGTGACAAAAACATTGTATTTAAAGACTTCTGATACGATACCGTTGTATGACAACTTGACAGCATTTACTTTGAACCTTGTATGTAAAACAACCGCCTAAAGATTTCTTAAAATTTCTCTCAAATGTTCTTATTACGATAGCAATTGCACGCAGTTGCTTTAATCTAAAAACATGAACCCATTTTTTATACATTGCAGATAACTTTGTAATTTTTACAGAAATAAATAAAAAACGCCTTAAATTTATTTAAATTATGTTTAACTGGTACGCAGGCCTCGTGTAATTTCTCTCGCCCTTGCATGCGCGTGCACGAGCAAGAGGGCACGTGAGTTTTTAGCCAATCAGGGGTGAGAAAACTGGACTTTAAAAACGTGACTTTTATTGCGTTAAAACAGCTTAAAACATACTATGACTGAAAATCGGAACATTCAGAAAAGTCAGAGTCACGACAAAAAAAAAACAAAACAAAAAAACGAGGGCGAGTCATTTTGGGATGACCTGTACTTGGTTGAAAATATTCGATATTAAGCGTATTATATTAATTTTAGAAAGATTTAAAAATATACATTCATAAAAGACAAAAACCTCAAACTATTAATAAAAAAGTATTTAATGTGTTTTTTTATTTTCAAAACAAAATGAAGAAAAATACTTTATGCAGTTATTTGTATTGCTAGGAAAATACCATACAGATAAAAACAATTAGGCTCGCTGCAAACCATTTTTCTCACATTTGTAATGACTTTAAATGATATATATAAACACTTTGGAATACAAAAAAAAACACTAAAAACAGGCAAAGCTCTGAGATTTATGTGAATATTTATTTATTTATTATTATTTTTTTCTGGCAGCTAATGTTATTATGTAACTATGTAACACCTCTTGTACTTCTTGTACTCTTGTACTCTTGTAGCACTGAATTAATGCATCAGGTTGTATGACATGACATATTTTACACACAGCCTCAGCAAACTAAAGACTGCAATACTGCATGTCACCTACTGGCAGAGCCTGTCCCTTCATCTCAAGCTCGCGAACGCGCATTTCTTTGGCAGGAGCGACAGTCGCGCGCTCCCGTTCGTTCGCCATAGAAAACAAAGCTATCCGTGCGCTTCCATTACAGCTAGCGAGGCAAATACAGCACATCTCTTTCGCACTCTCTCTGCATGTAAACCCAAGATGGGTTTGCAGCTCGTCTGAGGGCCTTTAATAGTGAGGCCTGTTTTGAGGTCGATGAGACGGACGGACGTTCAGCCGACGTCAACGAAACGGTGCTTTCATTTTTTGCGGACCGCTTTTGTTTCTTAGCGCGGCTAGCAGCAAAGCTCCGATCTTTGTATTTACCGTCGCGAGCCGCTGAAGGAAAACCCATCGCCATGTTGTTATCGGAACGGGCTCAGTGAAGAAGGCGACACCGCGAGCGCGTGGAGGAGATCATCTCGTCGTTTGAGCCAAACCTGTGCCGAACCTGAGCCCTCGACCGCCGACTGCCTGACTGACTGACTGACATGGCGGAGCAGAGCTACTCATGGTGGGTGCCAAAAAATATCAGCATTCACACACAAAACACCGTCATTCAGAACGCTTTGACACACATTTCACGACTGTCAGCGTCTTTGAAAGTATTTATTTACCTCAGTTTTGCGTTTAACGCGAGGATATTTTTACTCCTGTCGAGGCTCAAGGCGTATTTTGGTTCCAGTGTATCCCATTAGCTCTCATACATACGCGTTTAGTGTTTTAATTTGAAGCAACGTTAAACCAAACACGTAATTTTTTATAAATTTGACCTTATAAATAATTTAAAATGCTTAAGTTGTTTATGGTCTTTTTCTGTCGTGTGTTGTGTTTGATTGTAACATGTCTTTTTTATTAGCAACAAAGAGAAATGCGGTGCGCTAGCGAGCTAACATGACCATTATAATATGAAGCGGTGTTATATCAATGCGTTGCTGTTTTAATACATCGTTTTTTATGGTTTATAAACAGAATCAGTTACTTATTTTACTATCGTTTAATCGTGCGTTTGTTCATGGTTTAGCTTATTAGCTGCACTAATCCTGTCTTTAAAGAAGAGATCTGTGTACTGTGTATATGCAAGACAAGGGCTGTGTCTCAAAACCCAGGGAGCTGTCGATCAAGGCAGTTGTAGACACTTTAGAAACGTTTTAAACGCGGATACTATGCCCTGAAATGTAGTTTAGGTAGGCAGCTCAGTGTGGTTTTGGACACCCAACAATGTTGTGTAAACAATATAATCAGCTCAGTGTGATTTCCTCTTTTTAACTCTTAGGTTTACCTCACACATGCCATTTATAGATCTTTTCTAAATCGACCATATGCCTCATTGTTCAACTTTGTAGGTCTCTTGGTCAAAAATCTGTATAGAAAAAGAAATTGTAGAGAAAATATTAGGAAACATGTCTTGTTTTTAGTGTGTGACACATTAAGAATTGAACCTTCAGGTTTTCATCATTTACTCACTCTCATGTTGTTACAATCTTGTTTAAATGTCTTTGTTCTCATGCACACAAAATAACATTTTGAGGACCGTTTGTAACTAAACCAATCAGAGGCCCCATTGGCTTCCATAGTAGGAAAAGAACACTGTGGAGGTCAATGGGGCCTCTGATTAGTTGGGGTCAAACATTCTTCAAAATATCCAGCTTTGTGTTCATCAGAAAAAAGACATTTAAACAGGTTTGTAACAACATGAGTGAGTAAATGATCACAGAATTTTAACATTTTTGGTGAACTATCCCTTTGTGATTTAAAGAGTACACAATTGGTTTATGGTTTGCAAATTAGTTTTCAAAGCTTACATCCATAGAACAGGGTTACTACAATGTATTGATCTGGTTTCATCGGACACACGTGCATTGTCGCGGTAACGCGTCTGGGTGGAACTTAACTTTCAATCTATGTTTAATGGTCTGGTTAGTGGCTAAACTGAACTCTGGAACAAGTAAGGGAGGTTTTGTAGCCGATCTGTTTTTAAAGGATAACACCAATGTTTTTCAATATTTTACTATGTTCTTACCTCAACTTAGACGAATTAATACATACCTATTTTTTTAAATGCGTGCACTTTATCTTTGTACAGCGTGTCGTAAATGTGTTAGCATTTAGCCTAGCCCCATTCATTCCTAAAGCCCAGAATACACTGCAGGTTTTTTGCCCTCTTATAAGATCATTAACTTATCACACTGTACGACATGGATCGTTTAAACTCGGGTAGGACAGGCATGTAGACTGTACGATGATGACACGGAAGCTTCGGCGGCAGCGTCACACGTTGCGCAACGTCACCTGCATGCGCTCGTGGTAAACAAATACCAGTACGCAGGTCGTAGCAGCAAACACACTGTGCGATGATCATGCCGAATTTCTGACACTGTCAGAAAACTATCGTAGGCTATCTTTGGACGCAAGACCGGAAAAACGGCCGTCTTTGAACCTCTCTCACTGTACGACATACGATCACAGATGAAGAGCCACGATATCAAAAAACGCGGCGATTGTTTCACGATGGCAATCTTTCGTCTGGGACAGCCAATAATCGTGCAGTGTATCCCAGGCTTTAGGTTCCAAACAGGGATGAATTTAGAAGCCACCAAACACTTCCATGTTCTCCCTGCATGCGTCCCCGCAGCTTCCCAGTATACTCCCTGCGGCTAAACACGGATTGACACTATATACAAAACAAATTATTTCTTATGTCTAACAGGCCGTCAGGGCAGCACTGATTTGGCGACATTTACAGTACATTAAAACATTAGGATAGGTGAAGAAAAGTAACCGGTCCACTATTGCAAACACAGTTTAGAACAAACAACAAGACAACAAAGAACAGGAATCAAACATTATGGTAACAAACATGCACTGTCCGCGCGGCCTCAAATTTTGGGCTGCACGCGGGCAGTCCGCGCGTCCGACCGCGGACCCTCCTGATGACGAAAATGACGCCATGCGGACGGCGCGCATACACGGAAGTCCCTAGTATACTTTTGGCTTAACAAGTAAAAAGCATAATCAAACCCTTTATTCCTTTAGTGTGCACGTCTAAAATACATACGATCCTCTGCACGCGCTTCTCCCAACTCTGCTTTTCACGAGTACCTGCTTGCTCTTGTGCTCAGCAGAAAAGCGCAAACACAAGTCATTTAATAAAATAACCTAGACATTGTTTTAGTGTTTCTTTTTTCTCTTTCTTCATTTAGTAACTTAAATATGTGAGAAGGAAAATATATTTGAGTGATTTCTGATCGATTTGACACGTCTATTTGAAGAGAATATGATGAAAGAGACTTTTGATTATTGTAAAAACGGATAGACGACTAAATGCAGTGGTAAGATCTGTTATCCTAAAGGGAATTAAATGTTTATTCCTTTACAATAAATATCTGTTTCTATATTGTGTTGAAGTCACTGGTTATTTATGTATTTGATAAAATGCAATGTTATCTAAATACAATGTGTGATCTGTTGAGGTGTTTTTATTCAAAATAACCTGCGTTATAATACATTCATATAATATTTCAGTAATAGAATAATTGAATTATTCTAAAGTTAGGGGAATGTTAAACTAACCTAAAAATAACATTAGGGGAAAAACATTCTGTTTTGTTAAAAAAAAACTTTCCTAGGTAACCAAAACAAACCTTGGAAAATCATGACCTGGAAAACCGTTAGGGGAACATTTTGGGAACCAAAAATTGTTAGCTGGGGATGGGCAGGAACATTTTGGCTTGCATGGAAATCCAGGATTTATCAGTATTTTACATTAAACAATGTGTTTTTTCTCGCATGCTGAATTAAGGCAGCAGACACATTCAGTTTTTAGTTTCTGCACTCTCTAACAAAACTATAAATTATTTAATTACAAGAAAAATCAAAACGGGAGTGTAAGGCTAAAGCACCGTGAATCACCAGTTACACCAACTATCGCAACAAGCCTACTGACTAGCTTGTCACAACTGTTTCCCGAAAACATAGTAATTTTGTCACACATCTGTCGTTTGAACCATGTTGGTATAACGATAAAGTTGATGATGTCAAGACAAGTAGGAGGTGGCGTACTAATTACATCGATTTAATGTCCGATATTGCTGTAAATAACGTACACTGCATCTAATGACTGCTTTTGTTGTTATGCTTTAGTCCTCTGTTGGTTTATTTCAAGATATTTCATTTATTCGCAAGTTTCCTTCTATGTCTCTTATCACAGGGATTCCCCAGAGTCTTATAGCTCGTAGCTCTGCAAACTAGGGATGGGCATTTTCCAGTAATTTACTATTCGAATATTTAAGCTTTTAAAGAACGAATATTCGAATATTCGTTTATTTAAATTATGTTAATTAAGACATGCGTGTTTTGTATTTTTCATTTTGTCATAATTTCACAGAAAGCTTATAATTAGGAAATATCCACAACAAGCTAAACTTATATTCTGTATGTATGTATTTTTAAGTTGAAAACATTGTAAAAAAAAAATATATTTTTAAAATTCTTTAAAAAAAATATCCTACAGAAAATAAGGCGTTAAAACTCCATGCGGAGCGAAGTCTGAGTCAAATCCTTAGTTTCAAGTCGGTCGTTAGTATGAATTTATTACTGTTTGATCTTACATACATTATATTATACCAAATATTATACACTAACCCTAAATCTAAGTGAAGTTTGAGGACTTGCGAAGTTTAAAGTTTGAGGACGTGACAAAGTAGGCTATCATCATTTAAACAGACTCAAAACACCAAATAAGAGCCCGGAGCAAACGAAAAAACACATCTACATAACCGACCGCTCAGTCGCAATAAATATCTTCTCAGTTTAGTTTGACATGTATGTGTGAATCAAGAAAAACATATTTATCCTACCTGCTTCGGTGAAAGCCCGTTCTTCTGACTAGATACAATAATGCCGGTGCTGCGGAGAAAACTCTTCCTCGTGATGATGGTTATCCGATAAAAACAACAGACGGATTGAACAAGATTGAACATCTGTATTTAACATTATTTTACAAATAACGTAAGCTTGCTCAATACCTTATTGTTGACTGTGCAAAGTTACTAAGGTTAGCTTAATTTAACAACATTTAACAAAGATGGAGCTTTGCTTTTAAACAGCCATGTGCAGTCATCCGGTTCATTTTCGAAAGAGCACCGCATATAATAAATCTTCTCCGTTTCATTTCGTTCTCCGTGTCTGTCTCGTGATTAACAAAATAAAGTAGACTTTATAACAGAAAGCTTACAAATCTCTCATGATGTGTTGATGCGGGCGGCGGAGAAGCACGTTTAATAACACGTGAGCCCTCACTGAGCCAGTGGCCAAATACGGCTCGCCGCGGACAAACCCGGAGATAAAAGGAAAAACTTAAATTCGTCTGCAATGCCAAACAATCAGAAATACATACAAATTAATGTTCATGTATATTTTACATTTAATTCTGTAAAAGACAGTATAGATGAAGTGAAAAAGCATTAAATAAATCGTAACCCTTTGGTGGCACATTAAAAACAAACATTCGAATAGCATTTTTTAAATTGAATTATTATTGCCGATCGAATATTCGAATATCCGTGCCCATCCCTACTGCAAACACATGCAAAGTTTTCAAAAAGACCACTTTAATTCTGTTTACAAATTAAAAGACATGAAATGGAATGTGTATATATTTAGAATCAGGGTTTCCCGCAGAAAATTTGTTAGTTAAGGTGGTAGGGTTGTGCGGGTGGGCGGTGCCGGGGGCATGGCAATCAAAGGGGCCGCGTCATGATGAAAATATTTTTATTTAAAACACTTAAATAAAACTCAATTTTAAAGAAACTATGACAGAAAATGAACACATACTAGATTATTCATGAATTAGATGTTTTATCAACTGGCTAGTTATCCTCCAGACAGTGACGGACCATGTCTTTCTCTCATTTCGGCCATGTGGTGCGCGTGCCCTCTCGCAGTGTGAAGCGCATCCACGCTATTCGCCGAGATGCACTTGACGGCCTTTTGTGCCGCGAAATTTTTTTGGGACGACCTAGTTAAGGTGGTAGGGTTTCAGCTTAGGTGGGCCGGTTTCAGCTTAGGTGGGCCGCCTGAACTGAAAAGTGCTGCGGGAAACCCTGAGAATGACAGATATAGAATGCAATGCATGTTGCTTGCTTATTTTTTCAAAAGCATAATCAATCAAAGTCTACACGTCATACTAACTAGGAACTATGCTTCTAACCACAGCTGTCTAACTGAAATTTGGACATCTAACATAATGTAAGTGAGCCTGACTAAGTTTGAGAGCACTTTATTTTAAACTCTGTTAAAATGAAAGAAGATCATGTAATTTAATGCAGTTTGGATAAAAGTGCAATGTTAATCATTTTTTATGATGAAAATCGAGTTTTTTTTATTAAAGAAACGTGAATTATTGTTTGTAGCCTATATGCTGTCAATTATAGTTCTTAAAGGAGCATTTCACCCGTAGAAACATTAATCTTTATTGAAAGTGTGTCATATTTGTAGTCGAAATGTAATTGGTGCCTATTTGACCGAGAAAAGGGGTGTTTGTAGTCTCACCCCCTCTACAAAGATATTGGACTTTCTTCTTTCAATGATGCAAAATGATGATTTTTACATCATTGAAAGAAGGAAGTGCAACACTGTAAAATCTGTATTTCTCCTTTCTCAGCGGCAACTGAGGAAATGATGCATGACCATTCAAAAACATGACTGGGGTTCTAACTATACAAAGCTTAATGCAAATGGGTGAAGTGTCCCTTTAAAGTAAATCGGAATAGGCTAAAATCGATAATGGCAGGTGACGCCTACAGAAAAAACGGAAATCTGAATCGGCCGAGAAAACTGCATTCGGTGCATCTCTATAATGTACTTGTTGTTTATGTTGCTATATCAGAAATAAACTACTCTAAAAGGACTATTTTGCTATTGATTGTTTGCGGAAGTCTACCTGAAGTTAAATTTATTCCACAATAGCTGTTTGTTTATGTTGTTACTACTGAAACCGTCTATATATAGCACCCTCGCACAGTTCTGATTTCATCATAAAAACGATTTAAAGGGCGATTTGCAGGTAAAATTTTTCAACGAATTTGTGCAATTTGCTTGTTGATAATAAACATTTAAACTGTTATCCATTGTATTTTATGTTGTTGGGTATCACAAAACCCGAAAAAGTATGAAAAAGTGCAGCGGTTTGCAATGATTCTCCTTTCCCCCACAACGCACTGTATGACGTCACGCTGGGGAGAGAATTTACCAAAGCCGCCTTGAGAGCATTGAGAATGACTATAGAAAGACGAGTAAAGTACAGTTCTGATAGCGCAGATAATATATAAATACATAGATACATAGATACATAGATAGATAGATAGACAGACAGACAGACAGACAGACAGACAGACAGACAGACAGACAGATGAATAGGCTAGTATAGAGAGATAGGCAGACAGACAGCCAGATAGCATAACGTTAGCATATCTTCGTGTAGAAAGTAAACAAACAATTAACATACTCGTGCATGCTGGCTTGAGGGCGTCCATGATCCTGCCTGAAATGGGTGTAACTTTATGCGATCTTCAGCACAAACGGTTTGGCAGCATGTCTCTAATCCTTGAAGGTGAGTGAAGCACGTCACATCTGTTCGCGGGGACCAGCGACCCAAACGCACTCACTTTCTGACAGCCAGTAGCGGAATGGCAATCGCGAGAGTCGGGACTTTCCCGGGCCGATCTGATAATAGTTATACATTTCGAGTTAACACCGTCTGGCGGCGTGATGTGCGCCGGTTCCCGCAGCCAGCTGGTCAAACTGTGCAGCCTCTCTCAACAAAGTATATAAAAGTGCTCAACGTGTTCGGCAGGTCCAAACATGTACAGGATTTATAAAAATACGGTGATCAATGAGCGGTTCCTCCTCAAATGGCATAGCCTGTCGTGATGTAAAAAGCCGCCGAACGCCTGTTTATTACAGTATGTATGCGGTCGGATCTGAGTGTGCTGCAGCTGCTGACTGCTGCTGCGTATAAAATGATCGTGTGATTCGTTATAATCGCATAAACAATACAACAAAGCATTCTTTTACTTCACAAAACAATATATTTGAGATATTATTTGATAGACTAGTAAGTGTGGATTAAGGATGTTTAAAAATCTCTAGCCTGGTGGTCAGGACATGAATGGATCAAATCAGCAGATTTGCGAAGTTTTATTTATCTCCACATATATCATAAATAATAATTATCATGGTAACTTTGCAGTATAACACATTATATATTTCCTACGATGTATATATGATTTCCAAATTATATACGTAAGTATAAAACAGCAATAAATGTCTCATCTATCTCTATGGCTCTGGCTGAGTCTTTCTTCACTTCTACACAACGTGACGTCATCGCAGAATTGCCTTAAAAAAACCGTTAATACCAAAAACGTAAAAAAAGTGGTCTTTAAGACCATTTTTGAGACATTTTAAAAATTATACACATATCTTGAGTGATTTATGTACCCATTAATCGACAGTGATGGTTAACCTGCAAGACGCACTTTAACAGAAAGCGTATGAACATGTTTTGTTCACAAACAATAGATGTGGAGCATTGGCCGTTTATTTATAAGGTAAATACTGGATGAAAAATTTTACATGGTTCATGACTGGAGCTGACACTTGCAGGATAGGATCAGATAATACTTGTACTGGTAAAATGTTTTTAACTTTGCATGGAGATACACTATTGATAGCTAGAAGTGACACAGGCTTATTCAAATCTAATACCATAATCTATCACATTGACTTCTACCTGCTGACCTATTTGATGTGCATAACACACCACCATTATTTATTCAGTGACAGCACAGTGACGCCACATAACAATGTCAGACTAAATAAACTGAGTAATTAGTATTTATTAAATTTTTTAATCCATGTACCGTATCTAAAGTCAATGTATAATGCTAATTTACTTAAAATAACAATTTAAATGCAGTTAAGCTGTAATAGTTGGATTTGATGCCCTAAAATGCTTACTAGATTGGCAGCTCACTCTTGGGACCCAGCAATTATTTGTAGACGGTTTAGTCTGCTGACTATCGTTTCCTCTTTTTAACACTTTAATTTAGATTATTAGATCCAGTTAGGAATAGTCACACATTGATGTTACCATGCAGCAAAAAAAAATTCATTCTGCTTAAGCAAGTATTTCGTGACACATCATCATTAATATTCAAAACCTGGATGTCATGTGTTAATCAATGTTAATTTTCTGTTCAGTATGTCACATTAAATCTTTAATTTTACACTGGTCAAACAAATCAGACTTTGCGGGTCAAAACATATGTCTGGTATGGTTCATTACACATAGTCTGAATACTAGGGCTCGGTATTGGGACTAATTTGGCTTCAATTAGAAATGCACCGATATTTAATAAATTCTGATGGTAGACGATTAATCTAATTGATATTGGCCGATACAGATCGTTTGATGGGTTTTTTTTTACTAGCATTAACTTAATTCTGAAGATTCAATTTTCGAAATATTTATTATATTTATATAATGATTAAACTAGTGATGTTTCTGTACATTTTTTTTATATACTGTGCTCAAATTCATTGCATTATTTTGTTTTCTTTTGATTGACAGGATATATCGGCCTTGACTATCGGCCAATAGTGTGGAAAAATGCTTTTATCCACCAATACTGATTATTGGCTGATATCGGTACATCTCAGACTATGTTTTTAAAGATAATTGCAGCATTTTGAAATAATTTTGTCTAAATATGTCCTTTCAAGCACAAAGAAACATGAACCCAGTATTTGCGCGCTGTCTGAAGCCTTGAGATGTGGCTTGCCAGCAGGGATGGAAATTAGATTTTTTGTCCACCAGCCACTGTGGCTGCTGGATTTCAAAATCTACCAGCCACTCAATGTTTTTACCAGCGACTTTCTTGTTTTTAACCAACAATGTGTAACTGCATGTGAAAATTAATACTACAAGATCTACAATACTTAAGCAGTTTATTTAGTCTCAATGAAATACTGATATTTTCTCTTTCTCTCTTATAAACACACAAACCATGAACTAATATAAATTTCATTAAATGAGTAGGGTGGATTAAGTTAAACAAACACTTTTAAGATGTTTTCTTTAGATGTGAAACACACAGAGCAAAACATTGTCAGACTTGTCTCATCGGCCTCGTACACACTGACTGCAAAATACTTTCGACATTGACAACCGCATTTAAATGTCTCACGTGCTCATCACTCACACCTTTGACCAAAATAATTTAACAGCGTTATGTTTTGCAAAAAACCCTCCACCTTGGCGTTGTGTATTGCACACATTTGTGTCCACAGAGCGAGAGCGCTATCTTGCAGTGTTGCCAGGTACTCGTCTTTTTTTTCTTATATAGCCTACCGTTTTTGGGCTTAATTGCTTCATGAGCCAAAAGCCATAAACGATTAAGTTTTTGGTGTTATTAAAGTGTGAACATGCCAGTACTTTTATATTATGATCTTTGAAATAAAGCTTTCGTATTGATTTCGGTTTATTATTGGATTTTTTCATGTTCACAGTTTTTTCGTGTAAGACCTGGCAACACTAGGCAGCAAACGCTTGTGCCTCTGTCATTTTCTGTACCGCGCATACAGAAGGCTTTCTTTTTCATTCTAGGCATTTATTTTTTCAGAAGAAAAACCTGTTATGTCCATGATACACATTTAAACACTTTATTAACTACTAGATGTTCATTTCGGTTATGTACACACTATGTAGAGTTTCTGTAAATGCGGTTGTCACTACCATCATTTTGCGGGAGTTAATTCGGTTGTAGAATGCGGTTTTCAGTCCTGTAAATTACTGAACTGTGTGTGTACAGAACAGGATTAAGCATTAAAAGGAGAAGTGACAACCGAATAGTATGCGGTGTGTACGGGACCATCGTAAACTAACTAATCGCCGGACTCCCCATTGTCTGGTGTTCATTGTCTCCATCGTTCTTTAAAAAACGTTTTGACCATTGCCTCTTTGTCCACTGGCTCCTCCTGAGATGTTTTCTCTGCGGACCTCTTAACGCCTACGATGTAATGGCACATTTTTTGAAGTGTGCCTCCTCTAAAAGTGTTCGGGTGAAACAGTATGCTATTTTTATTTACCCGCCACGATGGCCGGTAGGGGAAGTGAGCTTACCCTCCACGACAAAAAATCACCCGCATTTGGCCGGTGGCGGGTGCTCAGTTCCATCCCTGCTTGCCAGGCGCGTGCTTTGGACTTTTTAAGTCTATTTCGCATCATCTTTGCCTTTAATATTTAAATTGGCAAAGCCTAAAACAGGTGCAAATGATAAACTTTTGTAACGATGTGGCACTGGTCCATGAGGGCAAGTGACAGTTCTGTCAACTTTTCCAAGCATCGTTTATGCTTGCCCCGGGTCATCGGGCACTCTTTACAAGCTCTGCCTGAAGTAAGCGCGCACTTTAAGAGGAATTTCCTGAATCAATATTGTTTTGTTAAATTAAAATCGTTTAAATCGAAAAATCTATATTTTTCCCAGCCTTACTGGCATGAAAGAGAATGTTCTAGAAGTCGAATGAACTCTTGAAGTTGCAATAAATGATCACCTCACGTGATGTTTTGCATATAGACTCCCATTATCCTTGCTACGTTGGTTTTGATTGTAAATGTGTACACAGTCACAAATATTTGTACTTGCATGAGTCTGGATAGCTTTTTGTTTGGCATGTACTGCTATGTTTAAAGCAAAATCACAAAGAGCACCTGTTAACTTCATTTGGAGAGTTCACATAAAAGCCAGAATTGTTGCATGTTGACTTGAGAGCACTGATGTGAAGAAAGCGTGAAAACCACTTTAGGGGTTTTCACACTGCGCTTAACCCTGGGTTATCTTCATTCTAAACCCCGCTTTTAACCCTGGGTTAAGGAGCGTTTCACACCTGTAATTTGAAAGCGGTGTTAGCACCGCTTTTTACCCAGGGTTATGAAACCCTGCTCTGGAGCAGGGTTAGCACCCCATTTGTGGTGTTAACCCTGCATTGTGGTGCCAAACGCATGCAGTGTGAAACGAAGCAGGGTTAGAATGTTATGACCCTAATTAAACACAGCTGAAGTAGCTAATCAAGGCTTGATAATTACAGACAGGTGTGTTGAAACTGGGTTGGAGACTCCTGACCCAGGGTTTAGGAATGCACAGTGTGAAACGTCAAATTATGAATACCCAGGGTTATCTCTTAACCCCTGGTTAAGTTTGAACAGTGTGAAACATGAAAAAAATAACCCAGGATTCCGTTAACCCTGGGTTTAGAATAACCCAGGGTTAACAATTTCAGGTGTGAAAAGCCCTTTTGTGTTTTATGAAGAAGGCTTGTGCTGCAGAGCGTCAGTGAATCAGACACAGACATTAGTGCTTGTTATTGCAAAAAAGTCTTTATCGTCCATCAAAATGTTGATTATTGACTTGAAGCGGCTGCTGTTATACTGATATTGTTAACGCTGTATTATAATGGCAAGTAAACATTAAACAAAGTTACTACAATAATGGCAAATGACAGATTAGCAAAGAAGATTTGCCAGTGTGATTCATCAAGATGCTGTAAAGAATGAACTTTAGCCTTCATTATGATCAAAACGTTTTATGAAAACTGTTTACTGCCAAAGTTTTAGTTTAGCTTTTTTCTTATTTGAATAGCCTGGTTTACTCTTAAAAATATAACATTATAGTGTATAGTGTTGGTAATACTGCAAGGTGATAGGAAAACCTATAGATCTTTATATGACTATATATCATAAAGGTTAAAATGCCTTGAAGCTCATGAATTCCTATTAAAGCTCATGAAATTATAATTCAAGTTTTCCGAAGCCATATAAAGACTTTATGTGAGGAACAATTCAGTATCAGTATTTACCGATCACCTATCTTTCAGTAAGCAGTTAAAATTATGAGGGAAACTAGTGAACCGATCATTCAGATTATCAGACATAATCACTCTTGTGAACTAGAGCAAATCTGAAGTCTTAAATTCAGCCATTTTATCTGGGCTGCTCATCTCGAGCAGTACACCACAAGAAATGCACCAAATAACAAAGCATTTACCCTATGCAAACTTTCAGCAGTTACAACCATAAATTTACAAATTCACTAAACTACCACTATCTCTGAGTCTCTGACAATAAACTACTTATTTGGTTTGTGCCCATCTATTGTACTATTGTAGCTGTATCTGACTGACATTTTGCCTCTTCATTTACGTTTATTTTTCAAGGCTGCTTTACATCTGTCTGCTGCATTTTTATAAAGTCCCACTATTGCCTCACTGTCGTATTGACTGTCAGCTACACACCCACTGGCAAAGGTTTTCTCCCAAAAACGCCTAAGCACCCCAAAACAATACAAAAAAATGGAAAATACTGTTCAAGCAAACACCAGCGCACACTTTAAGCAGAATCAAATTAATGATTAAGAGGCATTATTTTTTTAGTCCATATTTTTTTTTTGCATAGTCCACCTTTAGATATAACAAGCGAGTCATAATGAACACTTTTATGGTACTTTTTAATCCTCCTGGAAATTTGCTTCGGTTCTCTTTTATTTCATCTTTTTGTTCCATGTAGTTAAAATGCAGGATTATTTCTGTGAAACGTATAATAATCCCTGTCCATCATTGCTTATGTTCTACTAGAAGTGTGTAGTTGTGTTTGTCAACAGAAGCACTGTCCTTTGTATTTTTCATTTGTGTGCACAAACCGAGTAGTACATTTACTAGCGACTTGGGACAATCATATATGGTATGGTTGCCCAAGTGCTATTGTCCCCACGCCCCCACTTGCATGCACTCACACTGTACTTTTATCTCTCCGTGCCCGAGCATGCTTTTGTCATTACTGTGGGTTCACGCCAGCCGCGTTTGAGGCGTCAAATTCGAGTCTAGTTTGCCGCTTGAACATTTTGAGTTTACTCGCTTCATTCACGCATGAAATTCTAGTCATCGAGACATTCAGGCGGAAATTCGCGTCATTGGAGGGGCTTCTGCGACTATGCTCGCATCCTGTAATCACGTTACTACTAGAGCAAGCTCCTGATTGGTTAAGGCGGTGCGTTTTTCCGCCAAAGTTCACATTTTTCAGCTTGCGCGTTTCCCGTGGCAACGCTTAATTCGCGCGAACGAGGTGGAATGCCGTCTGCCGCACTAACCCCCTCATCCGCGCCGCGAGACCTCCAGACATACGTCAACACGTCTTCACAGACTTGACATTGAAATCACTTGGCTTGACGCCTCTACTGCAGCTGGTGTGAACGCAGCATTAGGATGTGATAGTTTTGAAAAAAACAGGAAGTAATCTCTCTCTCTCTCCCTAATCCATAGGTTTGAAACGTACTTAACTGGGGACGGGGCAATCAAAGGGGTATACACATCATAGTGAAAATAAAATATTTTTATAAAAAAACTCAAATAAAACGTAGTTACTTTGTGTACTTCTGGATGGTGTTCAGCGTTTGAGTTTGAATTTTGTGTTTACAAACAATAAGCTACATACAGCGCGTGAGTACCACATTGGCTGTTTCACATCGTCTTTTATTGAATACTTAAATTGGCAAGGGCTCAAAACGCAAGCAAATTATACATTTTCGTGACAGACCGCATTGGCCCGATCGGGCCAGTGACAGTTCTGTCATCTTGCCCTGAGCAATGCTGACGCTGGCCTCGGGCCATCGGGCTGTCCTTATTGTCGAGCCCTGCAATTGCTTTTCTGGGCTACTATGGGACATCTATAATATTTTTTTGTGAAACACAAATATATTTTGTGCATAAAATTTCATTTCCACTAAACATTCACAACACTTTCTTTTAAACTTAATCTTAATTCTTAAATTTGAAAACTTTCTTCTTTCAGTCACAATTGTGTCTATAGGTCAAATAGTTTAGGAGCTGCAAACATTTTAGTGTGGGCATGCCAATTTCATGGGCTTTGCTGAAATTTGGGGGTGGTTTAGCAGGTTAAGCTAGCAGCACCTTTTTTTTCCTTTTTGACAGTTTGAATGAATGTGTTATCATCACGTTTATGAACATAGACTAACTAAACTACGGTGATTAAAGGCTTGAGCAAAGCACATTTAACCCTGAATTGCTCAACGGTGACTGGAAATGATGTAGGTGTAAATCAGATATCAGTCATTGGAAGTGTCAAATAAAAAACAAGTAAAAAAGTGTTTATACAGCTTTAAAAATATTTTGCAAAAAACAATTTAGAAAAATAATAACAAGCTTTGAAACGTGGTTTGAAACAAGCTTTTTGCATAGTTTTAGCCTGTAGCAGTTTAGATAATAATATTAGTCAAATGGATCATTGAAATGTTATTTTATACAAACATATATAACATTACATTTGGCCCACCCTCAGCTATTGTTCATTTAAACATGTTTGGTATTAATGAAGTAATATATTACCAAATCACTATTAAGAGCAAGTCAGATCAGTATTAAAGTGCTGTAAACAATACAACGTAGAGGGTTATGTTATGTTATGTACAGTTTCTACCACTACACTTCTGCTATATTATTGGTTTACTGGCTGTTTTGCTGACTCCATGAGTGACACCATTTTCAGGAATTTGCTGAAAAGGCCTCAAGGGAAACTTCTAGAAAGAAACCTGTTTAAAATAGCTGGCTAATATCTGCAATAGAGTGCTACACCGTTGACCTTTTTCTATAAGTCTTTTTTCATTCAATTACTCCATAGAGCGTAAGATTTTGAACTTGTATTGCACTACCACAATCGAGCATGGTCATCCACTTGTTTTTTTATTTTTAGTAAATAAATCTGCATATTCTTCTGCTGATTTTTTTATGGGTTATTAAAGTAGATATGATTCACTCTTGAATCATATCAAACATGCTCTGAGATTAATTGCACCATTTGATTAAAAGCAAAAAAATCTGAAAAATGGTTGTTGTGCAAATACTGTATATTTATTGTTTTACTCGAAAGCTAAAACAGGCTCAAAACCAGCTGGCATCAATGTACAACGAATTGGCTACAATCTTGGGCTTTTTGTCAAGCGCAGCAATGATCTTCTGTTTTGGAAGTGTGTGCTGGGCATTTGTGCCATTTGTCATTTTCCATTACTTTTTTTTGTACAGTTGTATCCATTTTGTTTTAGAATATACAAGAACAGAATGATTATTTTTTTAAAATGTTTATTCAATGAAGATAAAAACCAGTGTCCCATACATTCACAAAATCCAAATTGACTGCCACAAATATATTTTTACACAGTGCATTCTTCACCTCTCTCTTACATGACAGGTTCTGTACACACACCAAGCCTGGTTTATACTTTTATACCGCCATTGGTGTGCGTGGCGGATATGACATTGTTGTGAAGTTGGCTTTATTGCACGGCTTCACATCCGAAAATGACCAACCTGACCGTATATTGGTTAAATATTATTCACCCCTGGTGGATGTGCCACCACAAATAAACTAAGTCTGTGTGAAACACTGGGAAGCTATACTAAAATGCTTGCACAGTCAACTTTCACACAGCAGCAGAATACAGTTAGTCCTGTTTGAGTTATTAGTATGAATTCGTTCACATGCAGTTTGGTTATTTACTGGATTTTTGTTAACAAAAGTGATTGTGTTATGTAATTAACAATTGCGAAATTAAATATGTGTCCAGGGCTCCAGACTTCCACCAAAATTTGAGAGTGTGCCACTCAATTTTACATCCAGTCGCACATGTGCGACCAGTAAATTTGACCTTTTTTTGTGATGTCACACTGAATTTGAAACAGCACATTGTACTTTCTGCATCTATCATGAAAGTATTTATTAGTAATACAGTGGAAATGAGTAGAAATGTGAATATTTGTTTAGCATGTTGATTTACGGTGTGTGCCCCTACATTTTCTGGTTGCGCCCCTAAAATTTTCAGTTGGGGGCCACTGTGCTCCTAGTGAAAAAAGTTAGTCTGGAGCCCTGCAGTGTATCATAATGTGTGGCATAAGATGAGCATTGAGTTGTATAGAATGTCATGTTTTATAATAATAAAGAAAGGTATTTTTCATACATATGACTGCATTTAAATATGCTTCTGTCAATCAAATTATTATTCCATTATATGGCACCTCTAAAACTAGCTTTGTGAACACCTTTTGTGAGAAGTTTTTTTTATTACATCTGTTCTGTTGAAATCTGAAACTATCTCTTCATTTAGCAACAGACTGTAAATGCAATTAAAATTCTGTCTCTAGTACTAAATTAATTGTTAATGAAACAATGAAGGAACTGGAATCACCAAGCGGAATCGGAACCAGAATCATTCGGGAGTTTTTTGGGAATTCCCTGTTTAGATATTGCATGGTTATGTATCACTTTGAAAAATATAAATGAGGTAGTGAGATCTAGTTGAGGAGCTGTTGCATGGCACCACTTCTGCCAATGTATTACAGTAGACTATTAATTTACTTAGACACATGTATTCACACACACATAAGCATTCAAAGCAAAACAAGCTAAAGAAATGGGCGCATGGTGTTGTATAAGCAGCAAATGTGGTTTGAAGAGATTTGAGAGTTTAGACAAAAGCGTGTGTGTATTAAGTGTATTATTTTGTTAATAACAAAGATTTCTGCTCGGCCTAAACTGTATAAATAAGGCTTTATATACAGTATGTGACTCAGTCTAAAAAAAACTTTTCGCTGTTTTCAACTTCCTGTGAAAATATAACCTTGATATCTTTTATAATGACTTAGTAAGGCCATGTCAAAGATTGAAATCAAACTTGCTTCACATCTCATCATTAGATTATGGGACTTTTTACAGGGTCATACAGGGTCATAGATCGTTCTTCTCTATCCTGGGCCTGTTGAACAATAACTGGATTATTACTGTAGTCGGTGGTATGGGATGCATTGTATTGAAGTAAATTTTGACTTGACTTTCTAGATAATGTGATGTGCAATACAATGCTCTTAGTTTGTAAAATTAATTTCTACTTTATTGAAGTACATTTAAAAACTTGTTTAAAATTATTTAGCAAACAAACATGCATGTTTCACATTATTTTTGATTATTGATCTTGCATGTCTAACGTTCATTAGGTACTTTAACTATAAAAAAACCTATTAAGAATAATTCAAGTACAGCAAAGTACTGCTATTGTGATATGCCTGTCTGTGGTGTTGTGATATATTGTGCAGTCTGTGTGTGTATGTGATGCAATCTGAGACAACCCATCAAATGGTGACATTGTACAATTTTTTTTCTTTTTTATATACCATTTGAAAGCTGAGTTTAAGCCCTTTCCAGATCGGTTTTTGTTTCTTCAAATGGTCACTTTGACCCTAAGGAACAGAACACTTAAAAACATTTGAACATCATTTATTATTATCTGAACCGCAGCTATTCACTTTTATTGTTTTTAACTGTTACTTTTAGTAAAGTTTTAAATTGTTTATCATGGGCATAGTCTCTGAACCTTTGATCACCCCTTGTATGTTTAAATGGCATGACTATTTTACTTTCTAGCTTACATTTTAAAATGGCAAGCGCAGGGCAGGTTGCCCCAATATCAGTGTGATAATAGCATGACTAGGGTACCTTACTACCTTCACTGGGACTCCTCCTCTTTACTTCTCTATCATCTGGTCCTCCATCTATGGATGTGAAATAGTTAACTTGTAACATCGTTTGGGGCACTGACATCACAAGAATTAAGTAAATTAATGGGATCCTGTTTATCATTGAAGTAAGCAGCTACTCGTGTAGACTCGTTGTTCTCATGTGCTCCGCGACATTGCCTGCCATAGTCTATACAGGTTTGGTGCGTAGTGTACATTAAACATTAATACAGGTTTAAAGGCGGGGTGCATGATCTCTGTAGGCCAATGTTGACATTTGAAGTCACCGAAACAAACACGCCCCACCCCGCAACAATGTCGGTTAGAAGACACGCCTCTTACTGCTGATTGCCTACAAGTGTGTTTTGTTACTCAGCCTGACTCCTTTTTCCAAAGCGTTTTAAAAAAAATTGTGCACCCCGCCTTTAAAGGTGCAGAGTGTAATTTTTAGGATGATCTCTTAAAAGAAATGCAAAATAATATACAAAACTGTATTATCAGTGGTGTATAAAGACGTTTTATAATGAACCGTTATGTTTTTATAATCTTAGAATGAGACGTTTTTTCTACATCGAGGGTCCCTTTACACAGAGGTCGCCATTTTGTGCCACCATGTTTCTACAGAAGCCCTTAACGGACAAACTTTTTTATTAAGTTGTTTCTGACAATGAAGTCATTTAAGTAGTTCCATTAGGTTTAGCTACTAAATTAGACACACCATGATTTTACTGTGAAATTACTTGAATATTGCTTGTACTTGCCAAAAACCACTTGCAATACATAAAAAATGATCAGCAAGCCTTATGTGCTTTATTTTCAGTCACTCTTGAGTACTTTAAGTTTTAAAATGAGCCATAATGAATTGGCACTATATTAACTTTACCTAACCTTATATATGTTCATTAAATTGTGGTTTTCGAAGAAGGTCATATAGGTTTTGCACTAAAAATTAAAGTGTATGGATTAAAATATAAATTTTTTTTGGTTACCTAATCCTTAAGTCATCTGATATGCAAAAAGGCTATCAACAAACCAGCATCTCATGTATATTTCTGGCTTTTTCACACACTCTCTTGAATAGTTACAAGATCCATGTATTGCAACAATCGACTTTTGAATTAAGCAAACAGTTCAGAAGTAGTAGAAGTGCTTAGAAATTACGCCATGTACATGTTGACCCATGTACAACCTTTTCGTAATTGTCTCAATCAATGAAATTACATGAATATTTTTTTCTGGGGGCATTATGGACCATAAAAATAACTTGATACATTTATTTATAATTTAGGTTTAATACATATTGAGTATTTTAATAATTAATACTAATTTTTGTTTTGGTATCTCAAACATGTAAAATGGCATGCGAATCAACTGTCCTTACAAATTAGCAGTTTAAGGCAGCTGTTAAAGGTGTGGTTAATCAGGCGTTTTTATTGTTTTGATAGGCGGGACGCATTGAAGATTTAGGGTGTATTCACACAAGGATAGTCCGCTAGTTCACTTGCTTTGGTCTGGACCAAATAAATTTTTTTGTATGGTTTGCATTGACACTGCACTTTTTCCAAGTGAACCACAATTTGTAAACAAAACCACGTGTGTGTTAAGGTCATACATTTATTGGACAGAAATTATCAGGTGGGGGAAAGCAGGAAGTGCAAAATCATGGAGAACATTTGTTATGCAATTTTTGTTCTGTTACTGATTTTGTGTTATCAGCAGTTAATGCAAAATGCAGAAACTTACACTGCTTGTTTTTTGATTAATCTAGGCAGTTGTCATACAGTGGTTTTACAAAAAGTCGCCAGGATGATTAAGGACAATGTTATTCAAAAAAATTAACAACTTCAGCCGCATAAATATTTTATAAATGTTTCATATTAATGAGAACATGTGAAGCAAATCCTTATTGCCAACGCTGAGATGTGTTGCTTTTTTAAAAAATTGAAAATGACTTGCCTACAGTAATGCATAATAGCCACAAGACCAAAACTACCATTTACCTAAATCTGAGTGTTCAAGTACAAAGCCTGAAAGGAGTATGGTCCTCACGTGCTGACAGGTGGCATGGGCACATGTTTGATAATGCTGAGATGAGATGCCTTTCTTTTATGTCCTAACAACTTGATATAAAGACTACAAAACCGTAAATTGAAATGCATTATGACTAGAGATGGGCACGAGTAATCGATTGACTGAGTACTCGAACGTGGCATCAACAATCGATCACGAAAACGATGACCGTGTAGGTGATATCTGGTTAGCATTACAAGTGCCTGTGTTAGTAAAGACTGGGTGCATGTTTGACGTCGACGTAAGCTGACATCAGTACAGAGCATGATTCAAAAGCTTCCTATGCGCACTCACGTCGGCTGCAGCAACCCAGCTGATCCGCTCAATGCTGTGAAGCCTCACATCACTGAGGAACTGTGGTTTTAAAAGAATGCAGTAATTTTCGAATTCACTTCGGTAAGATTAAAATACAGTCATTCAGGTGCAAAATGTACAGCGCTGTCAGAAATTCCCTCATATCATCTCATATTTAAACATCAAATGCCAAGAGATACCATAGCCATACGAGCATTAACGTTACATCTTGACTGAGAACAGGAGACCCGGTTTTGGCATTAATGTGAGACAACAAGTGCGGTGTGAAGTAGCAAATAACAAACGGGAAATTACAGTAAACAACAGAGGTGGCGCACATCAGCATCTAAATCGCTTGACTGTGTTTTCAAACCGAGCCTGACTTGAGCACAGACACAGTAATACCAAGGATGCTTTAGTGTGTGACAGCGTGGTAAGTCCTTATCACTAACTTTGTGGTTAGACACGAATGTTACACACAATTGGGACAAAGCGATCTCTAACAAAGCGATAGTGACACAGAGTACTAAAGTGTTTTACTCGCATAAGATTGCTGCGCCATTCTGTCTGGATTCAATATTGATGTAACAGCAATGCTTTTTAATTGCAGTCTTACTGCAAATGCAGCATCAACCTGTGGCTTGTTCGCTCAATGTTTTACCCGTGTGAGTTGAACTTCTTAAAAAATGTACTTCAACTACGCATTCCTAATATCAGATTCAGAGGGAAGGTTATGCAGCAACTGTCTTCTTCCACAACCACAATATTTTGCAGTATTTAATGACATGTTTGTTGTTTGGATGCTATTTGGTTTGTGCGAACCAGTGGGCAGGGCTACCGAAGTAGATGTTAAGGCAGTGATCCTGACCCTATCTTCATATGTTCTCTTTTTATCACCTCTCAAATATGGGTAGGTTTCTTCAAAAATACCACATTTTGATATCATTTTGAGATAATTTATTGTTTGTGATTGACTTTTATTAGAGATCAGATTCAGAACGATGATCCAAACATACACAGAGTATTTACTGCTTTTGGATTCATAAATGCTATAGTGTTTTATAAGGTGGGTTAGAGCGCCACTAGGGCTGCAGCTATCGATTCTTTTTGTAATCGATTAATCTAGCACTTGATCGATTAATTGATCTTGCAATTGAACGTGAATATGTTTACTACTTTAAAACATCAAAGCTAAACATCATATCTAGTCAAACTGCATAATGAAATCGCTACAAATGCAATATAGGATTAAAATCAGCAAACATCAACAGGCTACGTTACCTTGTTTCAGCCGACGTTTGGTGAAACAGCAGTGGATGTTTTCGGTTCAGATGCTGAATGTAATGATCCCAAACTATAGACATTCGCTGCTGTTTATGGACATCTCCGCCATCGCGCCAACTAAATTCAAAATGTATCACGCGCTATGGTGTGCTTCCTGAATATTGAACAACGGTACGTTTGAATCAGATCTCTGCATTTCATAGGAATTTAACAAGGTTTCGGGGCAGAATTTTTAGAAAAAATAGCTACTTTTAGGTAATAGGTAGGCTGGGACACTTACTGTGTCAGTTGGTTCAACCAATGTAAAACTAGAAAAGGGTATTTTATTAAGCACATTTTAAATATATTTAAAAAGTATTTTTATGAATTTGATGTCACAGGCAAAGGCTTATACCAGCATCCAAGTAGATGTCTGTTTATATTGTAAATTAATTGCAGAGGTCATGCGGTGCAACCGGAAAGTCAAAGGGTGCAACTTCTACGAATGCCCTTAGGAAATAAAAATAGCTTAGCCCCATTCATTCAACTGCACCATTCAGAGACAAAGTCAGAAGCGACCAAACACATCAACGCTCTCCCATTCAAGACGAGTAGCCACACGAGCAAGTTTGGTGGCACAAAATAAAACGTAGCGCCCCTCCAAGCAGATTTAAAAGAGGAACCATATTTTATGGCGTAATAGCACTTTTGGGAGCACCTCGACCCGGCGCAGTAACACCCTCCCTCTCCCATTATGAGAGTGAGAAGGGGAGCGGACTTTTCTGGCGAGTCGAAGTACTCCCAAAAGTGCTATTACACCATAAAATATAGTTCCTCTTTTAAATCCGCTTAGAAAAGCGCTATGTTTTATTTTGTACCACCAAACTTGCTCGTATAACTACTCGTTGATGTGTTTGGTCACTTCTAACTTTATCTCTAAATGGTACCATTGAATGAATGGGGCTAAGCTAAATGCTATCGAAGCGTCTCAGCGCGCTCCAGCGCTTACGTGCACACACACAGATGATAGAGGGATGTATCAACAATTCTTAGTTAAGGTAATAACATATTTTAATATTGAAATTGAGTAGACTATTCCTTTAAGCAAAATTATTTTAATAAGCTCATCAATTTAGTTAATAAATGCAGTGTAAATTGTTGTTATACTTTTTTTTTTTATTGTCCTTTTTAAACACATTGTTTCTGACTCTGCAATATGCATTACATTCATTTTAAAACATTTTTAAAAATACTTGTTTTAGAAAAATATGCTTGTTTTGTCAATGACCCCCATACCAGCAGTACTGCTTTTGTTATTTTCAAAAGGCTACGCTGGGCCTTTGTATGTTACAAACCTGGGAGGATTCATGCTTAAAGGTTCATCCGTAACACCATAGCAAGTGTATACGAGGACACACCTTTAATGGACATCTCCACACATTTATGAATGAACAATGGTATATCGATTTACCAGTGATCCCAGGGAGCTCCCATCCACTTCAGATTTAGACTTCATTGCATCATCAGGTAAAAAGTAATGGTACGCACAAAGGGTACTTGGCGAGTTACACCCTGTGTATGTTTAATATGGTTAGGAGTTTACTCAGTTCTTTAATCCTTCATGTAACAAAAGCAATAGTGACGCTTACCTAAGCAAACACAACTTATTACGCAAGTGGTCTGTTTAACCACTGAAATTGGTATTTAAGCACCTGCAACCTTTAGTTTTATGTGATTTTTGGGGGCCACATGGCCCTCACAGGACCTGAACACATTCCTCACCTCTGCCTTTGAGCTGAAGGTACAGATTGCAAACATCACTTGTATTCTCCGCCTCTTTCTTTTTACATTACGTCTGCAGTCTCTCAGTGTTGAGGTATATGTTTCTGCTGATTTGTTTTCTAGAAAACAAGTTTGGTGTTTTGTCTCTTGTGTTTGAAGTCAACAATACGGGTCTACCTTTTCTTTCTCCAATTTTTCTGTCCCTTACTCATTTAAATCAGCGTGTACACAGCATAGTCCACTTTTTTTGTTTGCAATCACCTGTTATTTTTCCATCAAACACTCGCTTGCTGTAATTCAATTTTAAGTGTTGACCTCTTTTTTAAAAGTTTATTTATAAAAGGGAAACTCGTGTCCGACCAGAGACTCAGTGGAGCACTGTGAGAGTGATAAATGCTGCAACATGGGATATATGTCATGCGTAGTTTGGCAACAACTGAAGAGGGCCGAGCTTTGATTCACATTTCACATGCACACTTGAATCAATAGCTGACAGCCAAATGTTGAGGTCAAAATGCCTTGTGTGTAGTGCACATTTAAGTTTGGTATTTAAACCTGGATAGACTGTAGGGAGTGACGTTTTTGTGTCCATTGTATGACCTATTTTTTGAAACGATCATTAAAAAGTTTCCTCTCTTTCTCCCCAGGGCGTATTCCCTTGTCGACTCCAGCCAGGTGTCAACTTTCCTCATCTCCATCCTCCTCATTGTCTATGGCAGTTTCAGGTAAGTTTTTTGTGCAACGCAGAATTTTGGGTCTGTTGATGGAGATGCTGCTTGACCTGCTGGAAGTGTTTATAAATTTAGCTTTGTCCAAATGAGAACCTAGCCCTTTTTGTAAGGGAAACCAGACCTCTGGCAAGTCTAAAAATACGTTGCTTAAAAGTTTGTGTGAAAATAAAAATTTCTGAACTACCGACTGGACTTGGCCGGCAGACGAAAATTCCTACTGTTGAGCACTGGACCTTCACACAAATATTCACCAGATGAATCATCAAGCACAGAGCTTCAAGACGACGCTTTATTAAAAACAAGGCTGTCAGGGAAAATAAATATAATCTGTATAGTCAGTTAGTTATAGCAGAGGAAACCCTAAAATCCTTCTTTTGCTTTTTTTGCTTATGGGGGTTATAAAGTTGCCCAAGTACCGTAAGACGGTACAACACGTGTTTTCCACAACCTTTAAAGGTTTGTTTGAATTTGACTTTTAAGTATGCAGTCCAGCACTGTATATGCATGTATCATCAAAAACCGTATACAAGACATATAAAACAACAATGTGAAATGTGTTTATCCAGCTCCTGTCTACGTGTTGTTTGTGGCTTAAGGCCAAAGTATGGTCCTTTTTTTACTCATACGCCAGGGTTCATGTACAGTGCACGTGACGAAATTGTTTTCATCTGAAGAGAGAATGTAGGGGAGAGCGGGCCACAACCTAACGCTTTTTGGTTTTGGCTCAATCATTTAAAACATATTTGAGTTTGATTAATTATATTTTTACACATGCAACACACACATCTCTGCTACAAATAAACATTTGAAGTTTGTAGTACTTACCATTCTTGGACAATTACACCAACGTTGACAGAAGTGCAAACGTTACAACTTACCCCATAGGTGGGGTTAAATGTAACAGGCAGGGGGTTAGTTGTAACACTTGCTAAAAATTAAGTTTGCAGGCAAATATTTCAATACTATTTCGTCTATATACTTGAAGTGAATATTGTTTATATATCTGTCTATAATAGACAGGTATCCACACTGTATACTGTATATTTAACAATAGTTCAATTATAAATGGATACAAATGTCTAAATATGTGAGAAAAAACAGCACAATTATGACAAGACATTTTTTATATGTGACCCAGTCTGTAATAACCACACTACAGTTTTAAAATCAAATTCTAAGATAATCAGCATCAAAGTCTGATTTTATCCATTCATTTCATTATGATTTCAATCTTTGACATGACCTTATTCTAATCAATATTAAAGATATGACCAAAAATAAATTTGAAACATGGTTTTTGATAAGACAGGCACATTTATTTTGTTGGCAGCCAGCAATCATTCGTGTGTAGCCTATTTAAAAGAACGGCAAGAATTACGCTAACGTTAGCGGTTTTCATATCGTAAGTGCTGAGGGGTTTGTTGTACACAGCGTTACATTTAACCCTGCTGGGTCAAAATATTTTCATGCCAAAAAAGTTGCTAAGAGCTGCAGACATATTTCAAAATGATGCTATGTTTTAGTCAACAAGACACTGATTAAGATGACATAGCATTGGATTTGGTATCTTACACACCCAACTTAGAAACCGGAAAAAAAAAAACATATGATGAAAAAATTTACTTCCATGCCACCAAAACACTCGTTCATCAATAACTCTCTGGAAAAACATAAATTTCCAATAATTTGCGGGAGATCGTCTTTTGGCAGCGTGAAAAAAATACCGGAAAAAACAAAACGCTGAACCTTGTGCAACAATGTAAACAGTCCGTGTTATAAAAATCTGACGGTGCGTCGCACCCCTTCATGCACCGTCAGATTTTTATAACCCCTTGTTCATGCTTAGGTCGAATGTCCGTATACCCGCACGAGTCAAAAAAACGCTTGACCGTGCGTGTACTATCCTCCGCTTTAGGGGTGGGCGATATGACCAAAATCTTCTATCATATGAATTCATTTTATATCATGATAACAATATGTATCACGGTAGAGTTTTTTATGTTTTTTTAATAAGGTTTTTCTTTATTTTTAATACCATAGAAATGTTCATAATTAATGAGCAGCGGTTGCACGACTTGCACGCTCCTCACACACAGAAAGAGCACACGCATATAGATCTGTTATTTATGTTTCAATGGCTTAAAATAACTTGTTTTAAAACTGCAGCGCTTCAATACGTGTACAAACGTTACGTTTCAGTGACCAACTGCACAGGAGGGCGCGTAACCCCGATAGAGACGATATAGTCCAAAATCTCTACCTGTTGACACATTTCTACCGGTTAATCATGTCTACCGGTTTATCGCCCACCCCCACTCTGCTTAAATGTGTGTCTCTCCACATAGGTCATTAAACATGGACTGTGAGAACCAGGAGAAGGATAAGGATGGAAATCCCACCACTAATGGCGCCTTCAACAATGGCAACTCTAACAACAGTGAGTCCTGAACCTGTGACGCCAAATAAGATTTAGATCTTTAGAGAAAGATTATCTAAGAAGTTATTTTGTGATGGACTGTAGTGTGCTTTATTGTCACGTGACCTCATTGTGTTGTGTTAAGTGTCCAGTTTGGACAACAATGAAATTTTTCTATGCACAGAAGAATACGTTATGTACTTCATATACAGTACTGTGCAAACGTCTATGGCCACCATGCTACCATTAGATTGGTTGTTTTTGCAATTGTATAGTGATCATATATAATTATTTCTCAGTCTCTTTATTATAAAATACAGGAAATGTGTATGTAGTATTAAAAACAGTGTAAAAGTATAAGCTGAAGTGTGAAGTATTTAGGGTAAACTCCCCTTCAACTTGAGCAATAGCAGGCGGCTGCAGGATCTCTTAAACTTAAATGAAATTAAATCCTAATTTCTAATTCTAATCGAATGACTTCAGGACTTCAGTCTCCTCGAAAATGCTCAACATGTGTTTCGTGCCAAGAGAGGTCACACTAAACACTGACTGATACCTGAAGAAGACATACAGTTTTGTGTACATATTTCCTGTATTTTCTGTTTGTATCTTAAAAAAGAGTGAAAAATAAATATGAATAGACGTGGTGGCCTAAGACTTTTGCACAGTACTTTATGATTATATGTCTGTATGCAAACATAACCCAAATCCTCTGCTGGATATTAACAATGCATTTTCGTGTACACATGTTACTTCATAGGTATTCAGACAATAGACTCCACACAGGCGCTGTTCCTGCCCATTGGAGCCTCCGTGTCTCTGCTCGTCATGTTCTTCTTCTTTGACTCGGTTCAAGTGGTGTTCACCATATGCACTGCAGGTACTCCCAAATCTCTCACCCACTGACCCAATTCACGTGTGCCCAGCGAACTTGTGTAACTTTTGTTTGTCTTGTTATTCCCCTCCTCACTTCTCTTGTTTCTCTCCCACAGTTCTAGCGACCATCGCATTTGCGTTTCTCCTGTTGCCGATGTGCCAGTATCTGACCAGGCCTTGCTCTCCACAGAACAAGTAAGGACAAGAATGTTTTGTTCGCTTGTCGTCTGCAGTTGCCGCCTCGTACAGTATAGCCGCTTGACGGTTCATGTGTTAACAAAACCCAGTGTTATTAAATCGAAACATTAGGCAACATATTCTTTGGAAAGCGATTTGAGTCATCCTAAAAAATATCGGATGTTTTGTTTGCATAATGCTACGTCATGAACTAGATATAGGGGTTTTTAGGCGTCAAGCTAATTCCTTTCCTTAGCTCTGTTTACCTCATGCTGTACAAACAAGCATATGCACATAGAAGGTGGCATGGCGTTAAGGAAAGAGACAAGACTGGTTTATCAGGAAAGTACGATCTTAAATGGTTAACCCTTTAACAAGCTATTCTTCGAAATATCAGCTTTGTTTTCTTTCTAATAAGCGTCATGACCTTTACCACAGTGACCTTATTACTATGCTAGTAATATGTGTGACCCTGGACCACAAAACCAGTCATAAGCAGCACGGGTATATTTGTAGCAATAGGCACCAATACATTGTATGGGTCAAAAATATATATTTTTTTTAGGATTTGAAGTAAAGATCATGTTTCATGAAGATTTTTTTTGTAAAATTTCTACCGTAAATGTATCATTTTTTTTAATAATATAAGTAATATGTGTTTTGCTAATTACTTCATTGTGATAACTTTAAAGGGGTCATATTATGAATTTTTTAGAAGATGTAAAATAAGTCTTTGGTGTTCCCAGAGTGCGTATGTATAGTTTTATCACAGAATTCCCCACAGATAATTTATTATAGCATGTTAAATTGACACTTTTTATGGGGGAAGTAAAAATGTGCTGTTTTTGGGTATGTCCTTTAAAATGCAAAAAACACTGAACGCAATGATGGTGGTTTGTTATATACAAACTCATTTGTGCTGTCAATGTTTTTTTTTTTTTCATTTTTCTCTTTGCACTAAATGCCAGTGCCGTGGTTGGATAGTGCAGATTAAGGGGCGTTATTATTGTAATTAGCCATGCTTACCTACCTCACAAAACAGGCGAAATCTGAACGACCTAATTTTTCACATGCTTGCACAGAATGGTTTACCAAAACTAAATTACTGGGTTGATCTTTTTCACATTTTTTAAGTTGATAAAAGCACTGGGGACCCAATTATAGCACTTAAACATGGAAAAAGTCACGTTTTTTACGCCTTTTTTAGGCACTTTTTTCCATATTTAGATTTTATTTTGCTTCCTCAGATTCCAGATTTTTAATAGTTGTCTCCACTCCACCAAACATTTTCCTATCCTAATAAACAATACATGGAAATGGAAAGCTTGTTTATGTAAATCTCAATTTAAAAAATCTTGAGTAGTTTTGTGGTCCAGGGTAACAAATAAATGAAGTCTAATTCTTTCAACCCTGTTACTTGAAGAATGGTTATCTCAGCTAATGGTGGGCAACGATTAATTGTGATTAATCGCATACAAAATTAAAAGGTTTTGCATAATATATGAGGGTGTGCTGTGTATAATTATTATGTATATATAAATGCTACCCAGTCTCACAAAGTTTCGTGATATAGTCACGTATTTTTTTTATTTTTTTTTCGTGCTATTATCACGAAATTTCGTGTTTTTTTGTGATCGTATAACGAATTCCTGTTTTCGTGTGATTATCATGTATTGGTTACTCGGCTGCTTTTCCTATTTTTAAACCATTGTCGCTTCGGTTTATGGTTAGATTTGGTACAATTTTTTCTGATTTATTTTTTTATAAGTTGCCTGGCGTTAGGGTTAGAGTTGGGTTTGGTTAGGGATGTCATTTTATGTAAATCTAACCCTAAACCGAAGCGACAATGGTAAGAAAATAGGACAAAACAGTCGAGTAACCAATACGTGATAATCACACGAAAACAGGAATTCGTTATACGATCACGAAAAAACACGGAATTTCGTAATAATATAACGAAATTTCGTGAGACTGGGCTGATAAATGCACACACCTATAATTATGTATCTATTTAAGAAACATTTGCATGCATATTAAATTTATATTTAATGTATACATGTATGTATTTCTGTTTAAATATGCATAATAATTGCACACAAAACACACACACATATTATGCAAAAACTCACTTTTATTTTGTATGCTATCTATCGCGATTAATCATTGCCCACCACTCCTCAACATTGAAACTTAAGTTGTTTGTCTAATAACACATTGAAAGAATATACTATAAGTTTCAAGTAAATTTCAGCATATAATAATAATAATAATTTGTTAATTTTTATAGCGCTTTTTTCAACCACCACCAATGGTAGTTGTTAATGTAACCGTTAGTAATACTAATGTATTGTGTTATTTTGTTTTTATTTCGTGATATCTGTGGTGAACATAAAAAAACTATAACAAAGGGATCATTGTTTTTCTTCTTCAATTACTTCAAACCTAAAGATTTTTATTGTGAAATTTAAGATCCCTCTTTACATCAAAATAAAATGACCTCTATGTAAGTTCATCAGGGCATTTTTACAATAGGGTTCGGTTCTGCCCAAGATAAATGCGAGCTATCTCGCAATGTAATCTAGAACCATTACTGTTAGCTTTGGGTGTAACGGTCCTCTTTGTATAATAACATGCAACACCGTTAGAAATCAGATGCTAGTGTGTGTGAAAGACAGCCTCTCGGTCACACAGGGTCGGTCTTGTTTCCAGTTTGTAAGCTTCTCATTTGTTTCCAGGATCTCGTTCGGCTGCTGTGGCCGCTTCACGCTGGCCGAGTTGCTCTCCTTCTCCCTGTCTGTCATGCTGGTTCTCATCTGGGTGTTGACGGGACACTGGCTCCTCATGGACGGTGAGTTAACACGCTCCTCTGCTCTGATTGGTCAGGGGTGTTCGTGTGCGTTTTGAGAGCATGTGCAGAACGGAATGTAAATAAGTTGTCTTGTTTATCTCCCGCATCTTTAGGGAACAGTGGGGTTTAATTCTGCATTCAATGTTGTGTTATTGTCTCCACAGCTCTCGCCATGGGTCTCTGCGTGGCCATGATTGCATTCGTGAGGCTGCCTAGTCTGAAGGTGTCATGCCTGCTGCTCTCAGGCCTGCTCATCTATGATGTGTTCTGGGTAAGTAATAAATGATTCAAGTCATATGGGTTCCTGGGGTTTGGTCTGTGTGGCCTGTAGCCTTTCATCACTTTGAGACATTTTATTTCACTTATAAACCACCAAGTCTAGACATGCTTGATTGATCATTAAAGCATCTTTATATAAAGGGTTAAGCGTAATCCTACTAAAAAAAATCATTATGTATAACATTTGTGACCCCGTCTGTGTGACCCCAGGCTTAAAGGCGGGGTGCATGATCTCTGAAAGCCAATTTTAAAAAATCACCTAAACAAACACGCCCCTACCCCAGTAGAATTTGGACCTTCATTTGATAGACCCACCACACACATATGCAACCCAGGCAACGATGCCGATTAGTAGACATGCCCCTTACTGCTGATTGGCTACAAGTGTGTTTTGGTAGTCAGCCCAACTCCCTTTTCCAAAGCGTTTTTCAGAAATCGTGCACTCCACCTTAAAGGACTTAAGACTTAAAGGAACACAGTGACTTTTTGGGACTTAAGCTTATTCACTGTATCCCCCAGAGTTTAGATAAGTCCATACATACCTTTTTTCATCTCTGTGCATGCCGTAACTCTGTCTGACGCACCCACCGCTAGCCTAGCTTAGCACAAAGACTGGAAGTAAATGGCTCCGGATAGCATACTGCTCCCAATAAGGTACAAAATAACATATTCCTATTTATATGTTGTGATTTGTATAGTCACAGCATGTACAAATATCAAGATCATATAAGACACAGTCATCTTTTAACTGTTTACATACTGTGACTATATTCTCAGAAGGCGGAGCACTGCTACTTGGGCAGTGTGATTAGCGCAACACTTGCGCGAACTCGCCACGTGGCTTCTCGGGTGCTGCGAGCAAATCACTTCGCCCAATTAGCAGTGTTTCGCCTTCTGAGAATATAGTTCCCAGGATGTATACTATTAAAAGATGGCTGTGTCTCATATTACCTTGTTATTTGTACACGCTGTGACTATACAAATCACAACATATAAATAGGTAAATGTTGGTGTTATTTTGTAACTTATTGGGTACAGTATGCTAGCTGGAGCCATTTACTTCCAGTCTTTGTGCTAAGCTAGGCTAGCGGTGGCTGCGTCAGACAGAGTTAGGGGACGCACAGAGATTAAAAAGGATATGTATGGACTTGTCTAACTCTGGGTGATACATTTAATAAGCTAAAGTCCCAAAAAGTCAGTGTGTTCCTTTAAAATCTAAGTAGGTACGTGTACATGCAACCAAATAATCCGTTTGTAATCGTATTGATGGCTCAATCGTATTGAAAAGCCTTCATGTAAACATCTTAATCAATACAATTGGGACGATCGGATGCCAATTTGGATCGTATTGAAAGGGGTGGTGTATACTCCGATATGTGATCCGATCCGCAGGAGAAAAGTACGCATGTAAACGCGTGAATCGTAGTATTTTTTCAATCGGATGCAAAAATACATTGTGCACATGCGCAGAACAATTGTGCTCAAGTTCACATCTTATATTAAACTCCTATGTCACATGATTCTCGTCACAGAAACGCGCAATAGCTAGGCATTGGCATCACGCATTATTAAGGGAAGGTTACTGGGGTCACGCGATGTACATTCTGCTGCGTTTATGGGTACTTTTAAAACATTAGGCTACTTAAAGCAATAAAATAGCATTTTGAAAAGTGTGTTTTCATCACCTATATCTGAAAATTTCTTAAGAACAACTTTCTCCAACTCCGTTTAATCCAGAGATAAAGCCTGAACTCGACGAGAGATGCTGTCCGCAGCGTAGCGTTGCCAAGTCCTCTGCTTTTTTTAAAGTTTATATTTGAGCTACTGTTTAAATAGTTTCCACCAGTTTTTTTTTCTGCAGGTTAAAGATGAAAGTATTTCGTTCATTAGTTATTGGTATTTGGGCTGTGAATAGTCATTGGGATGTTTTTGGGCTAGTTTTGAATGTCCATTGGGATGGTTCTGATACGCAAATCTGGCAACCCTGACTGTGCGCTTGCGCAGACGTTCGGTTTGGATTCTATAGAATGTACAGGAAACAAACATTTTAATCAGATTGCAATCTTTAGGGTGCATGTAAACTGTATCGTCGTAACCTTCAATCGTAGTAAATTCAATCGGATTGACAAAGTTTTGTGCATGTAAACATAGCCATTGAGATTTCAAAAAGTTTTATTGATTTCAATCTTTGACATGATCTTAATTAATCAATTTTAAAGATTATTTTTTTACATTATCTAAGATGATTTTGTGTAGAAAATCTCAAAAAGACTTTACAGACAGGGTCACAATTGTGCCATTGTTAAAAGTCCCAAAATATTGTGGTTAACGGAGAGCTCTGACTCCACGTGAGTCACGTTTAAAAAATATACACACAAACATATACACACACCTATATGTGACCGCACACAAACTACGGCAAGTTACAACATTGCTTGGCAACTGTAAACCACTACCTTGTATTTCGTGTTGTTGCATGCCCAACAGCACCTTTTTAATATGTTTATTCTTGTCCTGACTTGTTTGGAACTCGTCCTACTCTTTTGAAAATACAAACTTCATGTTTCTTTGCTTTTACAATGTAAATGAAGTAAAGCGCTCCTGACCATCGATGACTATGCAAATGCATCTACCGCAGTATAAACAGTATTTCAAAATCTCATACATTCATGACGAGTCCCACCGCCCAACCCTACTACTACCTTTAAACCTATAATTGCTGCTTACTAGAGAATTTGAAATGAAATATTTTAAAAATCCTTTGTATTTCAGTAGTCATTTAGCATGCCGCACCCACCTTCTTTTATCTGTCTTTTTAAGTTGTCAACATCACAGATTTGCCTTAGCAATCAGACGGCAGTCTGTCGAGATCTTTCCAAATCACACCAGGCATGCTTACTCATCTTTTTTTCTGAATCATCCCCTGTAGGTTTTCTTCTCCGCCTACATCTTCAACAGTAACGTGATGGTGAAGGTGGCCACGCAGCCCGCCGACAACCCCCTCGACGTTCTCTCCCGCAAACTGCACCTGGGTCCCGGCATGGGACGGGACGTCCCTCGTCTCTCGCTCCCCGGCAAGCTGGTGTTCCCGAGCTCCACGGGCAGCCACTTCTCAATGCTGGGCATCGGCGACATAGTCATGCCGGGATTGCTGCTGTGTTTTGTGCTGCGATATGACAATTATAAGAAACAGGCCAACGGAGAAGTACCCGGCCAGGCGAACATGTCCGGTCGCATGCAGCGGGTTTCCTACTTCCACTGCACTCTGATTGGTTACTTTGTTGGTGGGTGTTTTTTATGCTTAATATTTAAAATAAAGTCATTTTTGTTGAGATTAGGAGCATCATAAATTGAGTCCTCAGTCAAATCAAGATTATATTTTCACACATTATAAAACAGCCCAGATTTCACTATCAAAATGTTTTTGAGTCATCTGTTACAGCTTGTCCGATCATACCATCCTTTAAGTGGGTGATTTGCATCGTGACTAATCGCTTTGATTGTTCTCACTTTTTGTGTCTTGCTTTCTATCACGTGATCGATCATCTCTCTCTCTCTCTCTCTAACAGGTCTGTTGACCGCCACCGTGGCCTCTCGTATTCACCGCGCGGCTCAGCCTGCCCTCCTGTATCTGGTGCCCTTCACTCTGCTGCCTCTGCTCACCATGGCCTACCTGAAGGTACGTCTCTACGTCCCATATCACATAAGTATGAGACCAGATTTCCAAGAACACTGTTTTGGTGTCAGGGTTCGCTCACGTGTTCAAAAACAATGCGATTGTGTACATCAGGTCAGTTATTTGATGAGGGCGTGTGTGGTATCTATAACACACCACTATATTATTTATCAGCCAGCTGCGCATGCACACACCCTCATTCGTATCTGCTGGTATTCCTTCTAGCATCGGTTACACTGGGTTCTTTTTTTAGGGTGGCAGATGTTTTGTTAGGCATGTCTTGTAACAAAAGATCCTAAATTGTTTGTAGTTTAGTCTACATGCCAACAAACTACCATTGAAACAAATGATTGTGTTCAACACATTTCAGGTTCATATAGGCCTGAAGGAGTGACTTTGATATGTTTATTCAGTAGGTACATGAAAGTAGACTATCCATGAAACAGGTTTACATAGACTTCCTGTTGTATATGACATCATCGTTTTACAAGTGATTATGTGATCGTGTGAAGATGCATTCCTTGCTACTTTAGTCAACAAGTGTAGTGTTTTTTTTTGTGGCTGAATTAAATTTTTTTTAGGTTTATGGCATGCTGCCGTACTGGTCGAACACGAAATTCATTAATGCGGCAAGATAAAATCTTGTGTTAAATATTGCGTGAAAGCATGGAAAAATAAAAATGGGCACAGCTTATTAAAACACGTTTTTAGCAAAACAATTACTAGAGTTCCTATTGAAATGTGTTCAGAAATCATGTGTGTGTATTTGTCCATGCAGGTGTGGATCGTTTTTTTTAATTGTCACATTGTGTATTATATAAAATGTTTTGTGGTTTCTAAAGGGCTTGGTGTTCTGTGCGCGTACATGTGTGTGTGCGTGCGTGTGTGTGTGTGTGTGCGCACGCGTGCATGCCTGTGTCTTTGTCTATATGGGTGTGACCTTCAAGCTTGGATGAAACGTCTAAACATAGAAGATCGTGTAAGAAGAGCTGCTTTCCTGCACGCTTGTTGTACGTTTTTAAAACTGTGGTGACTGCAAGTCTATCTGAAGTTGACAAGGTTCAAGAATATAAACTAGAAGATATATCTATAGTGCGTGAAGTGATGCAACAATGCTCAAACAATGGCCTGGTTGGACTAGAAGCTCAGATTTGTACTTGCTCTGCCAACATTTTTACTGGCCTGACTGCAAATGTAAAAATTGTCATTCATTTACATATTTCATTTATTGATAAATTCCCTTACCTACCAGTCAAGATAAATACTTTTAAAGGTGCAGTGTGTAGATTTTAGTGGCATCTAGCAGTGAGATTGTGAATTGCAACCATTGGCTCAGTTCACCGTTCATCGAAATGCATAGAGCAGGGTTCCCTGAATCTTACCCTGGAGGGCCAGAGCACTCCAGAGTTTAGCTCCAACCCTGATCAAACACACCTGAGCAAGCTAATCAAGGTCTTTATGATCACTAGACAATCACAGGTGGGTAAGTTTGATTAGGGTTGGACCTGAACTCTGTAGTGCTCCGGCCCTCCAGGGTAGGATTTGGGGAACCCTGACATAGAGAAGCTATGGTAGCCGGCACAGGACAAACATGTTGTTGTCTACGACAAAATACAAATACGCTCTCTAGAGCAGTGTGTCTGTTTAGGGCTACTGTAGAAACATGGTGGCATAAAATGGCGACTTCCATGTAAGGGGTGTCCGTGGAAATGTCAAAAAGAACTGATACACACACTGAAAACATTTGAACAAGTTTGATTTTTCAAAATCACAATTTAATATTTCATGTCCCTGAAATAATTTCTGTGGTAAAAAATAAATAAATCTGTCTAATAAGTTTGTCGTGAATGAATACAATACATTATCCCTTAAATGCTTTCTTGTGCAAAAAACTATATTGCATGTGCGCACCTGCGTCTGTCATGACTTGTTTGCAGGAGTGAGGAAGTGAGGACGCAAGTGCAGGGTTTGTTGAATAAATAACATTTAATAAATAAACAGAAACGAAACACGAGAGTCAAAACTCGGCAGGTAAATAAAACACAGGAACAGATGGACGTAGAACGGGAAACAAACATTGTAGTAACGACGATGATCCGGCGATGAGTGTGACACAAACACGGGTATAAATACAAACAGATAACGACACACAGGTAGAATGAATCAGGTGATAATTAACAAATGTCCAGGTGACGACAATATGGAACAGACACAAAACGTCAAACTGATTCTGGCTAGACAGGATTTACAGCAAGTTTTCAAAATCACGGTAATCAAACATGGTTGTAAAGATAATTAATTTTAAACGATAATACTAACCGTCAGGACATTTTATCGTGGTTAATTGTGAAACCGGTAATCGTCCATCCCTAGTTCACACCAGCTGCGGTAGAGGTATCAAGCGCGAGTGATTTCGATGTTAAGTCAATGTAAAGACGTGTTGATGCGTGTCTGGAGGTCTCGCGGCACGAATGAGGCATATAGGGTGGCGCGGTAGACGCGATTACGCCTCAGAATGGCGCGAATTGAGCGGTTCTGCGGCAAACGTGCGAGTTATAAAACTTGAACTTCGGCAGAAAACGCGCCGTGTTAACCAATCAGGTTAGGTGCTCTAGTACTGACGTGATTACAGGAGCAAGCGGAGTCGCAGAAGCCCCTCCCATGACGTGAATTTCCGCGTAAATGTCTCTCTGACTAGAATTTCACGCGCGAATGAAGCAATTAAACTCAAACTGTTCAAGCTGCAAACTAGGCGCGGTAGACGCGATTTTGACGCCTCAAACGCAGCTGGTGTGAACCCACGGTAAGGGGTTGCTTTCAAGTTTTAAAAGTTGAGTAAGAGCACCACCTTGTGGATAATAGCGGGAATACGGATTGCCGTAAAAACTCGTCATTGGCAGGAAACCGTTTTCTCATAAATGACGGGTTAACTCGTTGGGAAAGGGTTAATATAATTTTTGTCCAAACTATCCCTTTAAAGGGATAATGTGTAGTTTTTAAAGTATTTTATTAGTCAAAATCAATGTCTTTATTCATAAATATTTTCTCATTGGTGTCAATGACCTCTGCCAATGATCTGACTTTTCTTTGTAAGCTTAGAATTTCTTCTCTTTATTTACATTGAACGGGTAAGTCCTAGAAGCCTTCCATGTTGTTTCGCCATATTAAAAAACTATAATAGCAGAGAGGGACAAAAAGCACTAGCCTACCGCAACACGTTTTCGTTCAGAACCAGCTGAAACGGACCAGGAGATCAGTGATTACATAACGGCTATACACATTTGGAAAAGCGAGGCGCTAGAGAGCACTATTCGTTTGAAAGCAAAATACAATGTCACCACTAGATGGGGGAAAATCCTACTTATTGTCCCTTTAATACAGCTACTAATAGAGCTCAGGAGGAAACTACATAAATTCCAGTTCTTGTAAAGTTTGGTCTGCGCCTCAATGTGCTGATAACAAAACGACGCCACCACAGTGGTGTAAGGCCGCTACTGCACATAATCATCATCATCATAATAATAATAATAAATGTTCATTTGACCTTAGTTGACTTTAACCCAGATAATATACAGTATGTGAAGTAACCTGCAATTTTGTGTTTCAACCAGAGATGGCGACAGAGAAGCATAAGTTACAAATTATCTGTTGTATCTATTGTATGTATAGCATGAAGCCGAATGTTTGCAAGTCATTAAAGCATGTACACAGTGAAAACAAACAACCTGAATTGACACATGAAAGTGTGCAGAGTGAAAAGTCACAGCGATCTGTAGCTTCCTATAATGCAGCCGCCATTTACCCTAACGGTCTGTTCGTGACTCTGCTTCCATTAAAATACATCAACAATTGTATAGGTGTGGCTTGTTTAAGGTTTAATACAAGGTGAGGGCAAATAAAAACGTTGTAGATAAGGATGCTAACTTGTTCATTTACTAAGCTGTTTTTATTGTAAATCAGCTGATACAGCGATAGTTAAATAGGCTGTGATACTGTAAAATATATGACCCCATCAGTGAAATCCAGGCTAAAGTCTTATAATCTAATGAGGTCAGGAGCATCAATTGATCTCACACACATCTTTTTTTTCCACAGGGGGACCTACGGCGCATGTGGTCCGAGCCTTTCCACGCCAAGGCCAGCAGTTCCCGTTTCTTGGAGGTATGATGCTCCTCCAACCAGCACAGATTCCCGCCCGCCCGCCACCCACCGGAGTGAAAGAGAGAGAGAGAGGTCTGAAGAGAGGAACTAATCTCGTCTTCTCATCATCCCTCATTCCTGTTGTCATCCTCCAGCCAGTGGATGAACAGACGTACGCGGACTTCACTGCCAGATGGATTCACGCGCTCCTCACGGATTTTTCATTCCTTCGCTTCTCTCCATCCTGTGTCTGATCCGCTCAAGTCCATCGCTGGTTTCCGCTACCTCTTTCCTTTCTGGTTCCATTCCATCTCTTTTAATTTTTTTCTCCATCTCCGCTGTTCTGCACACCCACATCGTACCGGATCAGTTGTTTGGCAGACGTGACCGGAGCCGCTTTTTTATTGTGGATTTACAGACCGAGATGCGTTGGTTCCCGCTCTAAACGAACATTGGACGAGGAACGCGGATTCTGCCGCAGCGCGCGGCGACGACGACGACCCAGTAAGGGACCAGCACACAGTAGAGGACAGCCCCCTACTCCTCTTTTCTTTCTCTCTTTCTCTTTCTGATAAAACCCCGCCTGCATCCATCTCCACCTTTCCCCTAACAGTCCCTTACCCTTTGCAGAAACGTGTATTTTATTTAGAAAGATTTTATTCTTGGCATATACAGAAATGATGCATTATAAATTGTCAGGGTGTTCTGCCCTATGTATATATGTGTACACATGTATTAGGGGTTATCATGTTGAGAAGCGTGCGCGTGCGTGCGTGTGTGTGTGTGTGTTCGTATGTGTGTGTGAATAAGAGATTGAACTACATGAATATTTTTGTCTGTCTTTTTGATCTCAGTGGAGTCGTATCCGGTGAAAGGAAAGGCAATGGCACTGATGGGACATGTTTTTGTTTTCCCCCCATAAATGGGTTTTTGTCTAAGCTTTTTCTAAGAGACACATTGGGCCCATTTATGACACGAATTTCCCTCGTAAATCCATTCCTGTGTAATTGTGTCATTGAATCAAACGTGACGGTTTGCGTAAGAATGGTTTACGTGCGAAACACAGAAGCTCATTCTGCTCGTGCACTTGAATGAGGCCCATTGAGAGCCGAAAAAAAGAGCTGACGCATACACGGCTCGAGCGTTGGATAAAGGGTGATGTATATGGATGAATGTATAGCGAATAACTCCATGAGGTCATATGCCCCCTGGATAAAATCTTTAAAGATTGTACTAAAATCATTGGACTCAAATTTAAAGAGGCCGAACTATTTCGCATTAGTATTCCAATATTTCAAGCATTAATATTTTAGTTTATAGCCATTCCTTCGAGACGATTCGATCTACGACAGTTAAACTGGAACTGAGAACGTGTCGCGTGATCGAGTGAGCGTGCGTGTGTGTGTGACGTTGTAGAAAATAATGCATTTTGCTGGCTCAGTCTGTTTGCTTTTTTTTACCTGTTGTTACCTGTTTTTTAATCTGTTAGCTGTCTGGCCTTGCATGTCAATTGTACAGCGTGTCGTTCTTTAAAGCTGCGTTTCCAGGGCAACCGCGATAGTGCGACACTCTGAAACTGAGACGCAGACAGAGTCGCACAAGAGATTTAATCAAACGAGGAGACGCAGCCGGGGCAACCAGACTTGGAGCGTTTGTACCCCGAGGCCGGGATTTTGGATGTGCACCTAACAAACACTGTAGTGCGTTGCCCGAATCTTCAGTATGAACATTTTATCGGCAGTGGGATATGGTTAACCTGAGCATCATGGACATCATCTTACCCACAATCCCGTTCACTTGTCCTCCTGCCGCCCGTATAGACGTTACGAAAAGAAGAAGAAGAAGAATGATGATGATCATGGTGGTTGCATTGAAAATAAACACAGATGTCCTTTTTTATGAACGATTTTTTTTTTTAATCCCATCATTTGTATTTCCTCCCTCTTTATTTGTGGAGTTTCATTTTGTATCTTCTCCATCATTCTCCCTGCCTGCAGAGGGCGCTAAAAGCTCCGGGCTATCAACATTAACAGCCAAAAGGGTTCTGTATAAAAAAGATTTTTTTTGAATAAATAAATTAAAAGTGTAGTGAAATGTGGATCCAAATGAGCTGTACGAAAGCATTGCAGCTCTCCTAACCTTACCTTTCTTCTCTTTAGTCAGGATTCTGCTGTAAATAAACATGACTCTAACTGTATGACTAAGAGTTTTCTTTTATGAGACTGCATGGACATTTTATTTACTGCATGGACATTTACATTTACATGTAACTGGACTTGATTTCACCTTAAATGGGCAACAACATAGATTTACATTGGTGAGAGAAAGAACGTACAAGATTGTCACTGGGGTGGTGCTTCAAATGTACATATCATACCAAAATGGTACATATCAGTACCTGTTAAAAGACTGTGGTTTGACTAGATCCCATACAAGGGTTGCCTTTGAACTGAAACATGCACACCCACTAAATATATGATGATGATGATCTTTTTAACTATGTAAAGAATGAAAAATGAACAAAAAGAGTCTATTCATGTGCAGATTTGAGACTGTTACGGTATATGAGGAGCTCAGAAGACGCTAAACACCACCTGTGTCAAAAATGAGATTATATTAACCGAATGCTCTCAGCACATGATACACTCAAAAAACTTTCGCTTCAAATCCCAGCCTCAGGTCAAATACTGGTTTGTTGGCGGAATCCATTAAGAGTCTGTTTAAAAAGGTAATTTACAAGAAAACATGTCAGATGCACACACACACACACACACACACACACAGGGGATGTACATTATAATACATGCACTGTTACACTTTAAGACTCTTGAGGAAATAAAACTTGTTAACAAATACAGTATCATTAATTCATATTCATAGTTATATGTCTTTAATTATTATGTACTTACATATGAAGAAATGTATACACCCTGTGTATACATACTCACCTAAAGGATTATTAGGAACACCATACTAATACTGTGTTTGACCACCTTTCGCCTTTAAAACTGCCTTAATTCTACATGGCATTGATTCAACAAGGTGCTGAAAGCATTCTTTAGAAATGTTGGCCCATATTGATAAGATAGCATCTTGCAGTTGATGGAGATTTGTGGGATGCACATCCAGGGCACGAAGCTCCCGTTCCATCACATCCCAAAGATGCTCTATTGGGTTGAGATCTGGTGACTTTGGGGGCCATTTTAGTAAAGTGAACTCATTGTCATGTTCAAGAAACTAATTTGAAATGATTCGAGCTTTGTGACATGGTGCATTATCCTGCTGGAAGTAGCCATCAGAGGATGGTTACATGGTGATCATTAAGGTATGGACATGGTCAGAAACAATGCTCAGGTAGGCCGTGGCATTTAAATGATGCCCAATTGGCACTAAAGTGTGCCAAGAAAACACCCCCACACCATTACACCACCACCACTAGCCTGCACAGTGGTAACAAGGCATGATGGATCCATGTTCTCATTCTGTTTACAACAAATTCTGACTCGACCATCTAAATGTCTTAACAGAAATAGAGATTCATCAGACCAGGCAACAATTTTCTAGTCTTCAACTGTCCAATTTTGGTGAGCTCGTGCAAATTGTAGCCTCTTTTTCCTATTTGTAGTGGAGATGAGTGGTACCCGGTGGGGTCTTCTGCTGTTGTAGCTTATCCGCCTCAAGGTTGTGCGTGTTGTCGCTTCACAAATGCTTTGCTGCATACCTCGGTTGTAACGAGTGGTTATTTCAGTCAAAGTTGCTCTTCTATCAGCTTGAATCAGTCGGCCCATTCTCCTCTGACCTCTAGCATCAACAAGGCATTTCCCAGTAACTGAGCAGATTGTGAAATGTTCAGACCGGCCCGTCTGGCACCAACAACCATGCCATGCTCAAAATTGCTTAAATCACCTTTCTTTCCCATTCTGACATTCAGTTTGGAGTTCAGGAGATTGCCTTGACCAGGACCACACCCCTAAATGCATTGAAGCAACTGACATGTGATTGGTTGATTAGATAATTGCATTAATGAGAAATTCAACAGGTGTTCCTAATAATCCTTTAGGTGAGTGTATGTGCGCACTATTACAATATCAAAATACTCTCACCTGCCCAAAGACTTGGATGTCTCTCCCAATACCAAATTTTCAATCGAGGGAGAGAGTCATACAACTTGTAGGGGGGGTTTCCACAGATGGCTTATCCTAGTCCCAGACTAAAAAATGCATGTCTTAATAAAAAAAAAACACCTTGCACTGACGTATCTTAACATATATTAGTGCCATTGTATTTTGTAAGGTATGTTTGTAAAACGACTTAAATGTCCTAGTCCTAGATTAATCTGGCTTGAACCCAGCATTGCTGCTTGGAGCTATATTTTATTCATGCATTTATATTGTCAATGTGTTCTTACCGTTTCTAAAGAAGAAGCAGGGACAAACTTGGTCAGGATGCCAGCAGATGGTATTCCTTTTGTTTAAACCTAATGAAACATTTAGAGTGATTTGGACATACAACACAAGTTCCCTGAGTAGGAGGACAATTAATGTAGCCAGTCAAGGTCGAATCCTGAGAGAGAATTACATCTGAGGACTACTTCACCATAGATCTAATGAAAATTATTCTAATGAATATTATATTAAACACAGTCTCAATCCATAAACTATGACAAATGAAAACAGTTATATTAAAGGGGACATATCGTGAAAATCATGAAAATGTAATGACACCCTGTATGGTGTGGTGCATCCCTTTATGCCCCCCCCCCCAAAAAATAATTGTGACATAAAACATTCCAAAACTTAAAATTTGAATTAAACAAAACCTATTGAATTATACATTGTAGTGCTGTTGGTTAGTAGTCTTATTTTTATTTTTTTTATTTTTAAAGGTTTAACTACACAGATTTTATGATAAAAGAATGTATTGTATAAATTGTAATTAAACTGGGGCCCCCTGCTTAAAAAAAAAACATAGTATTAAACAAATATTATAATCACTTAGGGTTTTCAATCATCAGGGTATGGTGATATTAATGAATAATAATGAGGATAGAGATGACCAGCACATTAGCTTTTGTTGCTGTTGTTTTGTAATTGTTATTGATACATCTGTTTTGTATTAATCTAAAGTTTAATAGCAATAATTAATAATAGTGTTTACAAAACATATTAAATAAAATAAATTAGATATATCTCATTTTATTACACAGTTATTAATAGTTGCCTCTAATGTTTTGACTATAGGTTATTAAACAATCGCCACAAGGTGGCAGTCTTACCACAGTCTGTCAATGCAACTGCGTTTGCTGTGTTATAAATCTTTGCAAATATTTTTAAACTCATCATTATCGTTTATCATTGAGTTTTATTTGCGTTTTCTAATTTGGTAACTATAAATAATCAATAAATTAAATAATAGTATGCTAGAATTAATGCTAAATATGTTAAATGCAATATTTAACGAATAAATGCAGTTATTTGGTACGAGTTACACTATAATCTATCTTTTTGTGTTTTTCAAAAGCAAACAGACCTTATTACTTTATTACTATTAATGCTTCAAAACATTTAACAATACACAAAACAAACAGAATACACAAAAACCTCTACACAGGAATGAAAACATACAAATTGTAAAGTTTCACAAATAAAATACGATAACAAAGATAAATTAGTACAATAAAAAAAATAAAATTCAAATAAATAAATAAAAAATATGGAAAAATTAACAGGTTACTTTATACTAATTGAAGGTCGCGTAAACGCAAGTTGACGTCACTTCCCGTGCGGTGGCCCTCAGGAAAAATGGCCGCTCATTGAAGTGACGTGTGCTGCTGAGTCAGCTACTCTTAACACAACAACAGCACTGTATTACACACACATGAGCTTTTTACACTGCGACACCAGTATTGCTATTAAAGACTGAGGAGATGAGACACTGTTTATGATTATTTTAAATATTTATGATTAAATGTTAATGCTGATAACGCATCTGCTGTAACACAATTAGGTTTCTAAAGAAATAGCATTGCACAATTACTTTTCTGAGATAATTATCTCTTTATATTTTCTTAATTTAAAACCAACCGGGTGTACAGCAAAACACAGTTTCAAACTTATTTCGTGAAACACAGTGCAAAATAAAAGATAAAGTAAAAAATAAATAAATAAACCTGAAGCCACTGTTTTTACATTACCCAAATGTTGTTTGTATGGGACCTCTTAACAACTGACTAACTACAAACACACACACATACACAAATGCTGGGTTGTTTTAACCCATAGTTGTGTGAAATATGGACAAACACAACCATTGCATTCAAATGAGTTGTTTCACCCCAAAATTATGTTTTTCAACCAAATATCAACATCTAGGTTAATTTAAACCAGCGGTTTGGTTTTTCTATATTTTATCCAACCACATGCCAGCCTTTTTTTAAATGTGCAATTACTATTTTTAAACAGGTAACCTCTCTCCATCTGCCATGGGTTGGGCAAACAGTTCATCCGGACTAAGATTTACACATTTCTCACAATATTCAAATGTAAGACCAAGGTTTTACATGTCAACTTTAAAGCAGCTAACTATTTTAAGCTGCTTGCCATTGAATTCAGATTTATGGGGTGGTTTGGGAGTGTGAGGGGTTATTTAGGAGTCAAGAAAGTGCTAGACACTTTGAAACTGTGTGGAATTTCTAGGTTCCTTCACTGTTCCCTGGATGGATCACCTAAAGGATCTTTACAGCTAAAGTTAAATGACCATACAGAATTCCAGTAGGACTGTGTGGATTGTTGCATGTTATCTGTGGGTCAAAGAGGAATGCATTGCTATATAAAGTGAACTGTGTTGCGTGGAAGGAACAGAGGTCATTTTGGCACATATATTCAATGGTCAAATAAGCAAGCAAAAAAAAAAATGAAAGAGAGGATAACATCACATAAATAGTGTGAAGTGCTGAACTTGTTCTGTTGAATATCCGTTAAAATTATGGATTCAGTTAAACGTTAATACAAGTTAAGTTGTGTATTCGTGGAATATAGTTGATTTGAATTATATATAAATAAATGTGACTTTTCCCTAAGTCCCTAGTACATACAAGAGAAGTAAACACTAAATGTTAAAATACATGCTATTTTTTGGTATACCCACCTTATAAACCTCAACTCATAGACATTATGTTAACATGTAATACAATTAATTCCTAAGACTTATAATTATATACCATTTTTTAAATGATACCCTGTCTGTGAAATCTAGCCTGAAATCTCATAATTATCAATCATTGATTTTACTTTAATTTCAATCTTTGACATGATCTTACTCTGTCAATATTAAAGATATCAAGCTTTTATTTGCACTGAAATGGTCTTTACATTATGTAAGATGATTTCAAGTAAAAAAGATGACTTTACAGACTGGTTTTTACAGACTGGGTCACAAATACAAGAAAAGAAAAGAATGATACCAGTGACAAATAGCTAGAAATAAAAATGTGATGATTTGATGTAAAGCTTAATTTATAGATAATAATAATAAAAGTGATTTAACAAATTACAAGCTTGACATTGGTGCTTTTAAACCGTTTTTAGACTTCCATAAGTGCCTTACTTTAGCATTAACTGTTTTTAAAAAAAAATGTTTAAATTATTAATATTAAGCTAAATTATTCTTTCGATAGGGGTTTATTTATTAGGTCAGATTTTTTAAATCAACCAATTTTGATTCGGTTCAGGAATGATTTTTTACATTATTATACACACTGTCCGTTTGTTTCAACTTATGTTTGGCTCAAATATGAACACTTTCCAGGTTAATTTGAACCTATATTTTGTCCAAACAACCCAACATTTTTTGAAGCATATATGTTATCCCATGAAACAGTAGTACACTTCCATAGTGTACTTAAAGTGCTTTATTTTCGCACACTAATTTTGTACTTAATATACTAAAAATTCATCTTTAGTACTTCTTAAGATGTTCTTAAGATCATCTAAGTGTACTTCACTGTGCTATTTTGAGACACCATAAATATGAACTAAAATGTGCTAAAAATGTATTTTAAAAAATGTATCTTGTAAACTTGAACCCATCTTTGTATGAAAGTTGAGTTCAAGACAAGTTTTAACTTAATACATTTTTGAATACAGAGATAGTATGTTAAAAGTGCATTTTAGTTCATATTCATAGTGTCTCAAAATAGCATAGTGAAGTACATTTAGATAATCTTAAGAACATCTTAAGAAGTACTAAAGATGAATTTTTAGTATATTAAGTACAAAATTAGTGTGCGAAAATAAAGCACTTTAAGTAAACTATGGAAGTGTACTACTTTTTCACCTGGGATACCAATTTAATCTATCAAATGATATTTGTTCAATAAATTAAAATGTTTCTTTAATCAACTTAAAGTGCACAAATGACATCTAAACGGTGTGCTTCGTAAAGAAGGCTGGTAGTATATTGATGTTTAGATTATAGGTTATCTTTAAAGTAGTGCTCAACGCTCCTCCCTCAACCCTCAGGGTGTGTTTGAATAAGACTCGCATGGCCCTGTATGGGGTGGGTTCCCCTTAGCCCATTGCCCTTTGACCCCTATGTACATTCCGCATGTATTCTGTGAAATGAAGTGAGGAATTCCTCTGAAGTTTGGTTAATGGATTGGAGTTTTTCCTCAGGAGCTACTAAGGAACAGAATGTAGACCTTTGGCTTTTTACAGGGTATGCCATCGATGCTTTAACTTTAGCATGAATATATCACAAACATATATATGTAATTGATGCATAACATTTCAATTAATCTTTAGATTTATATGAATGTTAAAAAGAAAAGTATTTTTCGTTCTCGCACTGGTCATTCATTCATTCATTTGAACTAATAATGACAAATAACTAAAATATGGTGTCTCAATGAATATAAGGACATTAAATCTCCATACATATTAATTGCAAAACAATGAGCAAAATGATAATTTAATTAGATGATCTTTAGCATTTTGCACTGAAAGACATGCTAGCCTCCCAAAAGCTTTTTTTAAATAATGTCAGTTTGAAAAATTTATTTTTTTATCTGAACAAATAGATTAATTAAAAAAATAGCTTTTCAGTCTCACATAACGTAGATAAAACTATTTAAAGATCTACCTTTGAGTAAACTTATAACCTTGCACTGTAATTGTCACAATTTCATTCACAATTTTTGAGTAAAATGTTGCGCCATCCTTTAAAAACAGCTTCAGGACTGGGAAACCAAAATGAACATACATTTCTGGCTATAAATGTTCACACCCTAAGATTTTAAACTCAACAGTATGGCTGGAATTCACCTACAGGAAATGCAGAGCTTATTTTACTGATGTTTTTTGACACGTTCAGCGTGCAAAACTCCTCACCCTGTTTTGGACAGCCACCCACACAGCTGGAATGTCGGGCATGCGCTCCGTACACCCGATTTAGGGTGAAAAGGGTATAGAGCACTCTTCTTAAGGCTAAACAAGGTGGGGGGAAAAGATTTTGGAGGTGGGGGTCTAGGCTTAAAAAGAGAGATGAATCTCAAAGAGCTTCGCATCCCATCCATGTCACCACCCACTGTGATGCTGACAGAAAAATCTAATCCATTAACCTTCTGTTTTGCTCAGGGAAATTTTCAATGACTATCTGTCACCAGTGTTTTCCCTGTTGGGTTGTCCATGAGGGGCAAACCAAAGAGAGGGAGAGATGCAGAAGATGAAGCAGAAGAGGAAGGTTAAAGGGCAGAGGAAGAGAGGAGGAAGGGAATTGGGGGAAAAGAATAATGATGAAAACTTTACCTCCCAGTTTCATATTCTCTGTTTGTACACAGCTCAGGTGTGACTGATAAAGTTTAAAAGGGCAACGAATGAAATTATTCAAATAAATTAATTGTGTTTTTTAAGTATATTTTTGATAATATTACGTTTTGTGTCATTTAGGAAAGCATATTTAACTTCTATATTTTTGTTTATGTATATACTATGTTTAGATCTTGGCAAATTAATCTGATTCTGATATGATTGTGTCGTTATAATTAAAAATAATCGGAAAAAGTGGAATTGTATATAGACAATTTTGCAAGATGTAAACAACACTGGTCCGGAAGCACTTCCCGTTTCATTTTTGTAACACTGACCAAAATATTAATATTAATTAATATTAGAATAAAATACAACAAACAGAACATTTTGAAATAAATCAAAATGTTAAATAAATGTAAAGTAAAAAACATAAAAACAAAAGGAAGTGCTTCTAGACCAGTGATGTTTACATTTTTTTCAAAACGGTCTCTATGAGTATAGCATTTAACCAATTAAAACTAAAAATTACTACAAATAAATAGTAAATTTGTATGTGTTTTTTCTAGAAAAAATCTAGAACTTTAAAAAACCTACAGATAGAAATCACTGAAAGTACATTCTCTCAAGCATATAAAATAATTTATTTATGTTAGTTTAACTAATAAATCAAAAAACATGTATGAAGACGTTTCAAAGATCAAAAGTTATATCTTAACCTACAAAAGATTATTGGATGATTTGTTATTCAGGAAATAATTAATTATTTTATTTTTAAATATATAATCTATTTTATTGTGAAATTCAATCCTCTTTTTTAATGTTTTTAACTTTGTTACAAATGTTTATAATTTATTTTTTAAATAGTTATTCTAATGAAGAAAAAACATATGCACATATAAAGTTTCATCATATGAAAATTGTGAATTATCTCTTTCATACTGTAAAATTACAAGCAAGAAAACAAATTAATTTGTTTTCAATTTAAATGTTTTGAATGTTTATTTTTAAATAATTTAGAATTGAATAATTTACAATTTTGTCTTTCAAATGTTTTTATTTATGTGTTTATGTGTTTTCGTTTGGTTTTGCTTAAAATATTCAGTACCAAACTTTAGTAATAATTGGATTGAATATTAAAATTGTACAGATTTGCTGAAGTGTTTTAGAAATACTTTTACAGACAGCATTTCAGTAATGTGATCATTTTGAAGATAGCCTTTATACAGTACATTTTAAAAATTAACCTGATTATTAGTAGTTATTTTATTTCAATTTATTTTTGTTGCTTTTCAAAAGAAAACATTCGTTCTGTTTTACAGCTTTCGTATTTAAAGGTTTTGGTACTGTTAGAATACCTACATTTGTCCTTTGTCATAACATTAAATTAAATCTTTTTCTTTTTAGAATGATTTCAAAAGGCACTTAATTTTAATTAAGTTAATCAATTATAATTTTATTATGACTTTATTTGTTTAAATAACCATAAACTAAAACAAATGTTTCAAGCATGCTTTACTGGTGAAATTGTATGTGCATGTTTTTGAGTTGCACATCAACCCTTATACAGACAAAACGTGATAACCTATAACCTTTAAAGTGAATCCACCTACAGACTATACCAGAGGACTTTTGGTCAAGATCATTGTGCATCTATACAAATTATTTACAAAATGGTATGACAGCAGTAATGCGCAATTCATGATTTAAAACCCAGTTTGATTTATAAATGTCAAAATTCTGATAACTAATTATTTTATTTCAAAGTAAGTGTAGTCTTGTAAATCTCTTGAAGTTATAATCTCAAATGAAGTATAGGCAACAGATGAGAGAATATCTCTTATAGTTTTTCATTTTTTTCCACAAGCTGTTGAATGCATTGCTCTCCCTCACATCAAACACTTTTTTACAGAGTAACCACACAATCAGATCCCTTCAATTTGGGGGACAGCGAAAGGGGATGGGGGAAATGGGCCCTTTCCCACCAAACAATACCATTATTTCAGCTCCCTTGGCCAAGAATGCCACATTTCACAGCCCACTACCCTCCTCCAGATGTCAATCAAAGCTCACAGAGGACTCAGGCACCTCCCATGACTGCCCCTTCTCTGGTTCGGCCCACCCCTGTGTCCCAACCCACCACAATCTGACTGCACAAAAGTGCAACTCCGTATCCATGTTGTACATTCTGTGTGCTTCTGTTGAAGGTTGCCTCAATAGAAAAGCAGCGTTAGCAGCGCAAAAGGTCATAGGTTTGAACCCAGGGAACACACATGCTGATTAAAAAAAATATACCTTGCAATATCTTTTAATATAAATATATTAAAATATATAGAATGGTATTATTTTCATTTGATTTAAAATGTCAAAGTATGTGACAAAATATTAATTTACCCATTTGACAGACACTTTTATCCAAAGTGTTCCTCAGGAATCCAACCCATGACCTTAGTGTTGCTAGCACTGTGCTATAAGTATACAGTTGAGCAACAGGAAAGCTATTGCTCAGGAACGTCACATTTTAGTTTTATAAAGCTAAAACTTATTCAACAACTTAATATTATACTAAATAAAAATAGAAATGCCACCAAATATTTCTATATTATGGTTTCTAAACATAAATAGATTAAATTAATTAAGGAATCTGTATAAAAAAAGGAAGTGAGTGTCGTAAATATTAATTAACACGTTTCTGACCTTAAATGCCAATTTTCAGTAATTGTAGTTTAAAAATGTACATGAAAGTATGGAAGTGATGAGAAATTTGTGAATGGGACACAGTGCGTCGCGTATTTGTTGCTCAATTAAAGTATGCAGCGGCGGTATCACATTCGCGTCCAATCACAGAACGAGTCAGAACGCCCAACAGCTGAAGATTTAACCAATAGCTGATCACAGAGCACAGACTAGCGCAGGAACGGACCAATCAGCGCGGCGCATGCAAATCTGGGGTTCGCTCCGGCTGGATCTGAATGTCAACTAGTCAAAGATGGAGTCCTACGTTGGGAGGCCTCGAGGCCGCTGCGCGCGTCTTTCCATTCGCGCGTTAATTTCGCCGCACCGCGCGTTAACATTTTTAACCGCACATTTGGAAACGGAGAGTCTGAATGCACGCGTCATTTGAAAAAACGGAACCCGAAAAAGAAGACGCTCAGGTTTTGCACCTTTTGCTCAACTTTTCCTCTACTCTTTCCCTCTCTCGTCTTTTACCCCTTCATGTTTTTTTCCTCTCCGACGGAGTGTCCCTCCCTCGGTTAGATACCATTCATGAAATTTGGGGGTTCACTATATGTGCATTCCACGCATTTGGAATGATTGGGCGGAAATGGCGGGAGCTGTAGGGCGTAAAGGAGAGTTTAGGGTGGATGTGCAGAATGAACTGATCGTGTCATTTTCACGCGCATCAGGACCGTGTGCCATCTACACGTTGGGTACGAGCAAATCTTTTCTATAGTATGTGCGTATTGTATGCTGTCTAGGGACATTAAGATGGACGAATTGTTTTTAAAGATAACATATAGGGGTGTACATGCACTCGCAAATGTTGTGCAGGGTTTACCTTTCCAAACGGTGTTAATATTAGGGTATTGTAAACATAGCAGCGTTAACGAATAAAGTGTTAATTCGATTCAAAGCTCAGGTTCAATTCAGCCAGTGGTGTTTTGCATTTATCCCGAGGCAAAACAAAAATGTTCAAGTAACATATGCAATTAAAATCCGACTAAATTTCTATTATAAACGAAACAAAATGTGCATATTAATTCTTATATTATTACTGAAGGTAAGATGGTAACTTTGGGGAAGTTGAAAGTAGCTTAATTACTTAATTTAATATAAACTTTAAGCAACATGTTAAACAGTTTTTGTGTAGCGTCTTTGTAAATGTTTACTTGTTTTAAACGCTTCGTTAAACCGTTTAATTTTCCGTGCTGTTGTTTTAATTTTGTCGAATGAATTTTGCACATCGAAGATTTAAACGAGTGCTTATTTCTTTTTGTTTACTTAAAGTTTTGTTTCGATTTCATTGCATTTTATGGGTCTGTCTGTCAGTCGGTGTGCAATAATTCCAGTCGTTTTAGAAACACAAAGTGCTGTGACACTCACTTCTAGAGTTTAAGTTAGTTAAGATTTTTTTATTCATTTTATTTTATGGTACACTAAACTAAATGAATACAAAACGTTAGACTTTTTGATTTTAAGAATGCATTTCTTTTTAAAGCAAGGCAAATCGTTTTCGAAAATGTGTAATAGTAAAGCTTTTAGTTGTGCATTTTTAATTTTAATTCCTTTTTATTCAATTATTTTCTGCATTTTCTTTTTAAGTTTGTTTAGCTTAATTTGCTGTCATTTAATTAAAAGTGTGATAAAATATATTAACTTCTATATTTAAGTGAATCAAAAAGAACTTAGTCAAGTTCAGTTCTTTCCTTTGATATTATTATTGTACGTTTAAGAAATGTAATCATTCATTGAAACAGATGAAACGTGACACTGTTAAGGTGGATTGTGTGGGGAACATATTGATATCGACCATGTTTTGTCCATTGCCCTTTTTCTGTTGTACTACTGGCCAATCAGAAGAGCAGTGCAATATTAAAAGGGCATTGGCTTATAGAACAGAGACCTCCGCCAACTCTTTATTGCCTTAACCTAACTGGATCTGAAGTTTAGATACAGTGAGTATAAAACATTATTTTAGTATTCCCAAGTAGTTTTTCCATATGCATAAACTGTGTAAATGTTTAGATTTTATTTCTGACCATTAAAGGCAAAGACCATTAAAGGCAAAGATCTTTTTTTAGTTGCATAATGTATGCATGTACATTTGGCACTAAATGTAATGTATTTTTAGAGACAGTTGCAAAATTCCTCACCAATCGAAACCAAACTTTCAAGAACTTTAAACAAGGGATAGAGTGAAAATAGCCCTAGCCCAAAGAAGATGGCTGACCAAATGTCCACGTGCTGATGTGCTGAGGTCAGCTGCTCTGACGATGTTGCACTACTGTACCATCCATTCTAGCAGTGCAATAGTATTGTCATAGCATTTAACCTTTGCATATTCAACTGAAATCCTGGGAAGCGAAATGCAAACTAGAAGCGCTCTTTACGTACTGTCATTTGCTATTTTTTTGTTTAATAAATGCATAAATAAAAGCACTACTTCCAGGCTTAAAGCTGAGTTAAGGCATCATTTGTTTGGGGGCATGGGAACTGAATTGTGTATACATCACAGTCAGTTGCCTTTGTTATTCCACCATGTGACATGGTTGGTTTGTATAGGTAAAGGTAAGAAGGGCATAAATAAAGGTGCATGGGTCGGATCCTCCCTTGTCGCAGGTTAGCATAGGGGGAAGGGAATGTTTTCGGTGGAATGCAGGGAAGCAGGTCCAGTTGTGAGTATAGGGATGGGGGATGGGTCAGGAGAGGGGCCCGGGACTGCTAAACGTGTCTCTCGGCATTGCTTAGACAGTCCTTAACATAACTGAGTGAATCGACCCTATAGGTTTTGAACCGTGCATACCATTGCCTATATGCCAGAGGCACGTCATGCTTATGCATTGCTATACAAGGTGTCTGTACTTGCCTCGCATCTGTGTAAATTAGCTTTTCTTGTTTATGATCATAAAGAATTTGACCTTGGTCCTGTAGGTCACTTGGTAACACGTTGCGTGTGCAGCATTAAGGTCATAGGTTTGATCCAAGAGAACATGCATCGTGATAAAAATGCAGACTGGATCTCACGGAAAGCCGTGTTTTAGTCACGAAAAATGTGATTCATTTATTCGTGTCCATGGCACGAAATTCAGCCTTTTCTGAATGTCTTTTTTGTATCACTCGCACAAATTTCTATAATTAGTTTTTCTTGTCCGTGGCACGACTTCCGTTTTCATGTCATTTTATGTATTGTTTTCTAATAGTTTTTTCCTATTTTCTTACCATTGTCGTTTGGGGTTGGAATTAGAATGACTTTGTTTACATGTTTAGACATCCTAACCCAAAACCCAACTCTAACCCCAGCTCCAGGTGAGAATAGTTTTTAAAAAAGTGGAAGAAAAACATCTAGAAACCAATACATAAAAGTACATCCTAACTATGGTGGCCATTCGTGCCAGTTCCGCCGGACACGCCCTGAACATGTTTTCGGGTTCATTCTCCGAAAGACGCGTTGCTCGACCGCATACGTCATCGAGGTTCTCACATTTCAGTTAAAATACATTAGACAATTAAGATTTATTTATTTTAAGACATACAATCATTGTAGTTTCATTCTTACCTTGAAATGTAACGGTGGCTTTTCTAAAATTAAACCCGAAATATTAAACCTTGATGACATATGCGTTCGACCAACGCGACTTCCGGAGAACGAACCCGAAAACATGTTCGGGACGTGTCCGGCGGAACTGGCACGAATGGCCACCCTAATCCTAACCGAAACCTCAAATCTAACCCCAAGCGACATTGATTGAAAAATAGAAAAAAAAATGAGAATACATAAAATGACACGAAAAAGAATGTCGTGCCACGGACACGAAAGGCTATTTATAGAAATTTGTGCTGAATGCCATGAAATAGACATTCGTACTCAAGGCACGAAAAAAGCTGAATTTTGTGCCATGAACACTAGGGCTGGGTGTCGATTCAGATGTTCCAGATCGATTCCATTTCGATTCACAGGCTATCATATCCATTCGATTTCAATTCACATTTCGATTCCGGCTCTTGGTCGGTTTTAATACTCGATCGATTCCATTTCGATTCACAAGCTGTCAAAACGATTTGATTTCAGTTCTCGGTTCAATTCTCGATTCCGGCTCTCAGGTCGGTTTTTATACTCGATTCTCGATTCAACTCAATGAATATAAATTTAATACAAATACTATATTTATAAAAAAGAACAGCAGTTTACTAGTGGGTAATTAATAAAAAGAAATTAAAAGCCACAACACTATCATCGTCGTCTTTCTTTCTTTCCTTGGTAACATCGCGCAAGGCAAAAAAGAGAGTGACATCTAGTAAAGAAGACTAGTAATTAGATTAATGTTAATCTTACGTTTAATGTTTGCGGAAATAAATATGGAAAAAAAAATCGATTCTGCTCTTTGAGAATCGATTTTGAATCGACCACGTATCAAAAAAAGATTAATCGAAAAAAAAAATGTCCCCAGCCCTAATGAACACAAATAAATTCATTACATTTTTCGTGGCTATAATAAAAATTTTTGTGAGATCATTTTTTGTTTAGGTTTTTAGTGATCAAAATGTCTTCTTGCATCAATGCAGTGAGACCTCAATGCTCCAAACGTCTACACCCAAGTAAAATACATTTCTCAAAGTGGATTTCACACCAAATTACACAGCAAATCATACAAGCGCAATTTCAGGGCAGGCATGCCGAATATGCCTCGGGTTAAATGTTAACCCTGTTTATCTATAGGGGTGGGAAACTATGAGCGAGTGAAGCACCTAAACCACTTAAGTAACGCACGCAGCTTGTCGAGGCATGTTTGCAAGGGTTGCTGGGAAATAGTGGAATGTGAGGAATGGGAGATGATGTGTGTCTTAGGTGCTATCAAGTAGGACGTATTGTCAGAGGCTGCTTTCGGCTCTCTGAAGATTGCACAATAATACAGTAACTAGTGCAAAAATGTTTATGCAATGTTACACAAACTTTTCAGAAACTTTATTCTCTAGACTTCACTGAATCGTCCTGACATTCAAAGTTTGTGCTCCTACGGCTCCGTGGTAGAGCAATGTATTGCAATAGCAGCGCAAAAGGTCATGATTTTAAACCCAGGGAACACATACTTGTAAAAAAATGATAAAAGCATATGCCATATTCATAAATGTTAATGTAATATGTTTCATTTAGTGCTCTGAAAAATGCGGCAAAGACCAGTTCAGTTGAGTTAAATGTTCCTTTAGCTCAACTAGTATTGGATTAGTAAAATGAAGGGTGTGGGTTTGATCCTAGTAGACACATAAAAACAAAAGACTGATAAAATGTATAGCATCTGCCTAATGCCAAATGTAAATAAGATGCCACATACTGTTGTGTTGGATTTATATTGCCCACAAATGTAGGTCCATGGATTGAAGCTGATGCATGCATTAGTTACAGTGGATATTAAATTGTATACTTTAAACTGTCCACAGGGGCAGCATTGTGTTTTGAGACTGCAGCGTTATTTAATAGCTGCATGTAACTTAATTTTAAAGCTAGGAGTAATGTGGTAAATGGCGTCTATGTTACATTAACAGTCATTATATTTAGTGTGGGTTTAGCAAGAAAACAAAAACAAGACTTAAATGTGCAGCCAGGTATTTTTCACTCACGAGCTACATGCATGGCGTAGGTCCAGTTGACTCGTGTCAGTGATCAACATCCGGTCGCCTTTCTTATTTCACCAGGTTTTCAGACTTTAAAACGATAATATGACAGAATGTATAAAGTACAATCATGACACGTATGTACACATTTAAAGTAAATTTCATATTACGTAATATCCCGGACGAGGTTTACGCTGCACTTACGAGCACTTCCGCCGTTTCCATTTTGCACGCGCCTCTTGCATACGCGCGCGGCTTATTTTAGTTTAGTTACTCATTACTCATTTTATACAGCCATATTGCAGTTAAATTGCTATTATAAGTATATGCCTGTCGTAACATAGGTTGTTAATTCATAAGTCACATTCACAGAAAGGCCTGCTTGATGGTTAGCTGAAGTAAGATGTTGCCAGGTCTTCGTTCCCCTTTGACGCAGCGGATACAAATCAGATGGAAATGTATGAACACTATTTGCACATGTTAAATAAAATGTTTTATCAGTTTCAAACACGATACGTTGTGTGTTATCTTGTGACAGGAGCTTGTTGTGATCCTGAGGTGTTTCATTATACATCAACTAGGCTTTGCCGCCATCTTACGGACAGCCTACAGAGATTTTCCTGAACATGTCCGTATAAATTAAAAGTTTTTTTGTCGTTTAAGCCATATATTATATAAATATGCATACATAAAATATGTAAGGTAGACTATAATAAATAAATATAAATTATAAATAAATATGCGACAACAAAAGTAGCTTAAAATAAAGTCATTTAATACGTCATCTCAATTAGCTTACAAAAAACGAAACCATATTAAATCAGTCTTATGGGCAGGTTTGAACTTCACTGTATGAAGCCCACATTTATAATACTGTATCCAACATTATAGTGCAGTCACTATAAGGCTACTTTTAAGTAGATATGAGAACAAATCCAAACACTTCAGAAGTGACCCAGTATCCCAATTTTAACACATGAACAACAAGCAACATTTTAAATATAATATGTATCAAAATATTGTATCAAATGCACAGAAAGTTCATATAAAAGTCTTACAAAATGATTACTTAAATATATTTTATCTAGATTCATAAAAGACATGGCAACACAAACTTGGCAAATCCATTTCATCAGATTTTCTGCCAGATTTAAAATGAAAGCTTTACTGCAAATCAAACTCGAATACAGAAGCAATGTGTATAAATAATACAAGGCAGGAATGGATATAGTGGAGATAAAAAAAACACATAAACAGCAAAGTTCATATTTACAGCAATAAAATAAATCCCCTTGAGTCTTCACGTCTCTATCGGTGCAGCAGGGTTATTTCAGACACAGTCATCTTTTCCACAGTTGCCATCATCATTACATTCACATTGATGCTGTGTGGAGAAGGTATTAGACATTTAAATAATCAGAAGATCATTATTATTACTGCATTATTAGTGTGTTTTTTAACAATTCATAAAACAATGAGAATGTCAATCAAACCTTGCTGAGTGGGGTTCTAATGATGTGATTGGCTGACAGCTCTGATGTGGTCTGATCCCTAGACTGAGGGTCCACAGCGGCCTCATGAGGCAACTGAAACAAAAAGTTTTGATGTTAGAGAGTCACATCAAAGGTAACCATACTGAAAACATCAAATTGTTGGACATTTAACACATCAGCACCTATTAAATTAAAATAATCGAAGTGTTGAATGTTATATTTTAGATAAAAGTATAAATCCAATTTTACAAAAATTTGCTTAGTTGTGCTTAATACGCTGTCTTAATAAAAATTGGGGTTTGTTAAAAATTCTGTAATTTTAGTGAAGCAACTGTATTGGGCAGCTTACCAGGACAAGGGGAGCCCTGAAGAGGTAACTGAAGGGGTAGTTTAGGAGATTGAGGCAGGAGATCGAGTATATATCTGCATAGCGCAGTAACTGACTGGCAAAGAGAGTTTTTGTGGAACCACAGCGAAATAAACTTCCCATTTTTCCATAGCACAAATCCATGCCATACGTCAATATCTGTAAAACACACAGAACTATATAGTAACAGCACATTTAGAAAACAACAACTTGCATTATGCAAAGCAGATTAGATGTGAAAAAAATTATCAGGTTGGTAAAGAATTGCGTTAGAAAATGTTTTGGGTTTGATTCCCAGGAAACACGTATACTAAAGTATTCATTGAATGTACTCTAAATTGCTTTGGATTAAAGCAAAATGCATAAATAGTTTGTAATAAATGTATGAAAAACTATGTTTAAAGTGTAAACTTTATATGAACTTGATATATACATTTTTGTTTCTTTCATCTTTCGGCTTGCTTATACTAGCCTACATTAGGGCACTTTGTCTGTTAAAGGTGCTATAAAATATTATATATTGAGAAAGGGGGTTTTATTAATGAAAATTAATTGATTTGAAAGAACTCACCTTTATCCTTTTCTGAATGGCACGGATATCTGGACACTCTCTCTCACTGTCCGAATGCCTGATGGGATAAAGTTTTGAAGCAATAAGTATGTGGCAAGTTTCTTTCCTTGTGGGATATTTTTGTTCGCACAATAAAATAAGAGCAAAACCTAACAGGAAAAATGCATCATTAAAGGCAAACGCCTTGATTGATATGTAAAGATAGCATACTAAAAAAAAGATTTAAGTATAAACTGGGAATCTGCGCAAATATATGACTGGTGTATATGGCGTGCTCTGTCGCCATCTATTGACCATTTTAAGTATTGCAGCTTCGGTTTATTACTGCGATATTTAGTCAGTTCAGTAGGCTAACCATCATGCATATTGCTAAGTGCCCCAAACCATTTACAATATGTAACCCTGGACCACAAACCCAGTCATAAGGGTCATTTTTTATTAAATAAATAAGCTTTCAATTGATGTATGGGTTGTTAGGATAGGACAACTTTTGAACTATGTGAAAATCTGAGGCTGCAAAATTAAAATACAGAGAAAATTGCCTTTAAAGTTGGCCAAATTAAGTCCTTAGCAAAACACTACTAATGGTAAATACATTTTTATTTACATGATTTATTTATGGTAGGAAGTGTACAAAATATGATAATATTTTAATAATAATAAAAATATAATATTAGTTATATTTCATATTTATACTAAATATAATATTTGTATAAAAATATATGTAATTAATATCCTAATAATTTTTGGCATTAAAAAAATCGATCAATGTATTTTTGGCTATTGTTACTGTTATTGTTATTTTTTGGCTTAAATATTTACACTTAGTCCCTTCTCCAGTGTTTTCCATGGTTGCAAAAACAATGCAAAATAATTGATTTCTTACTGATATAATTGTGCAAGGAAAATGTCCAGATGTCTTAACTCCTCAAACATACCTGTGCAAGAAACAAGAAAAAAATTTTTATGCATGTATAATATAGAGGCTCTACAATAATATATATATAAGGACTCATAGTTAAATTGATATTTAGATAAATGGAGAACCCTTACTGTTTTTGTCTGCCCACACATGCAACTCCTTAGCAAGTTCAGGAACGACCAAGAATGTCTTCCAGCCCTGACATTTCTTCGACTTGAGGATGTCCCCAACGATATGATCACCCACATAGAGGATGTTTTTCCCCCTAACATCCAACAGGTCACAGACGATATCAGAAGATCCTACAGGGGTGAAACAAGAACAAACGATTTAGCCCATTAAGCAAGCTCAGCATAGAAATAATGATAAGAGATAACAACTTTTCTTACCTCCAGAATACACCGTCCCATGTTGAAGAGCTCCAGTATACGTTCCTATACGCAGCTTACCAGTGTCCTATATCAGAAATGTTTTAAAAATCATTGTTTTGGAAACTGTATCAAGTAAAAAATAAGATAAAAGAAATAAAATTAATGACATTATTACTTATTACAAGCTACTTTTCCCAGAATGAAAGAATTAAGTGCAATGGCTAAATCCGTTAAAAACAACTCACCGTGTCTACTTGTCGTAACACTGTCCCTTCTGCAAAGAACGAAGGCTTTCTTGTGTCCACCACCACCAAGTCAAAGTAGGAACGCCAGGATGTTTTGGGGTTCTAAACAGCATGAGTATGATGTATTACAATCAATGTCGTTTTCAAAATAGTCAAAAGGCTTATGAGAACTATAAACATTTAATAAATGTGGGTTTTATGCTAAAACATATATTTAGGATGCTCACCTTGGAACCAGCCGGTGAATCTAACAAGTACTTCATAATACCCTAAGTACCAAAATAAATAAATAAATAAATATATATATATATATAAAACAAATGTTATTGTGCAATGATGTTTTTTCAGGAAATGTTTTTCTCTTTACCTCTGTGTAATTGAAGTCACTGTTAGTGGCCAGAAAAACTTTGGCGACCTCTTTGATGCGACTCAGCAGAAGGGGGAGGCGGGGCTAAACAGAAGCAATACCCAGTGTTTGTCTGTTTATATGTACAGCATAGGTGTTGCAGTAACTTACTGTATAAAATGAATGGATACTTTAGGGTATGCACGTGATGTCACCTTCGGCGAAAGTGACTGCGGTTACGCCCACTGAGTGGCAAAAGACAGAGCGGCAGAATTTGTGTACAGTGTGAAATCAGCAAAAATGCGTCTAAATGGGAAAAAGCTGTTGTGTAATAGACTGTACTAACAGATTAACAAGATTTCGGAGCTATCGTTTTACAGACTGACAAAAAAAAACACAGAAAGGAGAAGTAAATTGATTGTTCATGCTAACGTCTACAGACCACAGGTGGGGTTGATAAGTTGCTAGAGTCACTATCAAGCAGAGGTTTTACTTTCTACTTAAAAGTATTTATTCAAGTATTTGTATTTTATCCGTGTTTTTCTTTGGAAAACATTCCGAAGCATATTATCTTAATTTTTACATTTCATAAATACAAGTTGTTGTTTAACATTCAATATTTAAAGGACAAGTTTGGTATTTCACACTTAAAGCCCTGCCCTCAGGCCGCTCACGATGAAATAGAACGGCCCCGACTGAAATCTCGACACCCGCGGCCGCCCCGAGAATCCCCGGGTGTCTGTGTTTCAGCTCCCACCTTTTGCACAGGAACAATCCTTTCCAAAATGCACCAAACCCTCGTCCACAAAGACCTGAAACCCATCGAGTGGTCAGGGGTGTTCAATGATATGCTCACACAAAAATCGCGTCAAAAGACGCCTTCCAACAGCTGTTTTAGCATTCGTTGTTAACTTGTGGACCTATTTTTCCAAACGCCCCACACCCGTACATTCTTCCGCTGAGAGCTTGAATAATAGACACTCCAGCCCAGTTGGTGGCGCTAATCCGCCATTGCCAATTGCAAGAATAGAAACAAAGTTCCCGGCGCGGAGTAATACCGTACCTCACAGCACAACTAATACAAGTCAATGGAGTTGGCAAAACTACGATAAAACCTGTTGGAATGCGTATTTTGCAGCGATTTTTGTGTGAGCATACCAGTGAACACCCCTGATCACTCGGCGAGCCCCACGTCCCTGCAAACGAAAATTCAATGCATTCCAGGAAGGATTGCTCCAGTGCACCATTAAACCCATTGTAAAGGTAGGAGCTGAAACACAAACACCCAAAAACTCTCTGGGCAGCCGCACATGTCGAAACCCCAGTCAAAACCGCTCCACCCCATCACAAACAATCCGAAAACAGGGCTTCAAGTGCAAAACACCGAACTTGTCCCCTAAGTACATTAACGTACTTTAACTCAAGTAAAAGTACACAATTTAAATGTAATTAGGTATTAAATCAATGTTAATATGCAATATTAAAGAAAACACAGTATGATATATGCTTTAAAATATAGTGAAGTAAGAAAAACACCCGAATAAAGCACAGATGCTTGGAAAATGTAACTAATGTAACTAACTATTGTCCACCTCTGCTATCAAGTCCAACTAAATTTAATTTAATCTCAGTTTTACTGGCATTTTTGCAGCAGCTGCTATGAAAACCAGCCATTTTGTTGAACGTTTGCCACTCAACAGGGCATGCTCTGGCATGGTCACGTGGAAAAGTGAAGTCAATGCATACCCTCTATAGGCACAGACAAAGTACAATATCGTGTGCTATGAAGAATAAAAGCTCTGTGAAGTTCATCTTTATTAAACATAACTTACATCTTTAATCACATACTTATCCAGGTTCTTCAAAGTTCTTTCCTTCAAAGAACCCTAAGAAAAACACAATGATAAATTAAAATACTCGTGTGTGCTTAATAAGAAAATCAGAAAGGCCATTTACTGTACAGTAAATCAAAATGGCAACAAATATTTGTATAAAAATATAAAAAAGTCTTGTTTTACTATTATTTATGTTTTTTGGGATCTAAAGGAATAAGAAATTGTTTAACCTAATAATAAATAACACATGCTCTGCATGCAAATACGTAATTGGGTTCAATTTAACTTACAGTGTCATGAAGGTAATCCATGGCTTCCCTCACATCCTGAAACATGCTTTTGTGTGACATGAACAGGTCACCATGTTTGAACCCGTTGTCACAGCTAAATAGGGAGAAAAAGTCATTTTAATGGTGATTTGTTAAAGTTTATTTGTCCCATGCAAGCTACACTGCAAAAAATTATTTTCAAGAAAAAAAATCTTAGTATTTTCAGTAAAAATCTTGTTTTCAGTAAAAATATTTAAAAAATTCTTAAATTAAGAAGCTTTTTCTTGATGAGCAACACAACCCCAGAAAATAAGTCTAGTTTTTAGACCATAAATATAAAATTTTAATTATTTTGTGCATAAAACAAGCAAATTTTTCTTGAATTTTTCTTGAATTTAGTGTTAAAGAAAAATGTTCAAGATTTTTTTGCTTACCCCATTGGCAGAAAATACTAAGAATTTTTTTCTTGAAAATAAGTTTTTGCAGTTAATTGTCTGAACAAAAAAAAAACAATATTTTAGAATTATGAAGTGTTGCTAGGTGGCTGCTGGCATTTTGAGTGGTTCCAAGTAAAAATTTGTATCTGTACCACAAAGGACACAAAATGAGCCGCACTCCAAACTTTACAGTTAACAACATCAGAGTAGTTTTGTATGACCACTCACTTTTAACTTAATTTGCAAGTACCACTAATAAGAAACATCAATGTAATCTCCAAGACACGGTTAAGCAAGTAAAATACTGCTTACTTTTTGTATCTGGCATTTTTGGTGAAAAAGTCCACAAGGCATGCGTAAAGATACGTCTCTGTAAGAAAAAAAAGAAAAAAAATGTATTAGAAAAGTTTTTTTTTCACTTGACCATCACTGGTGTATCACCGTATACCTGATAGGTTGAAGCGGGTGTTGAGAATGTAAAAGCGGTCGGTGTCGTCTCTCTGGATGAACTTGTTGGGATAATATAGCTGGATCTGTGTGCTGCAGACAGACACGTGTTAATATCACGTACTGTACAAATAGATGCATAACAAAAACATGAACGCTTGCATGCATCAAAGTTGGAGGAGCTTATAGCAGTAAGCTAATAGACCTCACCATCCTGTGCTGACAGACAGATCTAACAACTAAATGAGCTAAGCTCTTGCTAAATAAAACCACCGTGACACTGGCGCCTGTTGAAGCATCCCTCATAAGCACTCTTAGATGATACAGATAGCGAATATCTGTACTGTTTTTGCAAGTATAAACGCATTTTTATTGATGCTTTGAGATATACAGCTGGGCCTTCAAAGTTTTTGAAGCGATCTTTGCAAGCTATATACACCAGTACCCAAATCCAAAAATATATATAAGCCACAGATCGAGGGAATTACGTCTATTCTAATCCTGCATGTGTTTTAACAGTTGAAAGTAACCCATATCCGGAAACTAACCCTCGTAAAATCTATAAGCCATTGTTCAAAAACACCCATCTACACCAGGTGTGAGATATAAATAAACTACTAATATATATCTATTATGGCCGATTACATCATCTGCGCTTGGCCTAAATAGTGGGATTAGGTGCTCATAAGATACTTTCCACAAAGTGTTTAGTTTTCAACACATGGCCCGTAAAGGTTGGCAATTCCTGAACCACTAGCAGCACCGGTTTAATCTGCAGAAATATCTGTATACGACCATCGGCACATGTTCAGGCCGTGATTTTTTTTTTCGAGATGACCCCAGTGATGCAGAAATGACGTCTATCATCTTTAAACATTACAAAACTTTTATTAAGTGTGTTTTCTTTCTGTATTTTATTTTAAACTATTAAAATGATCCCTGTTCGAATCATCAGAGAAATGTTCACCCGTCTCACTTACCCTCTGAGGTACTCGAATCCATGTGTTGCCACCAGGATGTTTCCATTCGAGTCTATTTTCAACAGGTTACCGTACTCGTTATCGTACACCAGACCTCTGGAAAGAAAATGAGAGAGTTTTGAAACGTATATAGTATAACAAAAGCTGTCACTGCCCTAATATATACCATTTAGGTACAGATATGTATACATTTGGTACCAAAAATGTACATTTGAGGACAGCTTTTGTACCTTTATTTCTGAGAGCATTTGCTAATTTACTTGTTTGAATAATGAATTAGTGAACATGTGCTGTTATGAGACAGAATGTATTATTTTTATCCCCACAGTCTTATTTGTATAAACTGGTTTGGACCAGGCTGAAGTCTTTTATTAAAATAGGTATGAAAATATACTCAACTGGCATATTTTAGTGTAGAAAATAGCTGCTTTATGCCTGTTTTCATTCGAGGTTAAATTGTATTTGTCAGAATAAAGGTCGACATGGTAGAGAAAATGCTGACGAAGTTTTGGACAGATAAGAATTTGTAAGATGCATCGAGGGTGTGGAGAGCGCCCTATCAGTGTGAAATACCGCGAAATCGATTTCCCAAACTGGACTGCCCTTTCATTGGATAAAAGATGCTTATGTCATAGTGATAAAAGTCACACATGATAACTGATCTCACGGCAAGTTGTGTTATAGTCACGAAAAATTTTATTCATTTATTCGTGTTCATGGCACGAAATTCAGCTTTTATCGTGCATTGAGCACAAATTTTGTAGGGATGCACGATATATCGGCCGGCATATCGTTATCGGCCGATAACTGCTTATTTTTAATATTATCGGTCATCGGTCTGATAGCAAAATTAGGCCGATAAATGAAAGCCGATAAATTATGAATTATTTTGGTTTGTTGAACCACTTCACTTGCTCATTGCTGGCCATGTGGAGTTTTGATTGGTGCTTTCTGTGACATAGCACGAAGATGACACGTGTTGCGGGCTTAAGAAGAGTATGCTAGTCTAGCGCAAAGACAAGATGTCCGCGGTCTGCGAGTTTTTCATTGTGAAAATAATATGAATATTTATCGGCCTATAGATATCGGTTATCGGCCCCCAAATTTAAAGAGTTATCGGTTATCGGTATCAAAAATGTCCATATCGGTGCATCCTTACTTTTTTGTGTCACTTGCACGATTTCTATAAATAGTTTTTCGTGTCCGTGGCACGACTTTCTTTTTTGTGTCATTTTATGTATTGCTTTCTCATTGTCTTTTCGTATTTTCTTACCATTGTCGCTTGGGGTTGGAGTTAGAATCACTTTCTGTTACATTTTTAGACACCAAAACCCCAACTCTAACCCCAACTCCAGGCAAGAATAGGTTTAAAAGCGGAAGAACAACATGTAGAAATCAATACATAAAAGTACATCTTTACCCAAACCCCAAATCTAACCCCAACCCCAAGCGATAATGATTTAAAAAGTAGGAGAAAAAAATGCGAAACAATACATAAAATGACACGAAAAGAAAGTCGTGCCACGGACACGAAAAACTATTTATAGAAATTTGTGCGAGTGACACGAAAAAGACATGCATGCTCAAGGCATAAAAAAGCGGAATTTCGTGCCATGGACACCAATAAATTAATAAAAATTTTCGTGACTATGACACGACTATGACACGTGAGATCATGTTGGAGCATTTCTTTCACAAATTCAAACCCTTTATGCATGATACCATTACAAATGAACAGATCCGGATTAACAGATTAACACAGAATATAGATTTTAATTGTATCAGTGATGTGAAAAACCAGCTAAAGTCATTTTTTGTGTGTTTTTTAAATAAAATCTTCCTACATAATGTGTGAAATATAAGCTTGATATCTTTAATATTGGCTGAGTAAGGTCAAGGTCAAATATTGAAATGAATGTGAAATCAAACTTTAATATTAATCTCATAATTATGAGATTTTACCCTGGATTTCACAGACAGGGTAACAAGTATTGGAAAATGTATACATGCTTCTGTTTTGCACCATCATACACTGTTAGACTTAACTGTAATTTCTACAGTTAATTACCACAAAATGCCCAGTAAAATACCATAATTTTCTTTTCCAGTCCATTACTGTAATATGCATTGCATTGTGGGTATTAACATTTAATTTACTGTGATTTACTGTATGTTTTGAATTTGCGGTAGCCTGCTGTAAAAAAACAGCAGTAATGCTACTGTAGTTGAATAAAATAGTGTTATAAAAGCATATAAATGGAAAAATAAAATATTTCGATGAAATGAAATACATTTTATTTGTTATGCTTTTAGCAGTGAAGCAAATTTCAAAATATGAATTGTTTTTCAGCAGTGTAAATAATTTATTGAGAATTGTAGAAAAAGTAAAACTAGGTTACAGTAAGGGTATTATACTGTAAAATGGAACTGCGGTAAAGGCATCATACTGTAAAAAACATGTACAGTTACACTCTAAAAACAAACGGTGCTATATAGCACCAAAAGTGGTTCTTTGCTCGTAATCATTGAAGAACCATTTTTAGTGCCATATAGCACCGGTGAAGCACCTGTGTAGAACCATATAGTGCTATGTAGAACCATATTTGGTGCTATAGTGGTTCTATATGGCCCCTATATGGTTCTACACAGGTGCTTCACCGGTGCTATATGGCACTAAAAACAGTTCTTCTATGATTACGATCCAAAGCAACAATTTTGGTTCTACGTTTGTTTTTTTAGAGTGTATGGTACTGTAATGGGGCAGTTACCGCATATATACAATAAAAAGTCTAACCCTTCACAATGAGTTCACTGACTTTAATGTCAAATTTAGGCCCATTAACACAGAAAGTAACACTCACTTTGTAGGGAAGGTTGAGTCGTACGTATAACCCAGCAGCTCGTGCGGGTAGCCGATTGACACAAGTCTGTCCCTGAGAAGTTCAAATCCAAGACTTTCATACTCGGGAGATTTGTACACTGTTGAGAACAATGCATGATGTTAACGTAATAGTAGCACTTCACACATAACCTGACAACTTCTCCCAGAGGTACCGTAAATGTTCTCACTTGCCAAAGTGTAATCCATGTCAAAGCCATAGCACGTTATGTTCTCGAGGGTCAAACTCCGATTCACAAAAACCCTAGGGGAACAAATCTTTTTTTATCAGATATGTTAAGTATATTCACACAAATTTCCTCCTACTTTTTCAATGCTCCAAAACTGTTAAAGGATTAGTCAATTTTCTTCAAAAAATTTCAGATAATTCACTCACCACCATTTCATCCAAAATGCCGATGCCCCTCTCCGTTCAGTCGAGAAGAAACCATGTTTTTTGAGGAAAACACTCCAGGATTTTTCTTATTTGAATGAACTTTAATGGACCCCAAAACCCAACAGCTCCAATGCAGTTCAAAACTGCAGCCCCAAAGGACTCCAAACAATCCCAAACGAGGCACAAGGGTCCCATCCAGCAAAACGACCGTCATTCTTTGGCAAGAAAAACAAAAAATATGCACTTCCAAACCACAACTTCTCATCTTCCCCCGGTCCTGTGATGCGCCGGCGCGACCCCACGCAATACGTCATTACGTCAAGAGATCACGGATGACGTATGCGAAACTACGCCCCAGTGTTTACAAGTGTGGAGAAAGAGGACCGTTTCGACATTGTTGTATGTGGAATGATACTAATTAATGTCTTTGTGTCAGTTTATTGTTTAAAATTATCCGCAAACGTGCGTTTATATATGTAACACGTGACCTTTCCACGGCATTATGCAATTACGTGAGGTCGCGCCGGCCCGCCACACAGCCGGAGACAGACAAGAAGTTGTGGTTCAAAAGTGGAATTTTAATTTTCTTGCCAAAAATGACAATCGCCCTGCTAGACAAGACCCCCACGCCTCACCTGAGATCGTCCAGAGTCCTCCGAAACTGCACCTCCAAACTGCATCAAAACTGCCAAGTGTTGGGGTCCATCAAAGTGGAATGTTTTCTTCAAAAAACACAATTTCCTCTCGACTAAACAAAGAAAGACATCAACACCCCGGATGTCATGGTGGTGAGCAAACCATCTGGAATTTTTTAAAGAAAATGGACTAATCCTTTAATGACCCTTAGTAGGCTGAATGCATGCATGCACGTATATTTGTATGTTTATGCATATATCAAGTCAGAACAGTTCAGCTCTGTTCTTATCAGGTTCCCCATATGACAGAGATCCAGCTGGTGTGAAGTAACTGCTGATTGAAAGAAGTAAAGACGTAAGGCGAAGTCGGCGCCAACTGGCACACTCCCTTCTTGGCAATATCTCTACACAAACCCATCACGTTTCTATGACTAGAACGGATAATTAATGACTATGCAATCTTAATATAGTCTACAGTCTTAATCAAATCCATGGAAGATAAATTATGTTTTCATGTTGGAAGCATCATTCGTTTGAGAAAAACTTAATTAAAATCCAAAAGGAAAGTTATTAATGACTTACAACATAACCAATTTGTATTTTCTCATAGCAAGTTTACACTATGAATGAATGGCTGCACTTTAACGCCAATCAAATAGTGCAGCACCCACAACTTAATTTAATACAATGCACTGTATCTGTTTAATGTAAATGCTATTTTTATAATATTTTGATCGTATATATGATCAATGACTGATTAATTCACATTAATTTCATCTTTGACTCTTCTTTCATCTTTAAAATAAGTGAACTGGAACACAAACGCATAACATTTTATATTGCATCAATGCAATGATGTCAATGAAAAGGGTGTCATTGGTCACATATTTTCAGTAATGTATATAAAGTATATGCAAGTCACTTTGGATAAAACAGCCTGCTAACTGAATAAATGTGCATGTAAATGTAAATGCTGGCCTTTAAATACAGCAAAACTATACTGTGTTGACCATATACGATCTGTTTTCTTGGAAATAAGTGAAGGTTCCTCAGATTATGAAAAGCTTCAAGAAACTTTGATTTTTGTTTACCAAAAATGTTTTTCTTATGGAATTGCTTTGAATAATGTTGATCTATATTTGGAGTGTGAGTGAATGTTAATAATATAAAGTTTGTGTGATGAAATTATTAGTCATCAATAACTATTCATAGACAAAAACAGTGGTGATTATCATTCTTGTAAGTTTCAGAGTAAAGGAAACTTTGATGGATAAAAATGGTGAGCTTGGACACACAGTATATGTATTAAATTAAAAATGTTTACATTACAAAAGATATATTTAAAATAATAATGTTTGGTATATACAGTCACATGCTGTTAACATACTACATAACATTTACTGAAGTGAAACGTTTTCAATGTGGGAACCGCTCATTTTTTTTTATAAAGTTCCCAATTTTATTAATTAATTTTTTTCATTTTGAACAATATTTAAATGACCCCCGAAAAAACACCACGGACTTGGATAAACAGGCAAGACTTAATTGGTTAGTTCAATTTATTTGTATATCAGTGAACCTAATCGATTATGATCACATGTCCTTGTATTGTGTAATCCAATGATATGAAATGTTGAACAAGAACAATTCTCCAATAAATATCTCGCGACTGATGAATTTAGGCTATGTGAAACTTTACTATAAACCGTAAAACTACAGTACTGTTCAGCTAATATACCTGTCCTTACCTGGACTGAAGTTCCTTTTTCCCCGTGCGCAACTCCATGGATAGTCTGCGGCTCATGTCCAGCGCCGCGCGCTGTTCGCTCTCAGCCTCGCGACTCCACATATCAGATGCCTGACGCTGTCACGACACTCTTCTTTGCTATTTAAATTATTTCATGTGGCTGACATCATCAGTGTGAACGTACCGTGTGCTTTTGCTTACAAACAACCACCCTGCGTGCGTAATTTGGGCGCGGGTGTGGGTCGCGCGTGTGCATTTGTGAAGTTGTAGATCGGTCGCTGTCACGAGAGGCTGCAGCTGGCTCAAGCACGTAGATTGTGTTATCAGACGGGGACACGCGCAGCAGCATAAACAAGACAGCCGATACCCAGCTTATTCACCATCAATATTGCATACAGCACGCTGTTTTTTCCACATCTTCATTCTCACATAACTATGAAGAGCGTGTCTGTTACAAACCAGTGAGTGAATGCATCTAAAATGTCATAAATCCACACAAATAGGCCAAGTTTTGCAGTGTTTTTGAAAGATGCTGACTGATGAATAATGTAGGGGTGTTATTCATACACGTTAACCACAACGTTTTTTTTTTTTTTTTTGAAGGTAGAAGTGGGTATCATGCCATCAAATAAAGAAGTGGGTATACTCTGTATACCCTGCACTAGAACACTGCGTGGGTTTACCTTACACTGTCAGAAAAAATTGACAAAAATCATCTCTATACCTGATCCTGATATGGATCATTTAGGTACAGATGTGTTTACAAAATATGAACTCTTTAGGTGCACGATTGGTCTTTTTGTAAGGGTACCACCCAAGTGAAAACTAGGAACCATAACTGTAGTTTTTGTAGTAAATTATAGCAAACCACAAATTTACCCTTAAGAGAATTAACAATTTTTTTTGCGGTAAAACTGTAGTAACCATGTTTTCTTGGTGTATTACCATTAGAAAACGATGGTGTTTAACTATGATATGCATATGATATGTTAGATATGCATGGTTTAACTATGTTTTTTTGAAAAACATGGTTTTTAAAACTATGATTATTTTGTGGTAACCATTGTTTTATTACAGTAACCATGTACACTGTAAAAAAATTCAGTAGAAATTGCAGCTGGGTTGCCGGTAACTTACCGTAGATTTTAATTTATGTTATTTACTGGCAACATTTTGTTCAAAGTTAAATGAACATTAAACATTTACAAGTTTTTGTCTTTACAGAATAAAACTAGAAAAACAGCATCAAGCAAAACATTCTGGGAAACAAAATCTGAAGCAAAAAACAGAAAAAGGTTGATGATGATTTGCAGAATGCTTTGCATGAGGCTGTTATTTTATAGTTTTATTCTGTAAAGATAAAGACTGTTAATTGTTAATATTTAAAATTTATTTAGCTTTGAACAAACTCTTTAAACACTTTTAATATATAAAACCATGGCAATTTTTTTAATGGGCGGTTGAGGCAGATTGTCACATGATTCTTTTGTATGCTATAGATATTTTTCACATTTTGACTAAAACCAAAGTTGTGCGTGATAGCATTGTTGCTGCTACTTAAAGGTATAGCGGAGGATTTTCTCGAATTTTAGAAAAGAACCGCCTTCTCCACTTTTTTTAAAAATGCAATTGTGCAATACTCCTGATTGACAACTAGGAGAACCAATAGTCTTGATGATCCACCCGGAAAAAGAAAATCCTTCGCAATACCTTTAAATTAGACTAAAATGTTGATACAGAAGTTGTTTTTGCTGCAAAAACTGGCAACCCCCACTTAACAACTTTATGCACTTAACAACTTTTATTTATTATAACGACATCATTCGCTTAAATTATAATATAATAATAACCATAGCATGCTTTTGGTTGTTGTTTTACTTTGTAGTAAAACTACACTACTGTGCAAAAGTCTTAGGCCACCACCACTAGACTTGTTGTTTTAGAAGTTTTAATGTCCATCCATATTTATTAGTGATGCACCGATGTATCGGCTGCCAATATTTTTCGGCCGATTTTTGATGAATTTGAAACCATCTGCATATCGGCAATAGCACGAGAAAGGCCGATGCCGATTGTTTATTAATTAACTGCAAAGAAATCCATTATATGTAAGAAATGAGTTAATGTTGTTAATAAAATAAATGCTGAATAGCAAAAACCACCTTTGAAGGTTGTCATGCTGTCTTATTATATTTGTTTAAGCTTAATTTGTGCCTCTCTTATTATGTTGGTCAGTTGAATGTTTATTAGATCCAATCCATGTTCAGTAAAAATAATTTGATGCAGAAATAAACTAGCTAATAGATCAAATGTATAGTATTGTATACAAGTGTTTAATATCGGTATCGGCCAGAAGTTGTCTGTTTAAATCGGTATCGACCCCCCCCCCAAAATAAAATCATATCGGTGCATCCCTAATATTTATTTTTCAATATTAAGATACAAACAGAAAATACAAGAAATATGTACAAACAAATTTAATTTTCAGGACTAAATGTTGTCTTTATGCATCGTCAGTGTTTAGTGTGGCACTAAACACATCTTGAGCGTTTTTGAGCAGAATGAAGTTAAAAGATTAATTTCTTTAAAATTAGAATTTAATTTTATGTTTAAGAGATCCTCCAGTTTCCTGCTATTGCTCAAGTGAAAGAGGAGTTTACCCTAAAAACTTTTTTATAAAGTTTTTAATACTATAAACACATTTCCTGCATGTATTTTCTGGATGTATTCAAGAGACTGAGAAACAATTATATATGATCACTATAACATTGCAAAAACAACTCATCTAATTCTGGCATGGTGGCCTAAGACTTTTGCACAGTACTGTATATAAAACATGCCTTAAAATTCATGCAGCTTAATACACTTGAATAAAAACACTTCTTTTGATGACACACGGCTCAGTGTGAGGGTGTGATTGACTGTCAAAGAGAGTCAGGCTTTTAACTTTCGACAATCCAATTACTTCCCAGATGATGAAATCAAGTCCCGCCCTACACTTTTCCCATTCCAGTTTCACTCACATCACAATAGGGAAAATTAAATGTTCAATGCCTTTAAATTCTAATAGATTTTGATTGGCTGTCAACGTTTCATTATTCATCAGCTGTAAAAAAAAAAAAAGTTGAAATGACATCATTCATTATAGTTTTAATAGTCATTGTCATGTAATTGTTCCACCAATTCATCTCATTACCTGTAATTGTTTACATCTTAAAAAGCCATTAAAGAAATAAGTGAAACAAAAGAAAAAACAATTACCTGCTTAGTGTAGACAAATATGGATGATTAAAGACAGATGCCAACAAACATAGTCAGTACAATATTTAATTTGCTAACTTTATGATGTGGTAAAAGTTCATCACACCCCTGAGGACAACATGAAATGGTCAAGAAAGGCAATATCTCCACAAAACCATTCACGTAACAATGTCAATAAAAGCATTGCAATTGTATCAGGCCAAACCTGTATTGGTATCCCTCAGCGTGACATAGTACAAATCTATTGATTCACCGTCAGTTTGCCTCTAATTGAAATTGGATTTTGGGTTTACAAATGGGACATTTCATAGAGTTTGTCTTAACATACTGACTATATTTCACAAATAATAGAGCACATGGAATGCTTATTGGGTGGTACATGCATGCACATCGACTTTGATTCATCTACGTTAGACGACCTATTTTTGCGCTGGTGCTAAAGCTTGGTAGATATAGTGCTCTGGAATTCATTGAGGTACAGTTTAGACTGTAGAGAGCGTTTCTGGTGCATTTTTTTAAAGTCCTCTGTGATCTCCAGAACAGTTTTATTCTTGGTTTCTGGCACGCTGAACCAAACAAATATGCCAGAGAAGAAGCAAAACGCAAAGAAGATGAGGAAGCAGAAATAATCCAAATGCTTCTGCAAATGAAAGTATCACATATGGAGAAAATACATTAGGATAAACTTACTCATTAATGGTTTAAAGACGGTGCTTTATTGAAATTTAAGCATTCAGTAAAACTCTAGCCCCAGGTTGCACAGACAAAGCTTAAAGAGACACTCAACTTTTAAAAAAAAAGCTCATTTTCCAGCTCCCCTACACTGTAAAAAATCCAATTAATGAAATGTTGGAAGGGCAAAAATATATAAGTTAAACCAATTTTCTTGTTTGGGCTTAGTTGAGTAGACATATTATTTTAAGTCTAGATAAATCTGTGTTTAAAACATTGAGTGAATGGTTATTTTCAAATTCAGTCAACATTCAGAATGGCTATGTTGACTGAACTAATTAAGACAAATCTGGTCAATATGTGGACTTATGACAGCTATGTTTCCTGACAACAAAATGCTCATAATATTACTGTTATTTGGTAACAAAATGTAATTTTAAGAGTTGTTCAGGCGTGAATGTATGTGCTTTAAGTTTAAATATGCGGTCGGTTAATATAGATAGCGTCTATTTAAAAATGTGCTCGGACACTTTCGGAAGGAGAAGAGCTCCAGAAGAGCTCCAGAAAATCACAGACACTTAAGCGCTCACACCCCGCCCAGCGCAGCCTCGCCTCGGCAAGCCCATCAGAAATCGACTGCTGGCTCTGATATCTCTGTGGCGTTTAAACATGCGATTTAATTCATTTTAATTTCTTATACTTAATAATAAAAGGTTTACCGGTATGTTTTAAATCATATTTTAGGATTGCACTTAAATGATATTGCTGTTGAATGATATTTCATATCTTTCACAATTGTTATAATCGGACTGCGTACTGCCTGCGAATTTGAACTTCAGAGCTGAAGGTGCGAGTGGAGAAATAGTCCCAATATCATAACAATCTTAAAACTTCTAAATATACCCGTGTGTGTACCCGTGTGCGTGCGTGTGTGCGCGCGCGCGTCCTCGCGCGTGTGCATGTATGTATGTATGTATGTATGGGCGTGCGTCTGTGTATTTTGAATTTAAAATGTTTTAACTCGGAAGGATCTGGATCACAGGTCATTTCATCTGAGATCAATCCGCACGCAACAGCTGGAATCACTTACTGTTTCACACAAGGAAGGACACAAGTCACCCGTTTCCTCAAGTTCACGTCAGGTAAGTGTTTGTAATTAAATGTTAATTTTAGAATATATTAATTGGCAAAGACGCAAATACTCGCCGTTTTTGTAATGATATTTTTGTAAAGATATATTAGAAGTGTGTTATGTTATGTGACCGAAGTAAAGTGGAGCTATTTTAGTTAAGATAAAAAGCCTGGATATAGGGTTGGTTTACCGGACAGAGTTTAGAACTCGGTCTTTATAGGGCTTGGGCGCCGCGTTGCATTCTGGGACGTCGCAGCCATGTTGGTGGCCTCGCGAATGTAAACATACAGCAAGTTGAACGAGGAGAAGCGGCGGAGTTGGGAGAATTAAAAGAAAGAAAAAAGATGTTAAAATCCGGAAAAGGATGTGGAATTTACTGGGATACGTTAAACAGGGAAGCAGGGACCGGTATGTGGACAAAATCGGAACTATTAACGGTTAGGATCCATATGAAAAAAAGAGTTAATAAATAGCCTTTTAAGATAACAGCGTGGTTGTTGTGAGAGCACGATTTCACACCAATCTGTAAGCAAAGTCACGTATGACCTAGCTTCACAAGTAGCTTAGTTAATGCAGCAGTTTTTGCTGTCAGCAGAGGGATAGCAACAGAAAGATGAATGTTGAAATGTTCCCGTATTTTGGGCGAGTAAACCGGGACAGTTCCCTTATGTTCAATGTTGACTTAAGCTATATAAATTAATATTCAGATGTTATACTTCACTGTCGTATATATAAATGTCATTTATATGTCATGTATACACATTACTGAGGGGTTGAGGTTAATGTTTGGTTTCCGATATTGAATAAAACATAATGAAGTTTTCTGTAATCTGTCATTTTTAATGTAAATTACTTTTAATGTGTTACTTTATTATTAATACAGCAACGGTTTACCATGGTTGAAAAAATAACGACAAATTAATGAAATTAAGACACACAATTGAGAGAAAGTATGTCTATAAACAGAGCGCAGCATGGAGCGCAGCAGTAAAGGAGGCAACCAACATGGCCGCCACGACAAGTAATGACGTCACGACGCCCAAGCCCTATTATAATTGGGACATTTTTACAAACAAACCTTATATAATACAATACTGGCGTGCATTTTGAGACAAAACAATAGCACTCATATGTTAAGAGATGTCAGTAAGTTATTTTAGTCAGTGAAAAGCCCTGTCCGAGAAAACCGCCCAATAGTGTTTAATTATGTGTGATGTCTGAGGGAAATTTGGCCTAACATTAACGTTATTTAGGGAATAAAGTCTTTCACCGTCAAGCTTTATTATATTAAACATGTATTTATGTATGTTTGTGTGTTTATATTCCTCAGAGGGATACATAGCGAGACAGTCTCCGCTTGGACTGGCTGAGGAAAGTCTCCTAAATGGCCCTGGAGATGTTCTGACTGACTTTGGAGGCTTTTGGACTGTTTTATGCCCTCTATTTAAAGACTTAATTCTGTATGTTCAGTCTGTATGATAAGTGAATAAGTGAATAAAAAGCTTTTGTTTTTATGTGACTGAAGTTAATTATTTTGTTTACAACACCAGCATAAATTATTTGATAAATAATTTTAAAATGTTATTAAAAAAAATCCCAAATAATAAATATTAATTGAAGTAACACATAAAACATTGAGTGAATACTTAAATTTTAATTGACAGAGTCTTTGCTGTAAGTTTTTAAAGATTCAACTGATTAAAACATTTTAGTTGAATGAACTATAAAGCTAATTGAGCCAACATACTTTTTTATATTTGAGTCAAATTTGGGCCAACTAAAAAACATCAATCCAGGTAACACTTTGGAGACAGAAATTGAGTGAACGTAAAATTTCTGTGGAACTAGTTACTAAAAAATAATTCATTGAGCCAACAATTTATTTTTTACAGTGTAGAGTTAAACATTTAATTTTTACCGTTTTGGAATCCATTCAGTTGATCTCCGCATCTGGCGGTACCACTTTTAGCATAGCTTAGCATAATCCATTGAATCTGATTAGACCATTAGCATTGCGCTCAAAAATAATATGAAAAGAATATGAGCCTATTTTTTTTAAAGTGGAGAGATCCTTTAAGGCTAGTCCTAGACTAAAACACATGTTTGAGCTGTCTCAACTATACAATAACTTGCACAGACAGATCTTAAAATAGCATATTTTTCAAATGTATTTTTGTTTATAAAAGACGCTTAAACATCTTAATTTAACCAAGGCCTAGTCCTGACTTTATCTTAGCCTTGTCTGTAAAACCAGTCCTGTAACATTTAAAAAATTGCAACAAATCAAAAGAATATTATACAAAATGAGTCATAAAGCTACAGCAAAACTTACCACTATAAGGGGAAATAACATGCCCACCAAAAAGAGTCCGACCCAGTTAAGGGTGCAGCCCACAGCGAACGCTGATGGTTTATAAGATTGTGTAAATATCTCAGCAGGCAGTGGAGACGTTACAGCCGCTGTGAAAGAGAAAATTGACAGTATCGAATCGAGCCAACTGAGCTACAGACGCGTCTGTCAGATACACTACGAGTGTACGGTTGACTATGTGTGGATGTACCTGGTCCAGTAGAGAAGATGACGATGTAGATTAAAATGAGGACCATGCTGCAGTATGGCATCCAGGTTACAGACCCCTATAACACAGAGCCAGATTCAACATTAAGAAGGAACAGCTTTTCGTATCGCTTTGACAAATCTTTTTTGCTTAAAAAGTACACCGACTTTGAAGACTGGTAGGGGTGTGCGGGGCAAAAACTAACGCGGGGTTAGTTGTAACACGGACTGTTTACATTATTGCCAAAGGTTGAGCGTTTTGGTTTTCCAGTATTTTTTTCACGCTGCCAAAAGACAATCTCCCGCAAATTATTGGAAATCTGTAATGTTTTTACAGAGAGTTATTGATGAACGAATGTTTTGGTGGCATGTAAGTAAATTGTCTTGTTGACTAAAACATAGCATCGTTTTGAAATATGTCTGCAGCTCTTAGCAACTTTTTTGGTGGGCATGAAAATATTTTGACCCAGCGAGTTAATTGTAACGCTGTGTTACAACTAACCCCTCAGCACTTACGATATGAAAACCACTAACGTTAGCGTAATTCTTGCCGTTGTTTTAAATAGGCTACACACAAATGATTGCTGGCTGCCAACAAAATAAATGTGCCTGTCTTATCAAAAATCGTGTGTCAAATTTATTTTTGTTCATATCTTCAATATTGATTGAATAATGTCACGTCAAAGATTGAAATCATAATGAAATGAATGACTTTGATGCTCATTATCTCAGAATTTGATTTTGAAGCTGTTGTATGGTTATTACAGACTGGGTCACATATAAAAAAATGTTTTGTCACAATTGTGCTGCTTTTTCTCACATATTTAGACATTTGTATCATTTAAAATTGAACTATTGTTAGAAAAGGGCTGGATGAATGAATACAGTGTGGATACCTGTCTATTATAGACAGATATATAAACAATATCCACTTCAAGGATATAGACAAAATAGTATTGAAATTTTTGCCTGCAAACTTAATTTTTAGCAAGTGTTACAACTAACCCCCTGCCTGTTACAATTAACCCCACCTATGGGGTAAGTTGTAACGTTTGCACTTCTGTCACGTTTGATGTAATTGTCCAAGAATGGTAAGTACTAGAAACAAACTTCAAATGTTCATTTATAGCAGAGATGTGTGTGTTGCTTGTGTAAAAATATAATTAATCAAACTCAAATATTTTTTGAATGATTGAGCCAAAAACAAAAAGCGTTAGGTTGTGCCCCGCTCTCCGCCATGCTTTAAAGGGATTGTTCACCCAAAAATGTCTTATCCTCATGTGGTTCTAAACCTGTATGACTTTCTTTCTTCTGATGAACACACAAAAGATATCTTCTTAAGCGATGGCAAACACACAGCTAACTGTAACCACCGACCTCCATAGTAGAAAAAACAAATACGATGGAATTCAATGGGGACCATCAGCTGTGTGCTTGCCATCATTTATTCAATTATCTTTTATGTGTTCATCAAAACAAAAAACTAATAAAGGTCCAGAACAACATGCGGGTGAAAAAATGACGACAGAATTTTCATTTTTGGGTGAAACTATCCCTTTAATACTTCATATTTGCCTTTATCTACTAAAACCCCAACATGTAATACTCATTTTAACCTATAGAGGCCGCCATTATGTTTCACATTCTGAAATGGATGACACGTATGGTTGAAATATTACTACAGTTTACTGTAGTAAATATTAGGGTATCTTCTATAGCAGGGGTCTCCAAGCTTTTTGTAGCTGCCACAATGAATAAAATAATCTGAAGGGGTACTTTTTTTTAATATAGTCTACTCAAAACGTTTTCTTTTACTTGTTGATTTTAATTAATGTTCATCATGATTTATTATTTAATGATCATGTTTAAAATGTTACCGTACTTAAAAGAAGCCAAACTATTATAAAAAATATGTAATAAATAAATAAAACACTTTGTAAAAGAAGTCAGACCGAGTACCAAAACACAATTGTAGCCAAATCAGCAGTAAGGGGCGTGTCTACTAACCGACATCGTTGCCTGGGTTGCGTATGTGTGGGGCGGGTCTATCCAAAAAGGTCCAGATTCTAATGGGGTAGGGGCGTGTTTGTTTAGGGGATTTTAAATGTCCACATTGGCTTTCAGAGATCATGCACCCTGACTTTAAACTAATAGTTTGCCCAAAAAATACATTTCAAGTCATGTCTTCTTGTTCCAAACATCACACTATGATCCGGTTTTCTGACAGGTTTTAGATTAATCCAGGACTAGGCCTTAATTATATTAGGACATTAAAGTAGTTTTTGCAAAAAAAACCCCCAAAAAACAGATGTGCATCTTGAGAGAACACACTAGCACTGATATATAAGTCCGTGCAAATTGTTTTTTAAATCAAGGGAACTCAAACATGCATTTTAGTCTGGGACTTGGGTATGATAAGCCCTGTCCAGGAAACCACCCCAATGAGTTTTGAGAGCTTCCATTGGGGTGTAACTCAATAATTACATTATTCTTAATTTACATAGGATACATTCATTTACAGCTACAATCTATTGTTTGTCTCAAAATCCATACAGTAATGTTTTTTTTTTTGGGGGGGGGGGGTAAATAATAACTTAAATGTCCTAATATAACTAAGACATAGTCTTGGATTAATCTAAACCTGTCTAAGAAACTGCCCTTAACATGCATTATAATACAGCAGACCTGTAGGTAGAGTGTAACTGTAAGCAGAGCCAGCGCTGCTGCCATTAACAGGTAACCCCTGAAGAGAAGAACCCTCTTCCCTGTGCTTTCAATGAACAGCACCTAAAAAATAAAATAAAAACATGATAACTACAGGGCAACATTTTTATCATGCAAAATAATATATTGAGTTCTGGTGAGATATATGGGCTTGATATGTGGTAGAGAGCAGCTCACACAGGCTAAGGAAGCGGAAATTTCACAAAGTCCTGTTCCTATGGCGGCATAGCGCACATTTTCTTTGGGAATACCAGCCGCTTGAAACACATCAAATGAATAGAGATAGACCTGTAAAGATATTTCAAACATTTTAAATGGACATTTTTGAACATTTACCCAAAACGACTTACAGTGCAAATCACAAATATACATTTTTATCTACCAACTAAGCAATAGGAACCCCATAATCATAATTATCATAGATAATAAATGGGCAAAATGATGACAGTTGCAATTTTTGTGAAATTGCAATAAAGGGAGTAGTGATAAGATGTATCAAATAAATTACCCCCGATTATATTGAATATATTTTCTGCTCTCTGCCCAAAATTATTCATCCTGCTTCCTGTCTAGGCAATGTAGTGGCATATGGTAAGTGTTCTGACAAAACAAACACCCTCATTTCAATAATTCCCAGATTCAGAAGGTGCAGGTTGTGCATTGACTCGTTGTGACTCACGGCGTTGATGCCGCACAGCTGCAGAGTGATGAAAGTCACGATGATGGTGAGGAGCTGCCAGCGGACACTGATGTCGAAAATTAGATCCATGACTCGGTGGATCTTCACACCTTTTAGTGCAGCGTGTTCAGCCAACATTTCCTCCATCTCTGGTTTAGGGTCATTTTTAGCTCCCCACAACCTGCGCAAAGCTGAACCATGTGTTATATATAATATTATACCATGGGGCTGTTGAATGCTTTATTCTGATTGGTTGAGAAATGTTTCACGGGTATGCATTATTTATCGATAAACATACACCTAACCGGTCAAATATCTTAAAATAACCACATACCATGGTATAAGCAAAATAATTGACCCCAGTTCTTTCAACTATTAGAAAACAATGCACACGTGCTTTGACCTTGATTGCCCATTATTTCTATATAATTCAACGTCCTGTCATCAATTATTCCTTACATGAAATATAATCTTAACAGGGTGTACTTTTTTCCTATATTGTCCCATTTTCACCCTTTCTTATACACATTTACATTTATGCATTTGGCAGATGCTATTATCCAAAGTGATCGAATCCATAAACTTTGCATTGCTAAGGTGATGCTCTACCAGTTGAGCTATATAAACATTTCTATATATGGGTCAGTGACAAAAACGGTTTGGCAAGATGAGAATTTAAAAAATCTTTTAAAAAAACTGGTTTTAAAAGCACACATCAGGTTTATTTCAAGGCACATAGTGCATTTATGTTAATTGTGTGCAATAAAAAAAATTACATTTGCACTAGGGATGCATAACGATTAATCGCGACTAATCTATAGCAGAATACATTTTTGTTTACAACATATATTTTTGTGAACTGTGTATAATAACTTTGTATAAATAAATGCACACACATGCATGTATAGATTTAAGAAATGTTAACATGTGTATATACATTTGTATATTTATATATAATTTATATAATATATAAATCCTTAATATATAATTTTTTTTATATATTGCATCCCTAATTTGCACCGTTATGCATCCCTAATTTGCACCATTTTTATGAAAGTTAAGACTGAATGGACCTGAAAATGTCAAATGGTGTAACCGCCAAAGAATGAAATTTTTTTGAATATTTTACCCACATTGATGGCATGTAAGCGTAACAAAAAACATTTTAAAATACAATTTTATGCGTTATTTCAAAATGTACATTTTAATGTGTTTTTGTAAATTTGTCCTGACATATGCTGAAAACAGCTTTGTTTTCTAAATATTCTTTGACAAATTATGTAAAAATGTATGTAAAAAAAATCATATTACACTAAACTAGATGATTATATTTTATTTTATATATTAAAAAAATACTAGCTACACCAATTGACACAGACCGGTTACACCACACTGACATTTTTGCAATTATCCCCCAAAAATGATTTCAAAATGTCCCCTTGTATGCAAGTAATCTGCAATTTATTTAGAAATTTTAACCCTTTAACATGTAATTGAACCATACGGACACAAAATAATTAACGTCACGTCATTGACCTTCGCGTCGTGCCACATTGCACCTTGGGTGTGCATTATTTTCTTATAATTCAATGGCCTGTCGTCAATTATTCCTCACTTATTGGCTATTTTGGGCCTTAAAAGCAAAAACTAAAATGATACCTCAACACTAATAACCTTATAACTAATAATAAAGTAGGCCCTGACCCATCTCGCAGCCATCTTTGTCTGCCCTTTCCAGCAGGAGATACCGTGGAGATTCAGGGAGGAAGGGCAAGGTAAGCAGCTGCAGAAGACCAGCCGCCCCGCTGACGGCCAGCAACCAAATCCAGCGCTCCTCTGTGCCCAGCAGCTCACTAACACACACACATATACACAAATTAAAACCCAACTCATGAATAAGGATGGATGCTTATGACATCAGCACAACTACCCACCTGATCCCAAGCAGCTGGCCTGTAAACTTCCCAAATGACACAAAAGATGCCACGGAAACGCCAACCATTCCTCGCAGCCTCTTGGGGGCGCATTCCAACAAATACAGAGTGTGGACCGTCAAACCCACACCTGGTCCATACAAGAGATGTCAAAAGTGTTTCTAGGTAGGTAGACAGTACTACATACTAGGCAACAATATTACAAACGCACCAGCATTAATCCCGTATAAGATACGTCCCACCATGATCATCTCGAATGAGAGGGCCGTCTTACTCAACAACATCAGGACAGCGCCGCAGATCGCCAACACATTGTTTAATAGCAGCGTTTTCTTTCTACATAGGCATAGGAATAGACAGAATGCTATATGGCTGTACAAATACACCTAAATGATGAGAGACGGATACTAGGTGAATTGGAGATGCCAAATTGTATACAACTTGTGAATAGATTAACCAACATAAAACAAATGATTAATCCAAATGCATGTTCGTCCAGTTTACACTTTAACACGTTTGAAGTGGCTATAAAAATCTCATGTGGATCAAAGCAATGTAATATGCATCTTATGTACATCCAACCAGTTTTTATCACAAAAAATTAATGTTGGGGTCCTGATCAGCCTGTTGGGTTTTATTCTGCAATAACAACCAGCTGGATGTACGTTATTCCTAATGTATACCTATTCTGCTCAACATATGTGACCAATTCAGGTTAAAGTAAATTTTTTTACATAAAATCATCCTACATAAATGTAAAAAACATTGACATTCTGTGAAAATATAACCTTGATATCTTTAGATTTCAACACAGAGGCTTGGATTACAACAAAGCACTTAATTTTCCATCATGGATATGAATGCATCACCTTCCAAACAGAGTTGCCAGGCGTCCAGCGCAGAGGGCGCCGATCAGTCCCCCGACCGAGTATATGGACACGATGAAGGACCAGATGAGGGACAGCTCCCAGGGTTCAAGGGAGCGTCCGTAACGCAGCTGGCAGGTGCTGTTCACCAGCGTTTTAATAAACTTGCAATGTAAGCACACGAGTCTGAGTTGATTATGTCATTCATTTCATTTTATCGAACCTAGGCGCTTCACAGGTTAGCACCACCTCATAAGCTCTGATATGTATTGATTGTTAAATCCTTTGGGAATGTCTCCCCTTAAGACAGCAATAGAAACACATCTGATTAATAGTGATTACAACCAACCCCTCCAATCCAATTGCCAGCCCAAGACAGTAAATCAACCTACGACACTTAATAACCAAGCAGTACTTACAACCGATGGCGAGTTCAATACGGAGATATTAAATCCATACTGGAAGGTTCCTCCTATTCCTGATATCAAAATGGTTGCGATGAGCACAGGACACTTCAGCTGGAAAAAAATAAACAATGTTTTTTGGATAAATCCAGCTACGTAATTTAATCGAGGGTATGAATGTTTTTACCAGTAGTGCTATGGAACGAGTCATTGTATGTGCAGCTTTGCTTGAAGTGAATAAGGATGACAAAGCATATACAAAAATGTCTAACTTACTGTTGAACTGTAACTTCTGTGAAACGAAACGCTTGGTTGAGCGTTTGGTTAGAAAAGAGGATAAAGGTGATGACTTGGATTCACCTTCTCTCCAAATGCAGCTGCCATTTTATTCACAAAAAAAATCAATAAAACCAAAACGTCAATACTCCACGACAACACCGTCTCTTTATTTGGCTAGTGACAATATTTTCGATGCTTTGATGATATAAATAATGCAGAAATCATTTTTTATTGATAAAGTGACCAACAACAATAACATGACGTAAATATACGGAAAAAAAAATTCATATTACAGATCAAATTATGATCAGAGCCATCCAGAGATAATGGGAAGTATGATTTCAGCTTTCAATTGTATGCAAAACCATTTTGTATCACAACCGCTCCTGAAATCCCATAAGTTCAGTGCAGATTTCACCATGTGAATCTCAACATCCATTGTTAACATTTCATAGTGTCTTCCATTCAAAGCCATGTGATGTAGTTGGGTGTTGGGGGCAGCGAATACCTCCAAAATCTTAAAGCAGAATGAAGCGTGAAACTCCTCCTCCTCTGACCTCCTTCAGACGCTGACAGTGGCGTAACATGTTTAGCATCCCCAAAAACCTCTTGTCCACCTTCAGCTGGGTAAACTCTTTAATGTCTTGCTCCACAATGAAAAAATGACCTGCAGGAAATAAAAGAAGTTGGGTCACCTTTTTTGGCATAGAAGAACTTATTAAATACAAGATCATTCAGGATAAATAACCATCTTCATTTGAGCACCACTGTGTGTGTGTGTGTGTGTGTGTGTGTCTGCAACTTTCAATTCCCCAGATGACAAGACTGTTAATACATGATGGACTGTGAGGATCAATGAGGTCAAGCCATTGACCTATGGCTCTGTAGCAGACATATAAAACTGAGATACCCTTGGTGTCCTTGGTTTCTTGGTCTTTAAAGCGCTGCTGGAGCGTACGAGACACGTTGTTCAAGGTCTTGACTGGCTGATGGAGAATCTTATATTTTGCCGTTACGGCTGTGTTGATGCTTTGCACCGTTGCGTTCAGCTGGTCGTAGGACACGCGGCCTTTCATGTACCTGTGACAGCAAGAGTAAAAGTCTGATTCTAAAAAAACACACGTATACTTACATCAGATGCAAAAAGCTAGTCGATTAAAGTGTTAGTTCACCCCAAAATAACCCACAAAGTCTCCCGATTAAGTAGCGACCACAACACTTTTGTGTGCAAAATGAACGATTTTATTCAACAATTTGGTGCATGATTATTGAACACTTTGGCAAAGGGGGTCAAGCCGAGTACCAAAACGCACTAGTAGCCAATCAGCAGTAAGGGGCGGGTCTACTAACCGACATCATTGTCTGGGTTGCGTATGTGTGGGGCGGGTCTATCAAAAGAAGGTCCAGATTCTATTGGGGTATGGGTGTGTTTGTTTAGGGCTTTCAGAGATCATGCACCTCGCCTTTAAGTGAGCGTTTACGAGTTGTTTGTTTTCTTTGCACATAAAAGTGTTGTCGTCGCTTCATAATATTATTATTGAACTATTGGACCTTTTTGGTGATGCTTTTCAATCTTTTATTAGGAAAAAAATAGTAAAACAAACTGAAGTCAATTTAACAGTCTTCAGTCTATCTTTAGATAGTTTTCATCAAAAATATCTAAAAATGTGTCCTGAACACAATCGGAGGACTGCGTGGGTTAGAGCGAAACAAATGATTTATGATAAAATTGTCATTTTGGGGTGAACTAACCTTATAAATATCTAAGCAGCAGCTGCTATTCGGCACAGACAGCATCTTTTTCAGTGTATGTTTCTGTTTCTGTATGGCTGTGTTTCTAAAATCTAGTGAGCAACCTGGCTGGATACAGCCTACATAGGTATCTGATTTCTGAGACAACATCCAAAACAAAAGTTGATGGTACCCACTGACTTTAATAGTAGTAAATACTATCAGGGTTCCCACACCTTAGTTAACTTCAAATTCAAGGATCTTTGAAGGACTTTCCAGGTCCAGTTCCCTTAAATTCAAGGACTAAATGTTGGGACACATTTCAAGTGAGAGCAACGTTACATCGTGTTACTTTTTAAGATGCACTGTTACAGTTCCCTTTCAAGGGAACTCGTGCTGTGTCACTGCAGTGACACTTTGGGGATGCCCCCAGCGGTAAGTGCATCTGAATGTGTATATCAAATTCAACCAATGGCGAGGCTTAACGACAAAGACAGGGTAATGTGGGAGCTAGGAAGTATATCGCTATCAGAAATATTGCCAAAGACGGCGTTACAGGGACGCAGGAAGTATGGCAAGGGAGACGCAGCGTGTCATTCCCTTCTCAGGGAACAACAGTTACATAGAGACGTTTTTTCATTGTGTCAAACACAATTATGCAAAAAAGCATTTTGGTATGAATCAACATTCGCATACATAGGATATAAGCATTTAAAGCGAACAGTTTAGCATGTGCGTTTCTAAGTCAAGAATTTTTATGATATTATCCTACGCTACACAGGGAATAATACGGATTTTTTCCCAGAAAACTTCTTGCATAAAATAGATTCAAGCACTTTCAATTACCTGTATCTATGTATGTATATTTTCAACAACTTTCCAAGGCCTTGAATTTTTCCTCCAGAATCCTGTACTATGGAAGTCAATGGGTACCATCAATCGTGTGCTTTCAATTATTTATCCAAATATCTTCTATTGTGTGCAACAGAATAAAGAAACTCATACAGGTTTAGAACAACATGAGGGTGAATAAATGATAACCATTTTTTGGGGGGGGGGGGGGGGGGTGAACTATCCCTTTAAGTTTATTTGTTATGTGAGAGTTTGTTTTAGACCGGTATGGGGGGACTCACGGTGGTATGCTGTCAAACTCTGGGACAGTAATGAACTCCATCTCTTTGATCTGTTTGCGGTGAGTTTTCTTAGGTGGTCCCTGTTCCTTCGGGGCCTGTGGCGCATCTGTCTGCCTGTTCTGAACTGCCACCTGTCCCTCTCTGAAGTGAACAGAAAAAGCCAAACTCATCAGTTTCAGTAAAGCACAAAATAACTGAGGTTGATCTGTTGTCCCTCTTAATGATGAAGCAAACTAAGTCACCAGCCCACACAATCATAAACAAACCAAAAAAGTAATAAAATAAATAAATAATACTCTTGTGGTGCTGCCTGTTGGCCTTTTCTGGGCATGTGCGGCGGCATGTTGTTCTTTAGGTGATTGGCGTCTTGTTCATCTTCCAGGAAAAACTCTTCCAGATCCTTTCAGAAAGAGACATCAAAGACCTTTCATCTTTTATGGCATTATTTAGTCATAAATAGATAAAATGCCAACAATATTTCTGTTATATTTATAATGTGTGCATATAAAAAACCTCCACACCTTTAAGTGCTTCAGCAGGTCTCTTTGCTGACCTACATATCTTTCAAAACGATCAAGAAGCTCATTGATGGCATTGACTTCTTGCTCGATTTTGAGAAGGGTTCCCCGTTTGTCTGGATCTTTTGCTGAAAAGAAACAACACGACTGGTGTAATGTAACCAAATGAACCAATCATACAGCTGTATAATGTTTTGATCCAATTTCAAATAAACACATTAAGTAAATTCCCATACCAACAGCTCGAAGCTCCAGTAGTCTTTTAATCATGGAGATTTTGTCATTGATATGTTGTGTCACTTCTTCAAACTCACAGTGATTCATGGCTCTTAAAGGAAAACAAAGTGGTTATGGGTCAATAAGACTGCACATATTCAAATGCATGGGTCAGATTTTCTACACCAAAACAAACTAAAGTGGGCAGGTGAAACAAGACAGATACCGATGAGATTTAACCAAAGTTGGTTGAAAAAAAATGAAGCATCAATTATGGACCTGAAGAGAAATGTTTGTAGCACAGGTGAGCTCTGTCTCAAAAGAATTTGATATTAATATCTAATAAGGATATTATTAAATATTATTCGGTTGATTTTTCAGTAAAAAAAAAAACTCAAGTCTACTTTAAGAAATTTTAAAGAAAATGCTTTTAAACTTTTCTATTCCGACCAGACTTACCAATCAATCTAATTTAATGTAAACCAATTCGACCAATTCATTGAAAACATTTGGACAAACATAACACTTAAAGAAAAAAAAATATTTATGTCTGATGTATGTTATTTTTCAGTTAGTATAATAATAGCTGATACATCAGTTTTAATTGACATGGGTCTACGAAGAAAAAAATTAATAATAAATAAACAAACAAACAAACAAACAGACAGACAAACAAACAAACAAACAAACAAACAAGTAAATAAATAACAATTTAGACATTTAATGGAATTCAAAGATTAACTATTTAAAATAAAAAAGATGTTAATATGCTATTTAAAATTATTCCTATTATTTTTATTTTTTAATGATATACAGCGGAATTACTTTGCTTTCGTCACATTGACGTCACTTAACGTACAGCTGATTGGTCGAATTTCAATTTGCGATTTCCCACAACCCTGCAAGTTACCATGACGACTCAACACGACTAAAAAACAACCCACCAGTATCCACTTGGCACCAAATAAAACAGAATTTGGTCAAATGAAACTCAAACTTACCT